>NC_092341.1:288290000-288628000 GCF_046630445.1 Rutidosis leptorrhynchoides | reverse complement strand
GACCAAGAACACGGTGAACATTTGAGAAAGGTGTTAGAAGTATTGAGGAAGGAAGAATTGTACGCTAAGTTTTCAAAGTGTGCATTTTGGTTGGAAGAAGTTCAATTCCTCGGTCACATAGTGAACAAAGAAGGTATTAAGGTGGATCCGGCAAAGATAGAAACTGTTGAAAAGTGGGAAACCCCGAAAACTCCGAAGCACATACGACAATTTTTAGGACTAGCTGGTTACTACAGAAGGTTCATCCAAGACTTTTCCAGAATAGCAAAACCCTTGACTGCATTAACGCATAAAGGGAAGAAATTTGAATGGAATGATGAACAAGAGAAAGCGTTTCAGTTATTGAAGAAAAAGCTAACTACGGCACCTATATTGTCATTGCCTGAAGGGAATGATGATTTTGTGATTTATTGTGACGCATCAAAGCAAGGTCTCGGTTGTGTATTAATGCAACGAACGAAGGTGATTGCTTATGCGTCTAGACAATTGAAGATTCACGAACAAAATTATATGACGCATGATTTGGAATTAGGCGCGATTGTTTTTGCATTAAAGACTTGGAGGCACTACTTATATGGGGTCAAAAGTATTATATATACCGACCACAAAAGTCTTCAACACATATTTAATCAGAAACAACTGAATATGAGGCTGCGTAGGTGGATTGAATTATTGAATGATTACGACATTGAGATTCGTTACCACCCGGGGAAGGCAAATGTGGTAGCCGATGCCTTGAGCAGGAAGGACAGAGAACCCATTCGAGTAAAATCTATGAATATAATGATTCATAATAACCTTACTACTCAAATAAAGGAGGCGCAACAAGGAGTTTTAAAAGAGGGAAATTTAAAGGATGAAATACCCAAAGGATCGGAGAAGCATCTTAATATTCGGGAAGACGGAACCCAGTATAGGGCTGAAAGGATTTGGGTACCAAAATTTGGAGATATGAGAGAAATGGTACTTAGAGAAGCTCATAAAACCAGATACTCAATACATCCTGGAACGGGGAAGATGTACAAGGATCTCAAGAAACATTTTTGGTGGCCGGGTATGAAAGCCGATGTTGCTAAATACGTAGGAGAATGTTTGACGTGTTCTAAGGTCAAAGCTGAGCATCAGAAACCATCAGGTCTACTTCAACAACCTGAAATCCCGGAATGGAAATGGGAAAACATTACAATGGATTTCATCACTAAATTGCCAAGGACTGCAAGTGGTTTTGATACTATTTGGGTAATAGTTGATCGCCTCACCAAATCAGCACACTTCCTGCCAATAAGAGAAGATGACAAGATGGAGAAGTTAGCACGACTGTATTTGAAGGAAGTCGTCTCCAGACATGGAATACCAATCTCTATTATCTCTGATAGGGATGGCAGATTTATTTCAAGATTCTGGCAGACATTACAGCAAGCATTAGGAACTCGTCTAGACATGAGTACTGCCTATCATCCACAAACTGATGGGCAGAGCGAAAGGACGATACAAACGCTTGAAGACATGCTACGAGCATGTGTTATTGATTTCGGAAACAGTTGGGATCGACATCTACCGTTAGCAGAATTTTCCTACAACAACAGCTACCATTCAAGCATTGAGATGGCGCCGTTTGAAGCACTTTATGGTAGAAAGTGCAGGTCTCTGATTTGTTGGAGTGAAGTGGGGGATAGACAGATTACGGGTCCAGAGATTATACAAGAAACTACCGAGAAGATCATCCAAATTCAACAACGGTTGAAAACCGCCCAAAGTCGACAAAAGAGCTACGCTGACATTAAAAGAAAAGATATAGAATTTGAAATTGGAGAGATGGTCATGCTTAAAGTTGCACCTTGGAAAGGCGTTGTTCGATTTGATAAACGAGGGAAATTAAATCCAAGGTATATTGGACCATTCAAGATTATTGATCGTGTCGGACCAGTAGCTTACCGACTTGAGTTACCTCAACAACTCGCGGCTGTACATAACACTTTCCACGTCTCGAATTTGAAGAAATGTTTTACTAAAGAAGATCTCACTATTCCGTTAGATGAAATCCAAATCAACGAAAAAATTCAATTCATCGAAGAACCCGTCGAAATAATGGGTCGTGAGGTTAAAAGACTTAAGCAAAACAAGATACCAATTATTAAGGTTCGATGGAATGCTCGTAGAGGACCCGAGTTCACCTGGGAGCGTGAAGATCAGATGAAGAAGAAATACCCGCATCTATTTCCAGAAGATTCGTCAACACCTTCAACAGCTTAAAATTTCGGGACGAAATTTATTTAACGGGTAGGTACTGTAGTGACCCGAACTTTTCCATGTTTATATATATTAATTGAGATTGATATTTACATGATTAAATGTTTCCAACATGTTAAGCAATCAAACTTGTTAAGACTTGATTAATTGAAATATGTTTCATATAGACAATTGACCACCCAAGTTGACCGGTGATTCACGAACGTTAAAACTTGTAAAAACTATATGATGACATATATATGGATATATATATATATAGTTAACATCATACTATGATAAGTAAATATATCATTAAGTATATTAACAATGAACTACATATGTAAAAACAAGACTACTAACTTAATGATTTTTAAACGAGACATATATGTAACGATTATCGTTGTAAAGACATTTAATGTATATATATCTTATTAAGAGATATTAATACATGATAATATCATGATAATATAATAATTTAAAATCTCATTTGATATTATAAACATTGGGTTAACAACATTTAACAAGATCGTTAACCTAAAGGTTTCAAAACAACACTTACATGTAACGACTAACGATGACTTAACGACTCAGTTAAAATGTATATACATGTAGTGTTTTAATATGTATTTATACACTTTTGAAAGACTTCAGTACATTTATCGAAATACTTCTACTTAACAAAAATGCTTACAATTACATCCTCGTTCAGTTTCATCAACAATTCTACTCGTATGCATCCGTATTCGTACTCGTACAATACACAGCTTTTAGATGTATGTACTATTGGTATATACACTCCAATGATCAGCTCTTAGCAGCCCATGTGAGTCACCTAACACATGTGGGAACCATCATTTGGCAACTAGCATGAAATATCTCATAAAATTACAAAAAATATGAGTAATCATTCATGACTTATTTACATGAAAACAAAATTACATATCCTTTATATATAATCCATACACCAACGACCAAAAACACCTACAAACACTTTCATTCTTCAATTTTCTTCATCTAATTGATCTCTCTCAAGTTCTATCTTCAAGTTCTAAGTGTTCTTCATATATTCTACAAGTTCTAGTTACATAAAATCAAGAATACTTTCAAGTTTGCTAGCTCACTTCCAATCTTGTAAGGTGATCATCCAACCTCAAGAAATCTTTGTTTCTTACAGTAGGTTATCATTCTAATACAAGGTAATAATCATATTCAAACTTTGGTTCAATTTCTATAACTATAACAATCTTATTTCAAGTGATGATCTTACTTGAACTTGTTTTCGTGTCATGATTCTGCTTCAAGAACTTCGAGCCATCCAAGGATCCGTTGAAGCTAGATCCATTTTTCTCTTTTCCAGTAGGTTTATCCAAGGAACTTAAGGTAGTAATGATGTTCATAACATCATTCGATTCATACATATAAAGCTATCTTATTCGAAGGTTTAAACTTGTAATCACTAGAACATAGTTTAGTTAATTCTAAACTTATTCGCAAACAAAAGTTAATCCTTCTAACTTGACTTTTAAAATCAACTAAACACATATTCTATATCTATATGATATGCTAACTTAATGATTTAAACCCTGGAAACACGAAAAACACCGTAAAACCGGATTTACGCCGTCGTAGTAACACCGCGGGCTGTTTTGGGTTAGTTAATTATAAACTATGATAAAATTTGATTTAAAAGTTGTTATTCTGAGAAAATGATTTTTATTATGAACATGAAACTATATCCAAAAATTATGGTTAAACTCAAAGTGGAAGTATGTTTTCTAAAATGGTCATCTAGACGTCGTTCTTTCGACTGAAATGACTACCTTTACAAAAACGACTTGTAACTTATTTTTTCGACTATAAACCTATACTTTTTCTGTTTAGATTCATAAAATAGAGTTCAATATGAAACCATAGCAATTTGATTCACTCAAAACGGATTTAAAATGAAGAAGTTATGGGTAAAACAAGATTGGATAATTTTTCTCATTTTAGCTACGTGAAAATTGGTAACAAATCTATTCCAACCATAACTTAATCAACTTGTATTGTATATTATGTAATCTTGAGATACCATAGACACGTATATAATGTTTCGACCTATCATGTCGACACATCTATATATATTTCGGAACAACCATAGACACTCTATATGTGAATGTTGGAGTTAGCTATACAGGGTTGAGGTTGATTCCAAAATATATATAGTTTGAGTTGTGATCAATACTGAGATACGTATACACTGGGTCGTGGATTGATTCAAGATAATATTTATCGATTTATTTCTGTACATCTAACTGTGGACAACTAGTTGTAGGTTACTAACGAGGACAGCTGACTTAATAAACTTAAAACATCAAAATATATTAAAAGTGTTGTAAATATATTTTGAACATACTTTGATATATATGTATATATTGTTATAGGTTCGTGAATCAACCAGTGGCCAAGTCTTACTTCCCGACGAAGTAAAAATCTGTGAAAGTGAGTTATAGTCCCACTTTTAAAATCTAATATTTTTGGGATGAGAATACATGCAGGTTTTATAAATGATTTACAAAATAGACACAAGTACGTGAAACTACATTCTATGGTTGAATTATCGAAATCGAATATGCCCTTTTTTTTTTATTAAGTCTGGTAATCTAAGAATTAGGGAACAGACACCCTAATTGACGCGAATCCTAAAGATAGATCTATTGGGCCTAACAAACCCCATCCAAAGTACCGGATGCATTAGTACTTCGAAATTTATATCATATCCGAAGTGTGTCCCGGAATGATGGGGATATTCTTATATATGCATCTTGTTAATGTCGGTTACCAGGTGTTCACCATATGAATGAGTTTTATCTCTATGTATGGGATGTGTATTGAAATATGAAATCTTGTGGTCTATTATTATGATTTGATATATATAGGTTAAACCTATAACTCACCAACATTTTTGTTGACGTTTTAAGCATATTTATTCTCAGGTGATTATTAAGAGCTTCCGCTGTCGCATACTTAAATAAGGACGAGATTTGGAGTCCATGCTTGTATGATATTGTGTAAAAACTGCATTTAAGAAACTTATTTTGTTGTAACATATTTGTATTGTAAACCATTATGTAATGGTCGTGTGTAAACAGGATATTTTAGATTATCATTATTTGATAATCTACGTAAAGCTTTTTAAACCTTTATTGATGAAATAAAGGTTATGGTTTGTTTTAAAATGAATGCAGTCTTTGAAAAACGTCTCATATAGAGGTCAAAACCTCGCAACGAAATCAATTAATATGGAACGTTTTTAATCAATAAGAACGGGACATTTCATCCCTGACTAGTGCTCGAGTATTTAGGATTATGCATGCTTGTACTTTTGATATTGCCCTTAGACAGATTAGGTTGAATCTTGAATTAGTTACACTTGCGGTTGAGATAAGGTATAAGATATGCATGTCCTTGGAAAGCTAGCGAAAAATTAAGAACTTTTCCTTTAGATATCGAATGGTTTCGATGAACGGATTAGAAGTTATAATCAATTGAATTTTCGATATTTTTATTAAAAATGATTATTATTATCGTCGTTTTTATCGTCGTTCTAGTTTATCTTATTATTATGATTATTATTATCTTTATCAATAAAATGGATTTATCATTAAAAAAATTTTTTTTTTTTTATTATTACTATCGTTATTATCGTTAAAGTTATAATTAGTATTATTATTATTATTATCCAATTATTATTATTATTATTATTATTAGTATTATTATTATTATTATCATTATTAATATATATATCATTATTTAAAAATGGTTATTGTTATTGTTATTATTATTATTACTATATTATCATTAAGTTAATTATTAGTATTATCGTTAATAATGTTATAGTAACTATCATTATTAATATTAGTGTAAATAAAACAAATATTTGTAACACCTAATTATTTTGATTACTATTATTATCATTATTATGAATACGATATAAAAGACGATTAAAAGCTATTAAACGAAACGATTAGGAAATAATGAGTAAGAGTATCATAATGAAATTAAAATATTATAAGATATTGATTAAGATAAAATTATCGTTCTTATTATTTTTATCATTACTATTATTATTAAAAGTATCGTTAGTATTAAAACTATCATTTTAACAAAAATTATCATTTTAATAGAAATGTCATTGTTACTATAAAATATTATTATTATTATTATTATTATTATTATTATTATTATAAATAGAATTATTATTTTAAAGATAATCTTAAAAATTATCGTAAATATTAAAGTTATCATAATTAGAATTATCGTTTTATCATAATGTCATCTTAGTAATTATAAATATTGATATTTTTATAATAATAATTATTATTACAAAATAATATAACTTGTACTTACTATCATTATAGATATTATTTTATCAAATAAATATGTGATACAAACATATTTTACTACGTGTAATAACTTACTTTAATAATACCTATCATATTATCTTTATGATATTAAATGAACCCTATAAATTTTATCACTTAATATATATAAAAGTATATTTTATTATATAATTTAATATAAAATTTTATTTATTAATAAATAAATTATATTATTTACTCTAATAAATCTTTTAAAAATATTTAAAAATATAAAACGACGATATTTAAACTATATATTAATCATGTATAGATTTTTGGAAATTATTTTGAGTCAAATTTACTTTTGTTGACTTTTGCATATTAGTCTCGAGCATTAGGATTGTGGTACATTATGACTTGACCTAATTTGTTAGACAAATATTGACCAACACATAAATATATATAATTAATTTAGGTTCGTGAATCCGATGCCAACCTTACACTTGTTCAATGACGTTATATGTATTTTTACTACGAAATACAATATGGTGAGTTTCATTTGCCTTTTTTTACCCTTTATATTTTTGGGCTGAGAATACATGCGCAATTTTTATAAATGATTTACAAAATAGACACAAGTACGTGAAACTACATTCTATGGTTGAATTATCGAAATCGAATATGCCCTTTTTTATTAAGTCTGGTAATCTAAGAATTAGGGAACAGACACCCTAATTGACGCGAATCCTAAAGATAGATCTATTGGGCCTAACAAACCCCATCCAAAGTACCGGATGCTTTAGTACTTCGAAATTTATATCATGTCCGAAGGAGGATCCCGGAATGATAGGGGATATTCTTATATGTATCTAGTTAATGTCGGTTACCAGGTGTTCACCATATGAATGATTATTTTTGTCTCTATGCATGGGACGTATATTTATGAGAACTGGAAATGAAATTCTTGTGGTCTATTAAAATGATGGAAATAAATGATTATGATAAACTAATGAACTCACCAACCTTTTGGTTGACACTTTAAAGCATGTTTATTCTCAGGTGTTAAAGAAATCTTCCGCTGTGCATTTGCTCATTTTAAAGATATTACTTGGAGTCTTTCATAGCATATTTCGAAGAACGTTGCATTCGAGTCATTGAGTTCATCAAAGATTATTATTAAATCAATTTATAGTTGGATAGTGGATATTATGAAATGGTATGCATGCCTGTCAATTTTCGATGTAAAGAAAGTTTGTCTTTTAAAAACGAATGCAATGTTTGTAAAATGTATCATATAGAGGTCAAATACCTCGCAATGTAATCAACTATTGTGAATCATTTATAATGTATATGAACGGGTCCTTTCATCTTCCCTCTAATTGTTTAAAGTTCTCCATATCTCCAACATACTTTTATAAGTTGTTTATAAGTTGGTTCATCATACGACCTCCTAAAACAATTTGAACACCAACTTAAACATATACATATGTACGTTATATTATTTTTTTTCTATAATCACAACCTGTTGATACATGGTTTAAAGTGTATAGAACTACAAATGAAGAAACTTACTTATTACAATTATAAGGTTGCATCTTCAATACAAAATCCATTGTCTTCAATTCCTATGTAATTTACAGTTGTGAAATCATAAGTAATTCAATTCAATTACAAAAAAATAAAACTGAGTGAATCAAGCATGTACAGAACCATATAACACAAATATTTCAATAATTCAGTTGATCTACTTGCTTAATAGATAGTAATCAATATTGCAAATACAATATCAAAAAGGAGCGAAACCAACTAAGGAGATACAGATTTAATTTTGATCCATATAAAACCAAACCTGTTTATGCTTAGAAGGAAAAATCGATCGGAGGTTATCGATGAGCGGAAAAGTTGAGGGTAAACTAACGAACAAAGAAAAACAAATATGGAAAAATCGAAGTAAAGCAGCTAGGTTTCTAAGTTATTGACGATCTCTTCCCTCACAAAATTGCATATATTATTTGTTCATATCATCAAATTCGAAAAATCAGTTATCAAAAATTCATTCGATTCGCGTTTGAGAAACATAAACTTAATGATTTTGTCACAATATACGCCACGCAGCTAAGTGTTGTTTATATTAATTAATTATATTATATTATTATTAATTACTCATATTAATATATATTAATTTTTAGAATATTTGTAGAAGCTACGTGGATTATACACATGTAAGTATTTGCTGTAATTAACAAATCAGCTTTTTTAAACTCTTTTTTATATAAAGATATAGATATAGAAATTTGCTTTTCTAAAATAAAAAATAAGACCTGATCAGTCAAGGGTATCTTCCATACGATACTTGACATACACATACATAGTTCGATGGCTGATTTCATGCTAATTCATCACCTTAGAGCCGATTCTAACTAGCACAACATATCCGTGATCTAAGGTAATCAGTTGCTCTTAATTTATTTCGCTAAAAGTGAAGAAATAAGAATTAATTCATCAAATTAAACCCATAAAAGCAGGATCCGAGTTCTAAAGTATGATATTTCATCTCTAGTATGTTAATTTAAAATTTAGGGTTAATGATATATAAACCCTAAGCTATGGAAAATGGGTAACCAAAAATTGAGGTCAGGAAGGTTATATGCTTGCTATAGTGTTAGAAATATGTTCTCGGGTTGGCTACGGTTCGATCGTGGTTTGACCGTGGTACATATATTCCGAAGATATGCCCATGACATTAAATAATAAAAGTCCATTTATCCTATTCGATCACACACAAAGGCCAATCGTAAATTGTTTGATATACCTTCTAATCGGAAATTAATTTATTAATAATTAGTTAATGGTTTAATAAATTAAGTAAGTTTTTTTTATGTGTGTACATATACTTACAAATCTAAATATATAAGATTTGATTTGATATAAATAAGATTTGATTTGATTTGTAAATCTTATTTTATATAAAGATTTGTACTATAATCATATTTTATATAATATATAAGATTTGATTTGATATAAATAAGATTTGATTTGATTTGTAAATCTTATTTTATATAAAGATTTGTACTATAATCATATTTTATATAATATATAAGATTTGATTTGATATAAATAAGATTTGATTTGATTTGTAAATCTTATTTTATATAAAGATTTGATTTTGCAAATCTTTTAAAATCTTTCCAAATCTTTATATTTGTATTATATGTATCAATTTTATTCTATATAATACCAAGTCTTGGTATTGAAAATATATATAGAAACTTGAGATACAAAAATACACATACAAAATGATATTTCTCTTTCTCTTTTTCAAGTAATCAAAATACTTGAGATCTATAATTGGGTTCGGTTTTGGTGGAAATAAGGAAAAAGAAAAGATCCGTTAAGTAGAAGGTATAGATTGAAACAAGGTTGGAACTTTGGGTGTCTACCGTTTAGAGGAACTCTTCTTTGGGTTTTTCAGATTCGATCTTCAAAAGGCTACAAAGGTTGTATTCTAATCTTCTCTTGTTTAATTTCGTTAATTTTGTTTTGTTTGCTAAAGTTTTGTACAATGATCCGTGGAAGAGTATGATTTTGTAAAGTTTTAAAAATGCTTCCGCTCGCTTTGAATTTGTATCATACTCCAACAGTGGTATCCGAGCCATCTTGTACAAGTTTTAACAAACTTTTCTTATGATATTTAGTTTTGATGGATGCGTTGTGCATGATTCTTGGAGATGATCATGCATAACAAACATACAAAACAAGTATCATAATTTAAGTTTTATGTTTTCTAAATACTAATTTGAATCTTGGATTTTGGCAAAATGTAAAATGGGTTAAATTCATTTTTTTCATTTAAGAATTTTTTTTCCAGCCTGGACAGTCCGTATTTGATGGACTGTTTCGGGGCTTTAAACTCAATATTATTGTATGAGACCAATTGCATTTGAAAGCTAACTGAAAGAACTTAAATTTGAAAAAAAAAAATCATCGAAAACGGATTAGAAATGAGTAAGATATGACCATTTAAAGTTACATGTATGAATCTGCCAAAATCCGAAAATTTTAATGGTAACTTGCATGTTGACTATTAAAGATTCAATGTTTAGGAAAATAAAGTACATGAATTCTTTTCATGTTTTACATGAAATGAGAAAATTAAAATTATTAATTTTAGACTTTATGCTTTGGTAAAGTGAATAAATCTCCAACATGTTTTGATTCACTTAATATGTTTATTTGGATGGTTTTGGCATGAAAACCATACTTACAAAATATGAAGTGGGTTTACATACATATGTTATGTAAACAAGGATTGAATATTATAAGTGCCATTAAGTGTTGTTTAAATCAATCCTTATCGAAACATGTTATATGAAAATGGACGGTTGGCACTCCATTTGTTATGTATGCGATTGTTGTATGAAATCGGTAGTATTTGCCTCAATAAGACCCTTGTGTGGATGTTTGGTTGTATGATTTAATTTATTATTTATTCGGGATGAATGTAATAATTTATTAAACGACTTGCATGCCGTCTTTCTATTTATATTGTATTTGTAATAGTATAGAAAATAGAATAGTTATTTTGTAAGATAATGCAACCAAGATTGAAATCAAGAAGACGATGTTCACAAGGCGGCCCATCCGAGCATATAGTGGAGATGGCGGTTTTAGTGGGAGCCAATTCTCACACAAGGTTATGTCCCTAGTTGACCATGTTTTTTCGTGTGTTGGCTCACCGGAAAAACGCATAGGACTCGAGGCATACTACCGATAATTGCGTGTCATGATTATTATTGTTTTATTATTTGTCTATGCCATGCTAGCTAGAGAATGTTTTAAAAAAACAAAAGGGACAATAATCATATAAAATGGTTTGGTTAAAATTAGTTTAACAAACGCAACACGCAATACATAATTAACAAATGTTTTAAAATGGTGTAAACTACTTTTGCTAAAAGAAAACAAAAACCCGTTTTAAATGTAAACTTTACGCTATCCATGAGTAGTACACACATCCGAACCTTCTACCTGTTAGAGTTCGCGATACCCGAGAGTCTTGGGCCGGACTTTAATTGGGTGTTGGGAAGGGTGAGGTGAATTTCGCGATACCCGAGAGTCTTGGGCCAGATTTCACGTGTATCTATCACGGACGGTTTACAATCTGAAATCGTGGTTTGCGGCAAACCCGCCACGAGGAAGGATTAGCGTAGAAGGGATTAAACATGCCAAGTGAAATAATTGATTATCACTAAATCCCGCAGAACCTAAGAATTTCATAATGGATGAAATTGGTAATATAGTTACCTACCTAAATAGCTTATGGTTGGCGATCCGCGGCGAACCCGTCATTAACATAAGTGAAATATGGATCTTAGCCTTGTTAATTATAATTGTTTGAATATTAAACACACTTGGGTAATTATCTTAACAAGGTTTAAACATATCAAACTAACTAATACAACTTACTTTAAAAATAAAATATGACAGATGTCTGCAACAAACACAAATCCTACTCCGTCATCAATCACTAATTGAAAGGACCCGTTCATATACATTATAAACGATTCACAATAGTTGATTACATCGCGAGGTATCTGACCTCTATATGATACATTTTACAAACATTGCATTCGTTTTTAAAAGACAAACTTTCTTTACAACGAAAGTTGACGGCATGCACACCATTTCATAATACATCCAACTATAATTGGCTTAATAATAATCTTGATGAACTCAATGACTTGAATGCAACGTCTTTCAAAATATGCCATGAATGACTCCAAGTAATATCCTTAAAATGAGTTAATGCACAGCGGAAGATTTTTTTAATACCTGAGAATAAACATGCTTTAAAGTGTCAACCAAAAGGTTGGTGAGTTCATAGGTTTATCATAACAATCATTTCAATATATTAATAGACCACAAGATTTCCGTTTATAAATATATGTACACTCGCAAGTGTATAAAAGTATTCTATAAGTTGTAGGCACCCGGTAACAAGCCTTAACGTTCACGTTTTACCCTCTGAAGTACACCAGATCAGGTGTGTTTAAAATAGCCTCGAAGTACTAAAGCATCCCATAGTCGGGATGGGGTTTGTCAGGCCCAATAGATCTATCTTTAGGATTCGCGCCTACCGTACATAGACAAGTAGTTTAATGTTACCAAGCTAAGGGTATATTTCTGGTTTAAACCCACGTAGAATTAGTTTTAGTACTTGTGCCTATTTCGTAAAGCATTTATAAAACAGCGCATGTATTCTCAGCCCAAAAATATATATTGCAAAAGCAATTAAAAAGGGAGCAAATGAAACTCACCATACTGTATTTCGTAGTAAAAATACATATAACGTCATTTAACAAGTGCAAGGTTGGCCTCGGATTCACGAACCTATATTAATTATATATATTTATATGTTGGTCAATATTTGTCTAACAATTTTTGGTCAAGTCATAGTGTACCACAATCCTAATGCTCGAGACTAATATGCAAAAGTCAACAAAAGTCAACTTGACCCAAAATGACTTCTAAAATTTATACGTGTTTATTATATAACTTAACTATAGTCGTTTTATATATTTAAATATATTTATTAGATTTTATAATAATAAAAGTCATTTATTAATAAAAATTTATATTAACGTTTATATATGATAAAATATACTTTTATATATCTTAAGTAGTAAAATTTATAAAGTTCACTTAATATCTTAAAACTATAGTGGTACGTATTATTAATGTAATTATATTACGCGTGGTGGAAAATATCTTTGTATCCCCTATTTATTTGATAAAATAATATTGATCATAATAATAATAAGTAAAAGTTGTATTATTTTGTAATAATAATTATTATTATTCTATAAAAAAATAACAATATTTATATTTACTAAAATTGTTATTATGATAAAATGATAATACTAACATAATAGTAATAATGATATTTTATAATAACAATGATATTTCTATTAAAATAATAACGACGATAGTAATAATAATCATTTTAACAATAATACTAAAATTCAGTTGACTATAACTTCAAATCCGTTCATCGAAACCATTCGATATCTAAATGAAAAGTTCTTAATTTTTCGCTAGCTTTCCAATGACATGCATATCATATACCCTATCTCAGTAGCATATGTATCTAATTCAGGATTCAACAAACCTATCTAAGGACAATATCGAATGTACAAGCATGCATAATCCTATATACTCGAGCACTAGTCAGGGATAAACTATTGATATATAAAAGTTAAGTTATGAGTGCTCACGTATCAATATTGAGATTCAATATTGCAGGAAAGTACGTAGACGCAACGGAGATGATAAACACTAGATTCACCTCACGAGCATACCCATGAACCATACCCATCACTTCCATAGCTATAACCCATAATTTCCTTAGCTTCGACTCATTCAAAAAACTATTTTGAAATCACTCGGACATCACTCCGTCGTAATATTTTATGTATACTAATAATATCTTGAAATAATACAGAGCAAATATATATATATATATATATATATATATATATATATATATATATATATATATATGTAAATCGATCGAGAGAGTTTAGAGAAATATATTTTCAAGTTTCTATGAAATAATGAAACCTATTGAATTCTATTTATAATAGATTTTGAATTATTAAAGTGAATTATTAAAGTATGAATTATTAAAGTGAATTATTAAAGTATGAATTATTAAAGTGAATTATTAAAGTATGAATTATTAAAGTGAATTATTAAAGTATGAATTATTAAAGTGAATTATTAAAGTATGAATTATTAAAGTGAATTATTAAAGTTAAAGTAAAGTAAAGGTAAAGTTAAAGTATAGTAAAAGTATAAAAACTATGTATGTATAATACGCGTATAAATATATATAATATTAATTTAAATCGTTATATATATTTAATGAAATAAAATATAAATATCGTTATATTTATTATACTGGTTAAGTAATGAGTTGTCAAAAGTGATTCTAGATATTTATAAAAGTTTAATAATAAAGTTTTTTTTAAAACTGAAAACGTTTTTGTACGTTTGAAAATAGATTAATAGAATATTATGGAAACCAATTCTCCACTAGCTTTTGTCTAACTTTCGTAAATGACACTTTTTATTTTTATTTATAAATAACTTTACAAATTATTCCGAATATCGTTAAGAGGAATAGATTTCTCAAATCATAGTGGACCTCTCAACAGAGACTTGTAATCATAATTCAATGTTTCTGATAATTCAATCATTTAATATATTTTTTTTAATTTCGTCGATAATCATATTGAAACAAATACGTTCATATAAAGCATTATACTTTTAAATAATTTGTTGACATTTTCAATTTATAACATATACACATATACATACATATTCATATATGTTCATTTAATGGTTCGTGAATCATTGGAATTTGGTCGAGGTTTAAATGAATGTATAAACATAGTTTAAAATCCTTGAGATTTAACTTAACAAACATTGCTTATCGTGTCAGAATAATATAAAGATAAAGTTTAAATTTAGTCGGAAATTTTCGGGTCGTCACAGTACCTACCCGTTAAAGAAATTTCGTCCCCGAAATTTGATAGAGGTCGTTATGGCTAACAATGAAAATGTTATTATGACGATTATGAAGTTTTATCATGCCTAAGAAGTATGGATAAAATAATTCGATTACTCAAAGCGTATGAGGGAAGTTATCGTAAATGAAGGAAATAAGATTATAGTGATTCGTCATATCTTTTAACGTCATCACAATTGATCTCCGAATTTAAAGAAAATCTTTGTAATCTATGTTGGATTTGATGCTTCGGTGATTAAGGAGATTATGATTCTCTTCGAATTAATACGATAATCCATCTTGATTTCTCTGTCGGGTATTTCACTATAAATTCACCTCCTTCGTTTCCTTACAACTCACACCTTCTATTCTTTCTCCCTCAACTCATATTTTAAAGTATTTGTCAATATGCTTCATCCAGTACTGATTCTCGATATACTCCTCACTTTCATATCTGTCGTTCTTCTTTTTCATCTGCCTCCGGAAGAATCTATTTACTTCTACTATACTCTCGGTTTTATAGTGTTTTTAGTTCTTCCGTGTCTTTATATTGCTATATGCATCGATATATACGGTTTATAGTTTCTGGGTTGTTGTTGGGTTTTATATCTTCCCTTATATTTCGATGTCCCTGCTTCTGTCTTCTATAATCATTGTCATCCCCAATTAATGCTCTATTTTATTTGCTGCGATTTATACCCCAATTTCTATTTTGGAGTTTTGTCCTTTTGTTTCTTCTTCTTGCGATTAAGCACCGCTTGTAATGGTCCAGAATTCACATATATGAATTTCAGAATGAACATTGTTAATGTTCTAAGAAGGAAATGGTAATGGCATGATCTTGATTTGTTAATTTACCAGAATACCCTGAAAAGACCGAATCATCAAGAAAATATATTCTTGATATTTTTAGAGATTAAATAGAATACAAGAGTCGTGTAACATGGAACATGATGACGGCATGGTCTGTGAATCGTCATGTCCCATTAGAAACTCAGCATGACTTACTGTAATATAATCACGTTGATCAAGTGTCATTATATTATACTAACTCATGCTTCAGTTCCCAACACTACTTCAAAACCTTCATAATTTAAACTCAAAAGTTTATAGAATATAGAAACTAATAGTTTCTTATATGATGTAACACTGATAGCGCAAAGAGATAAATGACTTCAGATAAGATTAGTTGTGAAAATATCTTCAGAAATATCGCGGATATTTATAATGAAAGATATGATAATATCTTAGAATTTATAATATTGATGGATGATGATGAAGATTTGTCTGTAAAGGTTTAGAATAAAGAGTAAGGTATTCGTTAATGACTTTAGCAGGCACTGAATCATTTGGATTCTTTGAAGGCAGATTTAGTCTTTGTGATTTGTCCACAGCCTCCTTCATAGTCTGTTCAATCCGTTTTCCAGTTCCAAACCTTCTCTTTTTCTCAGCTTTTCCACCTTACTATTCTTTGTCATCAAACTTTTTACTGTTAAGATCGTTTACAGTTTTTGATGCTTCATCAGTATTTCAAGAACTAGTTCGCAGTTTAAGGTGTTTTTCAGAAACTTCACATTCAAAGTATATAAGTCCAGAAGATAGACGCATATAATTGTTGGCGTAGACATGCTGCGAGATTTCAAAATACTGATTGCTAATTTCTGATGATTCATATGGCAATTCTCGTTACAAGATGCAGATGAGTAAATGATGGGATTTTGATAAATATAAAGAGTTTTCGGAAAGTCAAAGATCAATGAAGTTGTTAATAAGTTTACTGCTAATGTGGCAAGATATGAAAGGTTCCCCGGTAATAATGATGAAGGTGTAATCATTATAATAAGGCTTATTCGAATGAACAATTGAAGTTGGTTTGCTGGAGCTGTGACAAAATCGTCTATTTTTAGAAGGGATTGAAAAGTTATTTTAGCTAGTAAATGCCAAAAGGTCTGACATGGATACATGTTAAATTATGACTTTGGTTTCAAGAGTTTTTCAGGTACGTAACTGTGGATAACATGTGGTTGGATCATCATCTCGATTGTTCATTATTTGAAGTGTCTTCAGGTATTTCGAAGGGTTTGAACACAGATTATAATCGTTAATATACGTACGATGTTCTAACACAGTTTTGAAGTTAAAGTATAGCTTTGAAAGATGCAAGAATCTAAGAGTGATGATACCGGTTATAACTTGAATTGAATTCGGTGATTTCAAAATCAGAATATGTAATTAGATTTTTGAATGAGTATGGTTGTTTTGATTTCTATAAAAGAATGTATATTGTTGTGAAAGTAGGGAGTATAATAGATGATTTGCTGAATCAGATTCGAAGAATGTAACATATTAATTGTGAATTTATATATCTCTCGGGTATTACCTACCCATTAAAAAAATGTCACAATTAATATTTTGTACAAAAGAATTTTATTACACTCTTTATGGAAATATATGTGAATATTTCTTCAGATGTAATATAGATTTAATGAGTTAATATTAAATTAAACTCACTTGATTTATGGTTAAGGCTAGGATAGATAATTTCTAAACTTTAGAAATTACATAATCGTCGTAGAATGTTTTCCCAATGAAGTTATGAATCAATACTTCATCGTTGTGGTATTCCTTAGTATCTACAGGGCATATGACGTCGATGCTCATGGGACAGATTGTGAAGTTGAGGTTTGCGATGCGGTTGTTGTTGGTGGTGGTAATGGTACTGTTGATGTTGTTGATGGTGGTACTGGTTATGTTGCTGGTGCTGCTGCTGGTGTTTGTAACCTTTGCACCATATTCTCCAAAGCCACTACCCGAGCGCAAGGTTGTAAAAGTCGCGAGTCGGGGACGCATCGGTCGAGACCTAAAAAGGACGCATCGGCCGAGTCGGGGACGCGTCGGTGACGCATCGGTCGTTGACCAACGTTGATTTTATTAATAATTTCTTGAATATATATTTATATATGTATAAAATAGTTGATTCTGTACCATAAATTTCTTAAATAAGAACTTGAATTTAAATACAATCAAACTTCAAACTCAATTAATGTTACTGAGTACATAATCAGTAAGGACACAGAGAAAAGGACGGCCCAAAAAATGAAAACAAACCCTAATTTTAGAAACATATCACATCTTGCCGAAAATTTGACTGATTTTGATCATTTTTAAACAACTTTGACCGTCTTTGACATACTTTGACCGAAATTTTAGCTTTGACCGCCTTTTGAGTCGTTTTCAGAAAAACGGGACGGAGAACCCAAAAAAACGACGCATCGGCCGACGCGTCGGCCAAGTCGGCCGACTTTTACAACATTGCCCGAGCGCGAAGCTCGTTGACTTCTTCTATTACACCGGGGTGATTGTCGGTTCAGACGAGCGGATAAATAAGTCTAGAATTTGGTGTAGTATATAATCATGACGAGATACTCTGGAAATGAGAGAGAAAATGGTGTTTCGGATAGGTTCGCCGGTAAGTGCTTCAGGTTCATTGCCAAGAGGGCAATGTGGTGGATGGAAAGGATCGCCTTCTTCTTGTCTCCAATGATTAAGGAGGCTACGAACCCATCCCTAATTCATCCAGAATAGATGATGGTTGATTGGTTGATCCATTACAGTCACACTGCTTTCGGAGCTTGAGTGGGATTCCATTTCGGAATCCGAGAAACTTGAACTGATGACAAATTCCATTTCGTACGATTGAATAAATAATTTTTCGATATGAAATGATTTTCCGGCTATCGGGCGGTATTCTAATTATATAGAGCAAAAGGTTTCGTAGATTACGGAGGAATTTACGGAATATGTCAGGCAACGTTTACAGTAACAGATATGCTAAGATATGAATTAGCAGATATGCTAAGATATGAATTTTGTCTATACACTATTCATGCAATCAATGCAATAAGATGTGTCTAGACTAAGAATGATAAGCAGGTAATTTCCGACAAGAATGATGAGCAAAACTTTTGAAATGCAGACACGGTCGAAGTCCAGACTCACGAATGCATCCTAACGACTATCAGTTAGACACACTAATGCAGACCTGGTTCGCTAAGACCACCGCTCTGATACCAACTGAAAGGACCCGTTCATATACATTATAAACGATTCACAATAGTTGATTACATCGCGAGGTATTTGACCTCTATATGATACATTTTACAAACATTGCATTCGTTTTTAAAAGACAAACTTTCTTTACAACGAAAGTTGACGGCATGCACACCATTTCATAATACATCCAACTATAATTGGCTTAATAATAATCTTGATGAACTCAATGACTTGAATGCAACGTCTTTCAAAATATGCCATGAATGACTCCAAGTAATATCCTTAAAATGAGTTAATGCACAGCGGAAGATTTCTTTAATACCTGAGAATAAACATGCTTTAAAGTGTCAACCAAAAGGTTGGTGAGTTCATAGGTTTATCATAACAATCATTTCAATATATTAATAAACCACAAGATTTCCGTTTATAAATATATGTACACTCGCAAGTGTATAAAAGTATTCTATAAGTTGTAGGCACCCGGTAACAAGCCTTAACGTTCACGTTTTACCCTCTGAAGTACACCAGATCAGGTGTGTTTAAAATAGCCTCGAAGTACTAAAGCATCCCATAGTCGGGATGGGGTTTGTCAGGCCCAATAGATCTATCTTTAGGATTCGCGCCTACCGTACATAGACAAGTAGTTTAATGTTACCAAGCTAAGGGTATATTTCTGGTTTAAACCCACGTAGAATTAGTTTTAGTACTTGTGCCTATTTCGTAAAGCATTTATAAAACAGCGCATGTATTCTCAGCCCAAAAATATATATTGCAAAAGCAATTAAAAAGGGAGCAAATGAAACTCACCATATTGTATTTCGTAGTAAAAATACATATAACGTCATTTAACAAGTGCAAGGTTGGCCTCGGATTCACGAACCTATATTAATTATATATATTTATATGTTGGTCAATATTTGTCTAACAATTTTTGGTCAAGTCATAGTGTACCACAATCCTAATGCTCGAGACTAATATGCAAAAGTCAACAAAAGTCAACTTGACCCAAAATGACTTCTAAAATTTATACGTGTTTATTATATAACTTAACTATAGTCGTTTTATATATTTAAATATATTTATTAGATTTTATAATAATAAAAGTCATTTATTAATAAAAATTTATATTAACGTTTATATATGATAAAATATACTTTTATATATCTTAAGTAGTAAAATTTATAAAGTTCACTTAATATCTTAAAACTATAGTGGTAAGTATTATTAATGTAATTATATTACGCGTGGTGGAAAATATCTTTGTATCCCCTATTTATTTGATAAAATAATATTGATCATAATAATAATAAGTAAAAGTTGTATTATTTTGTAATAATAATTATTATTATTCTATAAAAAAATAACAATATTTATATTTACTAAAATTGTTATTATGATAAAATGATAATACTAACATAATAGTAATAATGATATTTTATAATAACAATGATATTTCTATTAAAATAATAACGACGATAGTAATAATAATCATTTTAACAATAATACTAAAATTCAGTTGACTATAACTTCATATCCGTTCATCGAAACCATTCGATATCTAAATGAAAAGTTCTTAATTTTTCGCTAGCTTTCCAATGACATGCATATCATATACCCTATCTCAGTAGCATATGTATCTAATTCAGGATTCAACAAACCTATCTAAGGACAATATCGAATGTACAAGCATGCATAATCCTATATACTCGAGCACTAGTCAGGGATACACTATTGATACATAAAAGTTAAGTTATGAGTGCTCACGTATCAATATTGAGATTCAATATTGCAGGAAAGTACGTAGACGCAACGGAGATGATAAACACTAGATTGACCTCACGAGCATACCCATGAACCATACCCATCACTTCCATAGCTATAACCCATAATTTCCTTAGCTTCGACTCATTCAAAAAACTATTTTGAAATCACTCGGACATCACTCCGTCGTAATATTTTATGTATACTAATAATATCTTGAAATAATACAGAGCAAATATATATATATATATATATATATATATATATATATATATATATATATATATATATATATATATATATATATATATATA
Source organism: Rutidosis leptorrhynchoides (assembly GCF_046630445.1). NCBI lineage: Eukaryota > Viridiplantae > Streptophyta > Magnoliopsida > Asterales > Asteraceae > Rutidosis > Rutidosis leptorrhynchoides. The sequence goes on along the minus strand of NC_092341.1, from coordinate 288,606,734 downwards.
TATATATATATATGTATGTAAATCGATTGAGAGAGTTTAGAGAAATATATTTTCAAGTTTCTATGAAATAATGAAACCTATTGAATTCTATTTATAATAGATTTTGAATTATTAAAGTGAATTATTAAAGTATGAATTATTAAAGTGAATTATTAAAGTATGAATTATTAAAGTGAATTATTAAAGTATGAATTATTAAAGTGAATTATTAAAGTGAATTATTAAAGTATGAATTATTAAAGTGAATTATTAAAGTATGAATTATTAAAGTGAATTATTAAAGTATGAATTATTAAAGTGAATTATTAAAGTATGAATTATTAAAGTGAATTATTAAAGTTAAAGTAAAGTAAAGGTAAAGTTAAAGTATAGTAAAAGTATAAAAACTATGTATGTATAATACGCGTATAAATATATATAATATTAATTTAAATCGTTATATATATTTAATGAAATAAAATATAAATATCGTTATATTTATTATACTGGTTAAGTAATGAGTTGTCAAAAGTGATTCTAGATATTTATAAAAGTTTAATAATAAAGTTTTTTTTTAAACTGAAAACGTTTTTGTACGTTTGAAAATAGATTAATAGAATATTATGAAAACCAATTCTCCACTAGCTTTTGTCTAACTTTCGTAAATGACACTTTTTATTTTTATTTATAAATAGCTTTACAAATTATTCCGAATATCGTTAAGAGGAATAGATTTCTCAAATCATAGTGGACCTCTCAACAGAGACTTGTAATCATAATTCAATGTTTCTGATAATTCAATCATTTAATATATATTTTTTAATTTCGTCGATAATCATATTGAAACAAATACGTTCATATAAAGCATTATACTTTTAAATACTTTGTTGACATTTTCAATTTATAACATATACACATATACATACATATTCATATATGTTCATTTAATGGTTCGTGATTCATTGAAATTTGGTCGAGGTTTAAATGAATGTATAAACATAGTTTAAAATCCTTGAGATTTAACTTAACAAACATTGCTTATCGTGTCAGAATAATATAAAGATAAAGTTTAAATTTAGTCGGAAATTTCCGGGTCGTCACACTAATTTCTGCCTTAAAGGGCTCCTCGAAAAGGACAAGCTTATGGGCTTGAACTACATGGACTGGCTTCGCAACCTAAGAATTGCTCTTAGGATGGAAGGAAAGATCAGGGCTATTGAGGAACCCTTACAGGCAGAACCCGGATCGAGAGCTACTCAAGCGGCTAGGGACGAGTTTGAAAAACGGCGTTCCGAGTCTAATGAGGTAGCATGCTTGATGTTGGCGACCATGTCTCCAGAGCTCCAAAAGGGCATGGAGAGCTTAGGGTCGTATGACATGCTTAACCAACTCAAGGACATGTTCCAACAACAAGCAAAGCAAGAAAGGTTTGACACCGTGAAAGCTCTCGTATCTTGCAAAATGGCAACGGGAAGTAGCGTTAGTGTCCATGTACTACAAATGAAAGGGTACATAGACCGGTTGGAGCGCCTTGGTTTTTCCATAAGTCAGGAGCTTGCAACGGATTTTATCCTGAACTCGCTGACTAGTGCATATGAAGGATTCATTATGAACTATAATATGAACAATATGGAGAAAACAATCATGGAGCTCCATGGCATGTTAAAAACCGCTGAGGCTAACATGGCCAAAGCTAAACCCGCAACTACCATTCTAGCCATTCGTGAAGGTGGGATTAAGAAGAAGAAAAACAAAGCAAAGGGCAAGAACAAGGGCAAGGGTAAGGTTGGCACGTCCAACTTCAAACCTAAACCTAAGGGCATTGCTAACTCTTCTACTTCAAAGATCTCGCAAACCAAGTCTCCTGAAGAAGCAATATGCTTTCATTGTGGGGATAAAGGACATTGGAGGCGCAATTGTACTAAGTACTTGAAGGAACTTAATGAACTACGGGCTAAGGGAGTCGCCATACCTTCAGGTTTGTTCATGATTGAACTAAACAATACTACTATTTCTAATTCCTGGGTATTGGACACGGGATGTGGTACTCACATTTGTACAAATGTGCAGGGACTCACAAGAAGTAGGAAGCTGAAGACCGGGGAGCTTAATCTAATCATGGGGAATAAGAATGTTGCCTCTGTTGACATGATTGGAGAATACAAGCTTTCTTTTGATTCTGGTTTATGTATTGTTTTATCTAATGTTTGCTACAGTGCCGAAATGGCAAGAAACATTATATCTTTTGATGCTTTATTTAATGATGGTTTTAATTTTAGTTTTGATAATGGATCAATACTTGTTCACAAAAATGGGATGTTTTATTTCAAGGCTAGTCCTTGTAAAGGCATCTTAGAAACCACAGCAAAGCTAAATGATAGTTCAATCTACAATGTTGATTCATCCAAAGATGTTTTGGATAAAACGTATCTATGGCATTGTCGTTTAGGCCACATAAACAAGAAACGCATAGCCAAACTCCAGTCAGATGGAATTCTAGAATCATTTGATATAATATCGTATGATGAATGCGAATCTTGCTTATCAGGAAAAATGACAAAGGCACCTTTCACAGGAAACTGTGAACGGGCAAAGGATCTGTTGGGGTTGGTACACACTGATGTGTGCGGTCAGTTCAGATCGCCTACTAGACACCAGGAACGATACTTCGTTACATTTACTGATGACTTCAATAGATATGGCTATGTTTATTTAATTAAACAAAAGTCTGAAACTTTTGGAGTGTTCAAGGCATACCAAAACGAAGTAGAAAATCAACTGAACAAAAGAATTAAGATTCTCCGATCTGATAGAGGTGGTGAATATCTTAATGATGAATTTTGTGATCATCTACGGAGTTGTGGGATAATCTCACAATTAGCTCCTCCTAGAACACCACAACATAATGGTGTGGCTGAAAGGAGGAATCGAACATTACTTGATATGGTTCGATCCATGATGAGCCGCACAATACTTCCAATCAGTTTTTGGGGTTACGCCCTACAAACTGCCGCAAAGATCCTTAACCTTATCCCAACCAAGAAAGTTTCCAAAACACCTTATGAGATATGGCATGGTAAAACTGTGTCTCTCTCATATCTAAGAATCTGGGGTTGTGAGGCTTACGTTCGTCGTAAAGCTTAAGATAAACTTGAACCCAGATCTGAAAAGTGTTTATTTGTTGGTTACCCGACTGATTCTTTTGGATATTTGTTTTACAACCCTACTGAGAACAAAGTCTTTGTGTCTCTAAAGGGATTCTTCCTTGAAAAGGATTTCATATCAAAAGAAACCAGTGGGAGCAAAATAGACCTTGAAGAAATTCAAGAATCAACCGACATGGAAACCGATATTGGAACCGATTCTCCTCAAGGGGTCGACGAGCCTGCAATTGAAAGAGAAACTGACCTACAGCCACCACCCATACGTAGATCTGATAGAGTGCGTCGAACACCAAAGAAATATAGTTTACACATATTTGAGGGTGATGACGAAAATATAGATTCTGATGAACCTATTACCTATAGGAAGCGATGACAGGCCCCGAGTCTGCCAAATGGAAGGAGGCTATGGACAACGAGATCCAATCCATGCATGATAATCAAGTCTGGATCTTGATTGATCATATACCAGGTATTAAAACTATTGGGTGTAAGTGGGTCTTCAAGAAGAAGACCGATATGGATGGAAATGTACACACATTCAAAGCCATACTGGTGGCTAAGGGTTACACGCAACAATATGGTGTAGACTATGATGAAACTTTTTCACCAGTAGCTATGTTGAAATCCATTAGAATACTTCTTGCCATAGCTGCATTTTATGACTATGAGATATGGCAAATGGATGTAAAAACAGCTTTCCTTAATGGTAAACTAACAGAGGATGTGTTTATGACACAACCTGAGGGTTATGTACATCCTAAGTATCCTAATAGTGTGTGCAACCTTCAAAGGTCCATTTATGGACTTAAACAAGCTTCTCGTACCTGGAATCTTTGCTTTAATGAGAAGATCAAAGAATTTGGTTTTATTAGAGGCGAAGATGAGCCATGTGTCTATGTTAGGTCTAGTGGGAGTGTTGTAGTCTTCCTTGTACTATATGTCGATGACATATTACTCATGGGAAACGATATCCCGACACTGAAAGATGTCAAAGCTTGGCTAGGGAAATGTTTCTCCATGAAAGACATAGGAGATGCATCATATATTTTGGGAATAAAGATCTATCGGGATAGGTCAAGGAGATTAATTGGGCTAAACCAAAGTGCATATATAGATAAGATACTGAAGAAATTCGGTATGCATAACTCTAAGAAAGGGTGCGTTCCTATGAACCCTGGAATGATATTGAGCAAGTCTCAATGTCCTAATTCTGACTTGGAGTCAGCTACCATGAGTCGTACTCCATATGCTTCAGCTATAGGATCGATCATGTATGCGATGATATGCACTAGGCCTGACGTGTCGTATGCACTAAGCATGACTAGTCGTTATCAGGCCAATCTTGGTGAAGCTCATTGGATAGCAGTCAAGAACATTCTAAAGTATCTTAGGAGGACTAAAGAGATGTTCTTGGTCTATGGTGGGAATGACGAGCTGAGCGTCAAAGGATACTCAGACGCTAGTTTCCAATCAGATAGAGATGATTGCTCTTCACAATCAGGATTTGTATTTATGTTGAACGGTGGAGCCGTCACATGGAGAAGTGGCAAGAAAAGTACTATTGCTGATTCTACGACAGAAGCCGAGTATATAGCAGTAAATGAAGCTGCTAAAGAGGCCATGTGGATAAAGAAATTCATCGGGGATCTAGGAGTGGTTCCTACAATCCATGATCCTGTTGAGATTTTCTGCGACAATGTGAGTGCGGTTGTCTAGGCTCAAGAACCGAGGTCACAAAAGCGCACACGGCACATACTCAGAAAGTACCATTACATCCGTCAACTTGTAGCAGAAAATGACATATTATTAAGTAGAGTAGACACGACTAAGAACTTGGCTGATCCTTTCACCAAGCCTTTGCCACAGACTAAGCATGATGCTCATAGCATGTCTATTGGCATTCGCGTCATCGATGATAAAGTTTGATTGTATTTATTATGTTAAGTTTGAAACTTTAAACATTGGGCAATAATATATGTTGCAATTGATCTGATGATTAATATATTGAGATTATATTATACGCACGATGCGATCATTTCATTGTATATTGCCATGTTTCATTTTGCATGTTTTAACTTCCAATGAATATTATTTCATAAACTTCCACAGTCGATCATTCTCTAAGGAAGAGAGAATTGAATTAAGGCTGCTATGAAGTGTAGTAATATAGGCTTATATGAAACTACATTCATGAGGAACTTGATAGTTGATTCAAGGTTCTGGAATGACCACACTTAGACATTACTTCATGGTTTTAAGTCACAAGTAAGCTCTAAGATGGCAATATCATTTATCCTAGAGTGGATATGTATGAGGAATCCTGACACAAACTATATTCTACTTTGACCTGTATTTAACGCTGTGCGTGAATGCCAGTCATAAGGGTGCAGATCAGGTACAATATGGGATGTGGTGGATGTCTATACAGTTGAAGCAATTTGTTCCTTCTTCTCATAGCAAGTTGAAGCGATATCTATGGGCCCCTCGTTGATTTGTGCTGCATTAAATGCATGGCCATGCTACGACTGAATTGATGCAATAGCAGTCTATTTGATCACCACAAATCTCTATCGGGAAACATAATCTTGAATGATGATGATTGACACTTAACCATGTCACACGTTCATATAGATATCTTGAACAAAAGGATGACTTATATAAATCAAAATATAGGAGTGTAACGTAGCAGACTAGTTGTTACACACGGTGTGTCTTTTAAGACAGACCAATATTATTAATGTCAGTGCAAGTGGGAGTCTGTTAGAAATATGTTCTCGGGTTGGCTACGGTTCGATCGTGGTTTGACCGTGGTACATATATTCCAAAGATATGCCCATGACATTAAATAATAAAAGTCCATTTATCCTATTCGGTCACACACAAAGGCCAATCGTAAATTGTTTGATATACCTTCTAATCGGAAATTAATTTATTAATCATTAGTTAATGGTTTAATAAATTAAGTAAGTTTTTTTATGTGTGTACATATACTTACAAATCTAAATATATAAGATTTGATTTGATATAAATAAGATTTGATTTGATTTATAAATCTTATTTTATATAAAGATTTGTACTATAATCATATTTTATATAATATATAAGATTTGATTTGATATAAATAAGATTTGATTTGATTTGTAAATCTTATTTTATATAAAGATTTGTACTATAATCATATTTTATATAATATATAAGATTTGATTTGATATAAATAAGATTTGATTTGATTTGTAAATCTTATTTTATATAAAGATTTGATTTTGCAAATCTTTTAAAATCTTTCCAAATCTTTATATTTGTATTATATGTATCAATTTTATTCTATATAATAACAAGTCTTGGTATTGAAAATATATATAGAAACTTGAGATACAAAAACACACATACAAAATGATATTTCTCTTTCTCTTTTTCAAGTAACCAAAATACTTGAGATCTATAATTGGGTTCGGTTTTGGTGGAAATAAGGAAAAAGAAAAGATCCGTTAAGTAGAAGGTATAGATTGAAATAAGGTTGGAACTTTGGGTGTCTACCGTTTAGAGGAACTCTTCTTTGGGTTTTTCAGATTCGATCTTCAAAAGGCTACAAAGGTTGTATTCTAATCTTCTCTTGTTTAATTTCGTTAATTTTGTTTTGTTTGCTAAAGTTTTGTACAATGATCCGTGGAAGAGTATGATTTTGTAAAGTTTTAAAAATGCTTCCGCTCGCTTTGAATTTGTATCATACTCCAACATATAGAATAAGAAAGGGAACTAATTGCGTAGAGATTGTGTGAAACTGTGAAAGTACAGATTATGAATTATTTTGATGAAATTGGGATGTACTAACTCGGTTAAATCATGAATTTTCTTGTATTAATGTTATAAATTGTATTGAAACAAGCTAGTTGAAGTTTGTATGAAAGTCAAACAAAAGGGGAATTGTGCAGGAACTGCGTCAATTGCTAAAGTTATGATTTTGGTTAAATTGATGGAAATTCATTAGTTTAAAGGTGAAAATGAACAAAAATGATGAAATGAAGTTTGGTAAATGAGGTTGATATGTAAAAGAGGGATTTGGATATAAAGATGATAATTATGAATTTGATTAGTTAAACAAGTGCAATTAGATGTGTTGAAATTGAATGAGGTTTAAACTACTAAACTAGATATAATTTCGCTAACTAAGACTATGACATTAGTTAATGACTAATTGTGAAGTTTGACTTTAAAAGTCAAACCGACCATTCTTGGATAGTAGGTTCAAAGCCGACTTCTTTAATGATAATGGATATGGAACCGTTGATGGTTGGATGTGTTCTCATGAAATCATGGACCCCATATAAATATTAAAAACAGACATTAAAAACTGACCATTCTGCAAGTTATTCAAAACGGACATTAAAAACTTACCGAGAAAAAATATACATGGACCCATATTAGTCTATACAATAAGAGCTAATGTATAAATGAGATGTGTTCTCATGAAATCATGTTTATTTGAGAAGATTATTACTTAAACTAAATAATAATAGAATGCAAGTCAAATTATTTACACGTTCAACAATGGTGATTATGTTATTTAGTAGGAATCACACACCATCCTAATTGTTGATTTCAAAGCAAAGCATCGTGTATAACACAAATATATTATTTAGTCAACATGTCATGAACCTCGCCCAATGATTATTATATTCTTAATTTGTTATAACTATCACTATAACTATAATCTAACTTATTTTATTTATGCAAGTTCCCATACATCTACATCTGATATAACATTCAATGATTTTTTTTGGAGATGTTCTTACCTGTAATGATCATTATATAGAATTGTTTTTCACTCAAATGATCTCAACACTGGGCAGATTATTAAATTAGCAATAAAATACTCAAGAACTATTGATTAGTTTCAAATAAATGCTATATTATACAGTAATATTCATCATTTTCCTCTCTAGCTTTCCTCGCACTCATTTCTTCCCTGCACGTACAAACATCGGTATCTAAGCAAACATGGGGACTCTTGTAGTGATGACATTCAAGATTTTGCTCCCTATATTTGCATGTCTCATGGCTGCTGCACTTTATAATGAAGTGGTCATTGATCGTGTGTCTACATGTTTCGATCCACGCACAAAGTAAATAATATATACATGTTTTATTGATGTATTTTAACTCGGATATTTTACAATATGTATTTAGTTTGGCAATTTATTTCTCATGTTAGCCATGGAAATGTTGGATGCAAATTCACATTTCAAATTGAAATATGAATGAACACGTTGTCAATTTATAAGTTAATAGACTACTTCACCTATAACCACTTGATTTTATAGTGGAATCTAACATAAGCTTATATATAGTAGTTATGTTAATTACCATTTTAAGGTCAACGTTTATTTTAAAATTTTTTTATGCCTGAATAAGTTTGTTGTCACATTTTTTGTAGATGGATGCAAGCGGCAATTGCAGATCTTCTCTTAGATATTACTCTTATAGGGGTATGAAACAACATTTCATCACAAGCCTAAATTTTTTACACTTAAACTCTATTCACAAACTTAGATCTTACGTAATTATGAGCTGTGTGATGGGTTATTTCTTAACGAAGTGCAAGTCGCTCTGTTTTTTCGCAAGTCGGTCTGTTTTTTGTACTTGTTGAATTAAATAGAGTTGTGTGGGTTGTCTTAAGGCATGGTTTACGTACAAAGAATCAAGCTGGATCCTTGGTCTTCTTTTTGGATTTCTTCTGTTCTTGGTAGGAAGGTAATTATCTACATTTTATTCATTATTATTTTATTTATTATTAGAAGTGTATACCACACTTGTAAACTCTAATCTCTATAAAACTTAAAAGTCAAATTTTCTTTTCTTCCACAGTGTTGCTACATGAGGATACATTCTTATACTGTTGTTCAAGTTGACACATGAAGAATCTTCCAAAAGATCCCTTGTACTTTGTTCTTGCTAGACATCAGAAAAGGTACAAATATTTAAAGTTTTAAACGACCTTGGATTGACCCTTCAGAGTAAGTATACTAAGTATATTTCTGATTATGTTTGCATGTATATGTTGTATAGGGATGTTACGGGGCCCATGATAGGAGTATCTGTTGTAACAGCAAGAGTATTAGTTGTTGTATTAGGCAGCTTCGTGCTAGGATTGTCGATTTATGCTCTTGTCGTTGACGGATTACCATTTCGGGCGAAATTACTCTCTTCGTAATTTTACTATTTATAACTTTATAAAAGTCATATTTTGAATGTCAGTTTCTATATTTTTCTATAAATTGATATGTAAAGGTGTCTTTAAAAAATATCACAGGTGCATGATAATGTGTCTAACTGACATCTCTATCCACGTTGTGATTTTCTCGGTACGTTTTCATTATATACTGACTTTGGTGGATGTATATTTCCTTTTTTTTTTTTTTGCTTAATAAAGATAATTTGATTTGGTATACAAAGATACGATTATTTATAATTAGTGTTTATAAAACATGTCAGTCTCTAATGCTTTTTAGGTGTGGGTAGCATATAAGGAATCAAGTTGGATTAGTGCGGTATTTTGGATACTTTTAATTGCATGTTTTAGTAGGTAAGAAGTACTTAAAGAAACAAAGCCATCATCTTCTTACTTAATATGGTTACACTGAATATCGAGATGCACATATAGTCACACCGGTGTGGTTCATGTGGCATGTTAGGAGTAATTTTTCCTTGTCTCGAAGTATAAAATTTATGGATACTATATGTAGGTGCGATTACATATAATGCAATGCATCTTCTAGTTCGCTAATATAATCATTATTTTGGCAGCGTTGCTACATGTATGTACACACTAGTACAATTGTACTATCTTTCGCCTCAACAGCCTGTCTCCCTTATACTTTTCAACCGTAATAGGCAAGTTCGACAAACCTGTTTCCCTAATACTTTTTAACCGTAATTGGTTTATTAATGTATAAACAAATAATCAGATGCGTTATAATGTTATTGGTTATTTCGGCATTATATATGATTTTAGGTGATTTTTTGGTTACTATTTGGCTGTGTAACTTTTACTTGGTATAATTTGAATCTTGCAGAGATTTGCATATGAGTGATCCACTTCTAAGCGTTCAAGACAATCTCTAAATGTGATGTCACTGATATGTTCACCAATATTACTCTCCCTTTATGGATTGTATAGTATGTTTGATGTTGTGTGATATCACGTAGGTCATATGGGCACCTCGCCTCAAACTTAGGTGATGTTTGTTTTTTAAGATTATTGTTTGAAAGTCTTTGACCACATCCGCAGAATAAGATGTGACTTGAAAGTCTATATATATGCTGAAAATAAAAGACCGCTTGTTTTTATGTCATTTAAATATCATTATGCTACATATATTAATAACTCTTATATTATGCTCTTTTATTAGATAGTATAGATAATATAGAAGTATAAAATATATATTTTTAGTTATTATTATCATTTTATTTATATAAGAGTTGTTTAAGTATAAATTACCACTTGTGAACAGTAACTCGACCAATAGGAAGATTTCATCTTGTAAGACAACTTTAGAAAAAGCTGAGAAAGACCAATCTTCCAATTATGAATAGTATTTTGGTAAATGTAGAATGATACTCTATCTGTTCCATATCTATTGTCTAGTATTTTTTTTAACATTTCTCAAATTAATTATCTACTTTCATATATATAATAAGAATAGAGAAGTAAAGTTCATTTATATCCCTAAAGTATATATGTAAAATCAAAAGATAGATAAAAATTTAGGCGTAAAACTGTAAAGTACATAAAAAAATTATAATGTAATGATTATGTTTCTAAAACTTATGTGGACAATTAATATGGGAGGAAATAATCAACAAGGGGTACTTGTTGTTAAACAATAGAAAAAATAATAATAACAAATTAATTTTAGCTAAAACTTTTCGTAATAAAACTAATGGACTAAAGTTACAATTCATTACAAGTATAGAGGCAATTTCTGTAAATAAATGAGTTGTTATTTGGCGGGCAGCTTGAGTGTAATCGTGGACGTTTGCCTTCCTCATAAAAACGAATCTAATTTCTTCTTCTTCTTCTTCTTCGTTAATTAGTTAATATAACAAAACCAGCAAAATTAGTAACACATACGATACGGAGGTTTGCCGGAGATATAATAATGGCCGTGATGATCGGAGTTAGTGTGAGGACGTCGATGAGTGTATTAGGTTGTGTGATGGTGGCGGTCCTTGTTTACACAATCGCCACCGACGGACTCCCTTTTCGTATACAGCTACTCACTAGGTATTTATATAATTGTTCATGGACTACTAATTGTTGATTCATAAATTAGCTCAAATAATTTAATCTGTGTCAACATTCTAAGTTGTTATTTATTTAGTTATTTTGAATATTCAAAATTTGTTGCAGATGGATGGCAGAATTACTCATAGATTTTTACATCAATGTTGCTGTTATAGGGGTATTTATTTATCCATAAGTATCACTTTATTTCTTCATTTTCCACTTTATAAGGATATATTGTTTTTCAAGTTAAAAATTTATGTATATATATATGCCTTTAGGCTTGGGTTGTATACAAGGAATCAAGTTGGATCATGGCCGCTGTTTGGGTGATTTTGTTGATTTGTTTTGGAAGGTAATTATTAGTTAAGTTTTTTAACTTTTATTTTATTACTTACTCCGTCTCATAACAATAACGGTCCTGTTTGACTTTTCAAAGTCTTACTTTTATAAATTTTACTTCAAATATTCTTTTTTGTGTGATATATAATTTGATGAAACTATCAATGAAAACATATTTTAAAACCGAATCTATTAATAAAAGTTTCATGAAATACTATATAACATAAAGAAAAATATTTGAAGTCAAAATTTAAAATAAGACTTTAGAAAGTCAAACGCGACACTTACTATGGGACGGAGGGAGTATTAGATTTATACTTTATTGTATCTCTACCATTTTGGTTCATTGCTTATCCGTCCCGAAAAAACTGGCTTTCATCAGTTTTGGTCCTGAAAAAATTGCTTATTAGCTTGCTTAATTGCGTATTCTGTTTTCTGGTGCAGTGTCACTACATGTGGGTACGTTGTTATGCAGTTTTTTAAGCTGTCACCTGAAGAATCCTCGAAGGATCCGCTGTATTTTGTATTGGTAAGACATGAGAAAAGGTAACAAAACATGAGCTAATAACATTAACATAAATCATATAAACTTTCTCGTACTTTTCAGTATGATTTATGATATGATGATATCCAAAAATTATCAATATCTATCTTTTGTGATATGGAAGACAATAAATATGTGTGTTTGCAGAACTTTGTACTGTTTTTTTTTTTTCCTATTAAAATGTTGATATATCTTTCTTTATTCTTAAAATTTTGTATGTAGCGATAAGGATGTCACGGAACATAGCAAGGGACCTTCTGTTGTAACTTCAATGATAATCTTTTCTGTGCTAGGCTTCCTGATGTTAGGAACTTTACTTTACACGATTATTGTTGCCGGATCTCCATTTCGTGCTGAATTATACACACCGTAAGTTTCATTCATATGCTATTTCAACTTAAAATAGACACCATAAAACACTCGATCATCTGTTTCTTCAGTATTTACTTCCAATACGTGTCACTATGCAATGTAACGTAGATCTTAACTTTGAGTTCTCACAGGTGGCTCGTTGCGACACTAATTGACTTCTATATCAATGTTTATGCTTTATCGGTATGTCTATATACTTCAACTGATATATTTTGTCTACTTTATAATACACTTTATTTAACAACATAACTGTTTCTTTAGTTTGCCATTTGATTTTGTCTTGTGTCACTACTTTATTGTTTACCAGCCTATGAACACATCTTAAGTAATAGTAACTTTACTATTAACCAGTATATATCAAAATGGGATATGAGCTCTAAACATTAATCCACTTTTGATTTTCAGGTGTGGGTAGCATATAAGGAATCGAGTTGGATTAGTGCTTTTGTTTGGATACTTTTTCTTGTATGTTTCGGGAGGTAAGTATTTATACAATTAAACTTAATAATCATCTTCTCATTTTGGATTTTATGTGTTTCTTTCAATTAATTCGTTCCAGATATTTGGGAATCGACTATAAGTTGACTGATCTTGTGATGTTAATTTTTTTCAGCATTACTACATGTACATACTTAGTGAAGCAGCTGTTTAATCTCTCTACCGAACAGCCTGCTTACCTAATACTTTTCCGCAACAATCACAGGCAAGTATGACAAAGAACTCGTTAAATTTTTATAGGTTCGCATATACATGTATATATTTCAAGTGAATCACAATCATGTGTACATATTTTTGTTTATTTATACTGAATATTCAAATCAATGTTATGTAACATACAGTCGACGTCTTATAAAACATTTACAAAGCCTAATTGAATGTCTAAACTCTTGAATATTATATCTACAGTCTACTTGATCATGACTCATGAGATACAAATAATAACAATCAAAGTTCTTGACTGTTTACTTTTCTTCATTTCTTTCCTTTCTTCTAACAACTTGTTTCACAAAACTACACAAGTTGTTTTAAAATCAGAGTTGTTTTTGTTCATTAGGTTCGTTAAACGGGTATAAAAGGAATCAATGTCAAATGAGTTACCTGAGCAATAAGGTTCTAGATTTGATCTTTGACTACTTGTTGTGAAATGGTTGTCAATCCTTAGATCAAACTTAAATAAAGTTGTATATCTTTTTATTCAAGTCTGTAAATACTCCAATTGCTTTAGGTGTACATTAATGCCCAAATGCATATTTTGTTAGAGTGCAACTGTTATCGATATGATAACTGTCCAGTGCTAGTTCTTATGGCCTATAGATTATATCTGTAAGTGAAACAAGTAAAATTGATTTTGTTTTTGATTGTTTAGTATATAGAATAAGCAACATAAGTTAACATAACATTATGAATGTTACTATTGTTTGTTTTTGGGTTGAAATCTTGATTCTGCGAGATTTATGTTAACTCTTGCAGAGATTTGAAGTCGAGTGATTCACCGTTGATGGTGGCTGCTGCATACGAATAGTGAAAACTTTTATATATCAATCATTTGACTAAACACTGTTTGATTATTTATTTATATATATTGAATAAAATATTATTAAATAGTTTAAGGTAAATTGTATAACCAGAGATTACCACTTTATCGTATAGGCATTACATCGGATATATATGATTTCTCATGTGCTAGCAAGGGCGAAGCTTAGTGAAGGCACGGAGAGGGGCTTTGGCCATCCCAACAAAAATGAAATTTGTAGCACTTTGAGTTACGAGTGTCTGGACTTTTAAATCAACTTAATCAGAGTCCGTATGAAAAATATATGATAAAAACGGTGACAACTAAATCACAGATTCAGTGAGCTTTCACTATTTTGGTTATATCTATTTCGTATGGATTTCATTTTAGCTGATTCAAAAGTCAAAATGTTGGTACCTCAAAGAGCTATTACATTCATATTCATATATTTTTTAGGTAACATTATTAAATATAATAGTGATATTGACCCTTAATGAACAAGTTCAATCTTCAATAATATAATTTAGCGATCCCGGTCCTCTTAATGAACAAGTTCAAGTTCCGTCAATGTCGCTTCTAAGGTAATGAGTATTCTGTATGTAATCTTTCGGGAATGAATCGCATATGTAGGTTGACAATTACTCAGGTGCTAGTTATTTAATTTTCCTATTTAAGCATTGTAAATCTCATTATCTAATCATCCAATCAATACATATTATTGAATACATAATTTTTGTTGTAATATTCTTGTTCATCTCTATTTCCTAAACACCCAATTCCAGCTTTCAAGTTTTATTGGTATCAAAGCCCTGGTTATAGGGTCTTCTTTATCTGCAAATGCTCAAAGATTTTTAGAAAAGCTTATTCGTATTATCAACAATGGAGTTCTCAAACAAAATGGTGGAAACATGATCAACAGTGTAACGACCCTACTTTTTCCGTTATTCTTTACTGTCTATATTTAACTTCTGTATAATGGTATTCGTGTCACGTCATTTCTATGACTTATATTATTATTTTAATAATAATATATTCCTTATCATATGTTATATGAATATATGTGTTCGTATTTAGAATTGTACGTTTCTGTATATCTTAGATTTCTATCCGGTAAATCGTTTTGGTTTTCAAATCAACGATCAGACTTTCGCGATTTTCGAATCCGAATTATTTTATTTATGATATTTCTATATCATATGAGATTATAAAATATTTCTATATTATATTTGTCGCGTGTGCGTGTTCTTCCCGAATATTCAATCGCGTAGCCGTGTTTTCGCGAATCGGGATCCGTTCGTGCTTTCGGGCCACAAGTTATCACACATTACTTCATAATGGGCTAAGAGGAGCCCATCCTCCTCTCTATTTCGGCCGAAATCCTAGGGGGGAGGGGTGGTTTTGCCAACTTGCTAAACTATTAACCTAATCATGATACTTACACTCCTTTACACTACTACATTTTATTTTAACCTAAAAATCATTTTTCTCTCCTTTTCCTCCTCCCATGGTCGTTCACCACCATCACCAATATCATCATCATCTTCAACAATTTTATACTTGAAGATTTGGGGCTTTTTATCTCATCGGGTTCTCCATTTCAAGATCTACAAGCTCTTACAACTTGTTCTTTGATTAGGGTATAATCATAAACCCTAACTTTTCAATTTTTATTTATTTTTACTGATTTTGTATGTATGATGATGTTATAGTACTTGTGTATGATTGTATTGATGTTATTATGCGTACTCAATTTGCTATGTTTTCGGTTTGATCAATTGTGGACAGCAGACTTTTTATTAAAATCAGTATACTTAATAGATGTTTTTGGTTATATAAAGTGTATAAATGAGTTCCTCTCATCAAGAAAATAATTTTAGGCTTTGGATTCATGTTATTTCGAGTTTCGGATCACAAGTTATGTTTGTTTTAGTGTTTTGATGAAATTGAAATGTAAAAGCTTGTATGATCAGATGGGGTCCGACTTTATGACCATTTTTGGAGCCTCTATGGTGTACCATTGGGTTAGGATTGATGATTGGATGAACATTCATGTTCGGGTCATCGAAATCCGAGCCACGGATCACCCGGAATGGCTAAAACAAGTTTTTGAAACAGATTAAAGCAATGGTTGGTTCATGGCTGTATGTCACGACTTATGAACTGATCTTAGGGTGTTCTTGAGTGCACTAATGTGTCGGGTTGGTTGGTTAGACGATGATATATATAAAATTCGTCAAAAACCAACACCCGAGGCTCAAGTTATGACCCGGCGAACTTTTAATTAAACTTATGGTTATAAAAATTGAAACTTAGGTTATAAATAATGATTTGCATTACAATTAAATTACTTATGATATAGAAGTAATTATTCTTAATTAAGACTTATGATATATATTTATTATATCATTTAATAATTATATTATGATTTAATTATTCTTATAATTAAACTTATGGTTAATAATACTTTTATTATTAATGAAAAATACTTATGATAAGTACTAAACTTATGTTATGAGATTATTATATCAAGACTTATAATAAATATTATTTATTTATTTATTATAAGACTTAATTATTATTTAATTATTAAATACTTAAGGTTTAATAATTATATTAAAATACTAATGATATGATTAATAATTCATTATTAATTAATAATACTTATGATATGATTAATAATTTATTATTAATTAATAATACATATGTTATGATTAATATTTAATTAATTAATTAAATACTTATGTTATATTAATTATATCATTTAAACTTATGTTAACTTGATAATTCAATTTAATTTAATTAAACTTATGATATGACATGATTATACAAGTATGACTTTAAATAACATTATAACTTATCTTATTAATATCATTTACACTTTGAATTTCAATGTTGACTAAGTTTGACCAAGGTTGACTTTTGAGATGACTTTCAGTTGACTTGGACTTTCAGTTGACTTTTCTTGTAGTGACCCGAACTTTTTCATGTTATATATATATATATATATATATATATATATATATATATATATATATATATATATAATGAATTTGATATTTACATGATTAAATGTTTCCAACATGTTAAGCAATCAAACTTGTTAAGACTTGATTATTTGAAATGAGTTTCATGTAGACAATTGACCACCCAAGTTGACCGGCGATTCACGAACGTTAAAACTTGTAAAAACTATATGATGACATATATATGGATATATATATATATATATATATATATATATATATATATATATATATATATATATATATATATATATATATATATATATATATATATATATATATATATAGTTAACATGATATTATGATAAGTAAGTATCTCACTAGGTATATTAACAATGAGTTATATACATAAAAATGAGACTATTGATTTAAGAAACTTGAACCGATATATATAACGATTATCGTTATAACAATGTCTTACTAAATACATATGTATCATATTAAGATATTGTTACACTACATTTAACATGATAAAATGATAATTATATATATCATTAAGTATATGTTAACAATGAACTACATATGTAAAACAAGACTACTAACTTAAGAAATTCGAAACGAGACATATATGTAACGATTATCGTTGTAACGACATTTTAATATATATATATATATATATATATATATATATATATATATATATATATATATATATATATATATATATATATATATCATATTAAGATATATTCATACATCATAATATCATGATTTATTTTCTGCTCGTCGGCTCGGACATGCTTTTGTGCAACTTCCAATGCCTGGTGCAGAGTTTTTGGCAGGTCATACCTTAACGTATGAACAAGTGTACTAAACCTTCGCTGATCCAAGCAGAAAATAAAGCCAGACACTAGCTGTGACTCTGGACAATCAGGTATCTTTTGTGCTTCAAGCGTATATCTCTTCATGAAATTACTCAAGGGCTCATTATGATGCATCGTTATCTCATGTTCATCAAGATGTGTCAAGGTGCAGCTATGAAGATTTTGATATTGTATAACAAACTTCGCACGAAGATCCAAATAACTTGTAATACTCCTTGACGGTAAGCTAGCAAACTATTCCCTTGCCATTTTCTACAACACCATTGGAAACATATGACAAGCTACCTCGTCATCCCAATTCTGCAACCTCATTGCACCTTCAAACATAGTAAGAAAATCTTCAGGATCTGTAGTACCATCATAAACTCCAATTGCCGGTATGCCAAGATTTCTGGGCAATGGATAGTTAGCAATTCGATCAATGAAGCATTGAGTGGACTCTGCCATAGCTGGTGGTTTTGTAGCTCGTTCTCCACTGATTAGAGCGAAAAAATTATCCACAGCCACATCACGGACAGCGGGCTGCGCTAAGCATTGCTTATACTTTGCCGGAGCTGTCTGCTTAAGGATGTCATTTAAAAGCAATACTGTTTGCTTCTCAGACATGAACTCATCTTTCTCATCAATCTCATCGTCAGAATCGTTATTAATATAGCTCAAGTCATTATCATCCTCAGAATCATCAATAAGACTGCCCAACTTGTCAAGTAGTCTGGATAACTTGTACTTTGATATAGATTGCTTCTTCATGATTTGCTTGTCTTTGCCATCCGCCATCCGTCGAAAAGGTATAAATGATGGACATCGTCGTGGTTGTATCAATGGTCGCCTCTCTGGATTAGTAACAAGATTTTGAAGCCTTTCTGCACTTTTGGTTGTTGTTTCTTCTATTACTGGCCTTTTCTCTGAATTAGTTGCCAAGCGTTTAAGCCTTTCTGCAGTTTCAGCAACTGTTTCTTCAATTGTATCCTCCGTTGGCTGAATAAGTACATCCCCTTCAGGCATTAACGGATAAATTTCCACGTTGTCAATTAATATATTGTTGGATTTTTCGAGCACACCCGTGGATGGGGCCTCAGTTGTTTTTGTTCCTTTTCCTTTCCGCGTGTTCTTAACATTAGTGGATGGCGCCATTGTTAACACCTATTTCCTTATGAGGTAAGGCTTAGTGTATCAACACAATACTAGAAGTATCTAGCTAAAAGTGGGGGGAGTGTTGCCGATTGATGTTTACCATCGGGAAATAATCCCTGCAGACCCGGTTCACAAGTATAGAAACTTGTGGGGTGGCTTAATCAATCTTCTGTCCATTTAGCGTTAAGCTGTTAGCCGGATGACTTCTAGTGAGAGAAAGTAATATGTGAGAGAGAAAGGTAAAATCTCTGCTCACAAGTTGTCAGAATGTCTGAATGAATAAAATGACGACCCAAGGGGTCTATTTATAGTGATAGATCCACCGGATTGTTCGGGGACACGTGTCAGATGATGATATGTTCTGTTACTCGTAACCCGAAATATGCGCTGAATGGGGCGCTCTCCGGCTAGGGATTAAGCGCTAGGTGGCCTTCAGGGCTTATGCAAGACGGAAGCAGCCTGCACAGCGGAGAACGCTGGTCGGATAGTTTCACAAAACTGTTATTCTCAGTGTTCCTGATGCTAATTTCATGCGATCATTATGCCTTTATGCGTGTATACAATAGGATACACCATTAATAATGTAATAATTTAACATCTCATTAGATGTAATAAACAATGGGTTAACAACATTAAATGTGATCGTTAACTTAAAGGTTTCAAAACAACACTTACATGTAACGACTAACGATGACTTAACGACTCAGTTAAAATGTATACATATGTATTGTATTAATATGTATTGATACACTTTTGAAAGCCTTAATGACACATATCAAAGTACTTCTACTTAACAAAAATTCTTACAATTACATCCTCATTCATTTTCATCAACAATTCTACTCGTATACACCCGTATTCGTACTCGTATAATACCCAGCTTCTAAATGTATTTACTATTGGTATATACACTCCAATGATCAGCTCTTAGCAGCCCTTGTGAGTTACCTAAATATGTGGGAACCATCATTTAACATCTAGCATGAAATATCTCACAAAATTACAAACTAATGGAGCCTATATGGGGAGACTAAGTTCACGTGAATGATGGCACTCACAAACACATTCACTTTGCAATTTTCTTGAATCAAATTACTCTCTCTTAAGCGTTCTTCCATTGTTCTAAGTGTTCTTCATCATTTCCTTCATAATCTAGCTCAATCTAGCTCATAAATCCTAACCTATATCAACTTACAAAATAACTACTCAAGAACACATCAAGAACACTTTCAAGTTTACTAGCTTACTTCCAATCTTGCAAATCCATTTTAAGTGATCATCCAATCTCAAGAAATCATTCTTATTTACAGTAAGATTCTTTCTAATTCAAGGTAATACTCATATTCAAACTTTGATTCAATTTCTATAACTATAACAATCTTATTTCGAGTGGAAATCTTACTTGAACTTATTTTCGTGTCATGATTCTACTTCAAGAACTTTCAAGCCATCCAAGAATTCTTTGAAGCTAGATCAATTTTTGTCACTTCCAGTAGGTTTACCTACTAAACTTAAGGTAGTAATGATGTTCATAACATCATTCGATTCATATATATATAACTATCTTATTCGAAGATTTGAATATGTAATCACTAGAACATAGTTTAGTTAATTCTAAACTTGTTCGCAAACAAAGTTAATCCTTCTAACTTAACTTTTAAAATCAACTAAATACATGTTCTATATCTATATGATATGCTAACTTAATGTTTTAAAACCTGGAAACACGATGAACACCGTAAAACCGGACATACGCCGTCGTAGTAAAACCGCGGGCTGTGTTGGGTTTGATAATTAAAAACTATGATAAACTTTGATTTAAAAGTTATTCTTTTGGGAAAATGATTTTTCTTATTAACGTGAAACTATATCCAAAAATCATGGTTAAACTCAAAGCGGAAGTATTTTTTTCAAAATGGTAATCAAGACGTTGTTCTTTCGACGGAAATGACTACCTCTTACAATATTGACTTGTAACCTGTATTTTTGACTATAAACTTATACTTTTTCTGTTTAGTTTCATAAATTTTAGTTCATTATGAAACCATAGCAA
Organism: Rutidosis leptorrhynchoides; assembly: GCF_046630445.1. NCBI lineage: Eukaryota > Viridiplantae > Streptophyta > Magnoliopsida > Asterales > Asteraceae > Rutidosis > Rutidosis leptorrhynchoides. The sequence continues at coordinate 288,585,502 of NC_092341.1, read as the reverse complement.
CTTGAATCACTCAAAACGGATTTAAAACGAAGAAATTATGGGTAAAACAAGATTGGATAATTTTGCTTGTTATAGCTACGTGAAATTTGTAACAAATGTATACAAATAATAACTCAACTAACTTATATTGTATTATACATGTATTCTAACATACATTATGTAATCTTGGGATACCATAGACACGTATACAATGTTTTGACATATCATATCGACCCATCTATATATATTATTTGGGAACAACCATTGACACTCTATATGCAGTAATGCTTGAGTTAGCTATACAGGGTTGACGTTAATTCCAAAATAATATATATACTTTGAGTTGTGATCTAGCCTGAGACTTGTATATACTGGGTCGTGGATTGATTCGAGATAATATATATTGATTTATTTATGTACATCTAACTGTGGACAACTAGTTGTAGATTACTAACGTTGGACTGCTAACTTAACAAACTTAAATCATTAAAATGTAATAAAAAATGTTGTGAATATATTTCGATCATACTTTGATATATATGTACATATTTGTTATAGGTTCGTGAATCGACCCGTGGCCAAGTCTTATTTTCCGATGAAGTGAAAATTTGTGAAAGTGAGTTATAGTCCCATTTTTACTATCTAATATTTTTGGGATGAGAATACATTCAGTTTTGAAAATGATTTACAAAATAGATACAAGTAATTGAAACTACATTCTATGTTGAATCGTTATACTGGATATTGCCCTTGTTGAACTTGGTAACCTAAGAATTAGTGTTTATTATAATTGCCACCAATTGACGCGAATCCTAAAGATAGATCTATGGGCTTTGACACGCCCCAGTCAGAGAATTTGAACTGCTTTAGTACTTCGATGTTTATATATGGGGATATTCTAGATGCATATTGTTAATGTCGGTTACCAGGTATTCAATCGTATGAATGATTTTTATGCAGATTGCATGTTATTGAAAGATGAAATCTTGTGGTCTATTATTACGATTGATAAATATATAGGGTAAACCTATAACTCACCAACATTTTTGTTGACGTTTAAAGCATGTTTATTCTCAGGTGATTGTTAAGAGCTTCCGCTATTGCATATAAATTAAGGACAAGATTTGGAGTCCATGCTTGTATAATGTTGTTTAAAAATTACATTCGAAGACTTATTTTGTTGTGTAATATTATTGCAAACCATTATGTAATGGTCGTGTGAAAACGCTATATTTTTTATTATCATTATTTGATAATCGTCGTAATATTTTTAAACCTTTATCGATAAAAATAAAGGTTATGGTTTGTTTTAAAAATCGAATGCAGTCTTTGAAAAACGTCTCATATAGAGGTCAAACCTCGTAACGAAATCAATTAATATGGAACGTTTATAATCGATATGAACGGGACATTTCAGTTGGTATCTGAGCGTTGGTCTTAGAGAAAAAGAAAATTGCATTAGTGTGTCTTACCGAGTTTGTTAGGATGCATTAGTGAGTCTGGACTTCGACCGTGTTTTCTTTAAAAACGATTGTTTAACACTTTTTTTTGGAAACTACATATTATTAACATGTAAATATTATGTGATATATTAATCTCTTAACGTGTTTGATATTGTGTGATAGATGTCTACCTCTAGTACAAATCCCATCGATTCACCTAATAATAATGAAGAGTCGAACATATTTTGGGAAGATTCACAAATTCTTGAGGAAGAACCGGAAGAGGAGGAACCGGAAGAGGAGGAACCGGTAGAGGAGGAACCGGAAGTGGAGGAACCGAAAGAAGAGGAACCGGAAGAAGAAGAGGTTCCGAAGGAAGAAATATTAATAACTACAGAAAAACGGTTAAATAAAAGAAAAGCCTCAACCAATGGACCAAAGTTAAAGATGGTCAATGGTGTTTCCGCCGAGGAAGCAAAATATTGGGAAAATTACAAATTTTCTGATGAATCGGATCCCGATGAAGATTCCGATGATGTTATAGAAATTACCTCGATCCAATTTGAAAAATCAAAAGAAAATAATAAGGGAAAAGGTATCAAAATAGAGAAACCTAATTCCAACCCCGATGAACTCTACGTTAACATGAAATACCCTGATGGGGTGTACCGTAAACACCCGTATTTCTTAAACTTTCACTATTACCCGGGAACATCTAAGCCACCAGGGTTTTCTAAACCATTTGTGAAAACGACGGCTCGCATTAGAGGAGCACCATATATCCCTAGGAAGTTAGCAAAACGAACCAAGTCCAAGGAGGAAGAAACGAGTGAGTCGGAATAAAGAGTTGTAATCATGTTGTGTAATATATGTGTTGTAGCGTGCTTGTATTTTTATGTTATATGTAAAAATTGCTTGTATTGTTTGTTAATTATCTTTTACAAATCTAATCCTTATCTATTTTACAGTATAAAACACACAATGGACGTTAAGGATAGACAACCAAAAATTTTAGAAGACCTACCAGGGGATATGATTGATGAAATCTTGTCTAGAGTCGGTCAGAATTCATCGGCACAACTATTTATGATGAAATTAATTTGTCAAACATTTGAAAGACGTTCCAGGAATTCCTTAATTAATAAAAGGCTTTCCTTTGATAGATGAGGTATATCACATTGGGGAGACCATAAGTTAAGCCGTGTTTTCTTTAAAGCATTGAATGCAAGGAACCCAGATGCAATTTTACGCTACGGGTTGAGAGCCTATTTTGACTCTACCTATCCCAACATAAGACTTCGTTCTTTAGAAAGAGCTTCAAACATGCAACATAAAGAAGCATGTTATGTCTACGGGTTAGTAATGTTCGCTTCTCACCAAATCGAGAAAAAGAACATAGGATTGCAACTACTAAATAAAACATTCCCACAAGTGATGAATTCATTAGTTGGGGTGAGAAATAAGGTTTTTAGATTATTACGGGGCTGTTAGGCATTACGTAACCCCCGTTGTAAGACCCTGTTTCCATTTCAGTTGATCGGGACTGAAATGTCCCGTTCTTATTGATTAAAAACGTTCCATATTAATTGATTTCGTTGCGAGGTTTTGACCTCTATATGAGACGTTTTTCAAAGACTGCATTCATTTTTAAAACAAACCATAACCTTTATTTCATAAATAAAGGTTTAAAAAGCTTTACGTAGATTATCAAATAATGATAATCTAAAATATCCTGTTTACATACGACCATTACATAATGGTTTACAATACAAATATGTTACATCGAAATCAGTTTCTTGAATGCAGTTTTTACACAATATCATACAAACATGGACTCCAAATCTTGTCCTTATTTTAGTATGCAACAGCGGAAGCTCTTAGTATTCACCTGAGAATAAACTTGCTTTAAACGTCAACAAAAATGTTGGTGAGTTATAGGTTTAACCTATATATATCAAATCGTAACAATAGACCACAAGATTTCATATTTCAATACACATCCCATAAAATGATAAAAATTATCCAATCTTATTTTACCCATAACTTCTTCATTTTAAATCCGTTTTGAGTGAATCAAATTGCTATGGTTTAATATTGAACTCTATTTTATGAATCTAAATAGAAAAAGTATAGGTTTATAGTCAGAAAAATAAGTTACAAGTCGTTTTTGTAAAGGTAGTCATTTCAGTCGAAAGAACGACGTCTAGATGACCATTTTAGAAAACATACTTACACTTTGAGTTTAACCATGATTTTTGGATATAGTTTCATGTTCATAAGAAAAATCATTTTCCCAGAAGAACAACTTTTAAATCAAAGTTTATCATAGTTTTTAACTAACTAACCCAAAACAGCCCGCGATGTTACTACGATGGCGTAAATTCGGTTTTACAGTGTTTTCCGTGTTTCCAGGTTTTAAATCATTAAGTTAGCATATCATATAGATATAGAACATGTGTTTAGTTGATTTTAAAAGTCAAGTTAAAAGAATTAACTTTTGTTTGCGAACAAGTTTAGAATTAACTAAACTATGTTCTAGTGATTACAAGTTTAAACCTTCGAATAAGATAGCTTTATATGTATGAATCGAATGATGTTATGAATATCATTACTACCTTAAGTTCCTTGGATAAACCTACTGGAAAAGAGAAAAATGGATCTAGCTTCAACGGATCCTTGGATGGCTCGAAGTTCTTGAAGCAGAATCATGACACGAAAACAAGTTCAAGTAAGATCATCACTTGAAATAAGATTGTTATAGTTATAGAAATTGAACCAAAGTTTGAATATGATTATTACCTTGTATTAGAATGATAACCTACTGTAAGAAACAAAGATTTCTTGAGGTTGGACGATCACCTTAAAAGATTGGAAGTGAGCTAGCAAACTTGAAAGTATTCTTGATTTTATGTAACTAGAACTTGTAGAATTTATGAAGAACACTTAGAACTTGAAGATAGAACTTGAGAGAGATCAATTAGATGAATAAAATTGAAGAATGAAAGTGTTTGTAGGTGTTTTTGGTCGTTGGTGTATGGATTAGATATAAAGGATATGTAATTTTGTTTTCATGTAAATAAGTCATGAATGATTACTCATATTTTTTGTAATTTTATGAGATATTTCATGCTAGTTGCCAAATGATGGTTCCCACATGTGTTAGGTGACTCACATGAGCTACTAAGAGCTGATCATTGGAGTGTATATACCAATAGTACATACATCTAAAAGCTGTGTATTGTACGAGTACGAATACGGGTGCATACGAGTAGAATTGTTGATGAAACTGAACGAGGATGTAATTTTAAGCATTTTTGCTAAGTAGAAGTATTTTGATAAATGTCTTGAAGTCTTTCAAAAGTGTATGAATACATATTAAAACACTACATGTATATACATTTTAACTGAGTCGTTAAGTCATCGTTAGTCGTTACATGTAAGTGTTGTTTTGAAACCTTTAGGTTAACGATCTTGTTAAGTGTTGTTAACCCAATGTTTATAATATCAAATGAGATTTTAAATTATTATATTATCATGATATTATGATGTATAAATATCTCTTAATATGATATATATACATTAAATATCGTTATAACGATAATCGTTACATATAAGTCTCGTTTAAAAATCATTAAGTTAGTAGTCTTGTTTTTACATATGTAGTTCATTGTTAATATACTTAATGATATGTTTACTTATCATAATATCATGTTAACTATATATATATATATCCATATATATGTCATCATATAGTTTTTACAAGTTTTAACGTTCGTGAATCACCGGTCAACTTGGGTGGTCAATTGTCTATATGAAACCTATTTCAATTAATCAAGTCTTAACAAGTTTGATTGCTTAACATGTTGGAAATATTTAATCATGTAAATATCAATCTCAATTAATATATATAACCATGGAAAAGTTCGGGTCACTACAGTACCTACCCGTTAAATAAATTTCGTCCCGAAATTTTAAACTGTTGAAGGTGTTGACGAATCTTCTGGAAATAGATGCGGGTATTTCTTCTTCATCTAATCTTCACTCTCCCAGGTGAACTCGAGTCCTCTACGAGCATTCCATCGAACCTTAACAATTGGTATCTTGTATTGCTTAAGTCTTTTAACCTCACGATCCATTATTTCGACGGGTTCTTCGATGAATTGAAGTTTTTCGTTGATTTGGATTTCATCAAACGGAATAGTGAGATCTTCTTTAGCAAAACATTTCTTCAAATTCGAGACGTGGAAAGTGTTATGTACAGCCGCGAGTTGTTGAGGTAACTCAAGTCGGTAAGCTACTGGTCCGACACGATCAATAATCTTGAATGGTCCAATATACCTTGGATTTAATTTCCCTCGTTTACCAAATCGAACAACGCCTTTCCAAGGTGCAACTTTAAGCATGACCATCTCTCCAATTTCAAATTCTATATCTTTTCTTTTAATGTCAGCGTAGCTCTTTTGTCGACTTTGGGCGATTTTCAACCGTTGTTGAATTTGGATGATCTTCTCGGTAGTTTCTTGTATTATCTCCGGACCCGTAATCTGTCTATCCCCCACTTCACTCCAACAAATCGGAGACCTGTACTTTCTACCATAAAGTGCTTCAAACGGAGCCATCTTAATGCTTGAATGGTAGCTGTTGTTGTAGGAAAATTCTGCTAACGGTAGATGTCGATCCCAACTATTTCCGAAATCAATAACACATGCTCGTAGCATGTCTTCAAGCGTTTGTATCGTCCTTTCGCTCTGCCCATCAGTTTGTGGATGGTAGGCAGTACTCATGTCTAGACGAGTTCCCAATGCTTGCTGTAATGTCTGCCAGAATCTTGAAATAAATCTGCCATCCCTATCAGAGATAATAGAGATTGGTATTCCATGTCTGGAGACGACTTCCTTCAAATACAGTCGTGCTAACTTCTCCATCTTGTCATCTTCTCTTATTGGCAGGAAGTGTGCTGACTTGGTGAGACGATCAACTATTACCCAAATAGTATCATAACCACTTGCAGTCCTTGGCAATTTAGTAATGAAATCCATGGTAATGTTTTCCCATTTCCATTCCAGGATTTCAGGTTGTTGTAGTAGACCTGATGGTTTCTGATGTTCAGCTTTGACCTTAGAACACGTCAAATATTCCCCTATGTATTTAGCAACATCGGCTTTCATACCTGGCCACCAAAAATGTTTTTTTTGAGATCCTTGTACATCTTCCCCGTTCCAGGATGTATTGAGTATCTGGTTTTATGAGCTTCTCTAAGTACCATTTCTCTCATATCTCCAAATTTTGGTACCCAAATCCTTTCAACCCTATACCGGGTTCCATCTTCCTGAATATTAATATGCTTCTCCGATCCTTTGGGTATTTCATTCTTTAAATTTTCCTCTTTTAAAACTCCTTGTTGCGCCTCCTTTATTTGAGTAGTAAGGTTATTATGAATCATTATATTCATAGATTTTACTCGAATGGGTTCTCTGTCCTTTCTGCTCAAGGCGTCGGCTACCACATTTGCCTTCTCCGAGTGGTAATGAATCTCAAAGTCGTAATCATTCAACAATTCAATCCACCTACGCTGCCTCATATTCAGTTGTTTCTGATTAAATATGTGTTGAAGACTTTTGTGGTCGGTATATATAATACTTTTGACCCCATATAAGTAGTGCCTCCAAGTCTTTAATGCAAAAACAACTGCGCCTAATTCCAAATCATGCGTCGTATAATTTTGCTCGTGAATCTTCAATTGTCTAGACGTATAAGCAATCACCTTCGTTCGTTGCATTAATACACAACCGAGACCTTGCTTTGATGCGTCACAATAAATCACAAAATCATCATTCCCTTCAGGTAATGACAATATAGGTGCCGTAGTTAGCTTTTTCTTCAATAATTGAAACGCCTCCTCTTGTTCATCCTTCCATTCAAATTTCTTCCCTTTATGCATTAATGCAGTCAAGGGTTTTGCTATTTTGGAGAAATCTTGGATGAATCTTCGGTAGTAACCAGCCAATCCTAAAAATTGACGTATATGCTTTGGAGTTTTTGGGGTTTCCCACTTTTCAACGGTTTCGATCTTTACCGGGTCCACCTGGATACCTTCTTTGTTCACTATGTGATCGAGGAATTGAACTTCTTCCAACCAAAATGCACACTTTGAAAACTTAGCGTACAGTTTTTCTTTCCTCAATACTTCTAGCACTTTTCTCAAATGTTCTTCGTGCTCTTGATCATTCTTTGAGTAAATAAGTATGTCATCGATGAAAACAATGACAAACTTGTCAAGATATGGCCCACACACTCGGTTCATAAGGTCCATGAACACAGCTGGTGCGTTAGTCAAACCAAACGGCATAACCATAAACTCGTAATGACCATAACGCGTCCTAAAAGTAGTTTTTGGAATATCATCCTCCTTTACTCGCATTTAATGATATCCAGAACGTAAATCGATCTTCGAATAAACCGACGAGCCTTGTAGTTAATCAAATAAGTCATTGATTCTCGGTAGTGGGTAGTGGTTCTTAATGGTAAGTTTGTTCAATTCTCGGTAGTCGATACACAACCTGAATGTACCATCTTTCTTCTTGACAAACAAAACAGGAGCTCCCCACGGTGATGTGCTTGGTCGAATGAAACCACGCTCTAAAAGTTCTTATAATTGGCTTTGCAGTTCTTTCATTTCGCTGGGTGCGAGTCTGTAAGGAGCACGAGCTATTGGTGCAGCTCCTGGTACAAGATCTATTTGAAATTCAACGGATCGATGTGGGGGTAATCCCGGTAATTCTTTTGGAAATACATCGGGAAATTCTTTTGCGACGGGAACATCATTGATGCTCTTTTCTTCAGTTTGTACTTTCTCGACGTGTGCTAGAACAACATAGCAACCTTTTCTTATTAGTTTTTGTGCCTTCAGGTTACTAATAAGATTTAACTTTGCGTTGCTCTTTTCTCCGTACACCATTAAGGGTTTTCCTTTTTCTCGTATAATGCGAATTGCATTTTTGTAACAAACGATCTCTGCTTTCACTTCTCTCAACCAGTCCATACCGATTATCACATCAAAACTCCCTAACTCTACTGGTATCAAGTCAATCTTAAATATTTCGCTACCCAGTTTAATTTCTCGATTCCGGCATATATTATCTGCTGAAATTAATTTACCGTTTGCTAATTCGAGTAAAAATTTACTATCTAACAGCGTCAATGGACAACTTAATTTAGCACAAAAATCTCTACACATATAGCTTCTATCCGCACCCGAATCAAATAAAACGTAAGCAGATTTATTGTCAATAAGAAACGTACCCGTAACAAGCTCCGGGTCTTCCTGTGCCTCTGCCGCATTAATATTGAAAACTCTTTCGCGGCCTTGTCCATTCGTATTCTCCTGGTTTGGGCAATTTCTAATAATGTGACCCAATTTTCCACATTTATAACAAACTACATTGGCATAACTTGCTCCGACACTACTTGCTCCGCCATTACTCGTTCCGACACCATTTGTTCCTTTCGTTCTGTTAACCCCTGGTCCGTATACCTCACACTTTGCCGCGCTATGACCATTTCTTTTACACTTGTTGCAAAATTTGGTGCAGAACCCCGAGTGATACTTTTCACACCTTTGGCATAGCTGCTTCTGATTGTTGTTGTTGTTGTTGTTGTTGTTGTGGTTGTTATTGTTGTTGGGATGATTGTTGTAGTTGCTGTTGTTGTTGTTGTTGTTGTTGTTGTTGTTGGGCCGTTTGTTGTAGTTGCGATTGATGTTGCGATTGTTGGGATAATTGTTGCGATTATTATTGTAATTGCTGTTATTGTTGTATTGGTGATTCTTATCACCGTTTTCCTCCCACTTTCTTTTGACTTGCTTCACATTGGCCTCTTCAGCCGTCTGTTCTTTAATTCTTTCCTCAATCTGGTTCACTAGTTTGTGAGCTATTCTACATGCCTGTTGTATGGAGGCGGGCTCATGTGAACTTATATCTTCTTGGATTCTTTCCGGTAATCCTTTCACAAACGCGTCGATCTTCTCTTCCTCATCTTCGAACTCCCGGACACAATAGGCACAATTCTGTGAATCGTCTTTCATACGTGGTAATATCAAATCCTTGGGCTCGTAACCCTCTAAGTTCTGTCTTGAGCTTATTGACCTCGGTTCTGGGACAGTACTTCTCGTTCATCAAGTGCTTGAATGCTGACCACGGTAGTGCGTACGCATCATCTTGTCCCACTTGCTCTAGATAGGTATTCCACCATGTTAACGCAGAACCTGTGAAGGTATGCATAGCGTACTTCACTTTGTCCTCTTCAGTACACTTACTTATGGCAAACACCGATTCGACCTTCTCGGTCCACCGTTTCAATCCGATCGGTCCTTCGGTTCCATCAAATTCCAAAGGTTTGCAGGCAGTGAATTCTTTGTAGGTGCATCCTACACGATTTCCTGTACTGCTAGATCCAAGGTTATTGTTGGTATGTAGTGCAGCCTGTACTGCGGCTATGTTTGAAGCTAGAAAAGTACGGAATTCCTCTTCATTCATATTCACGGTGTGTCGAGTAGTCGGTGCCATTTCCTTCAAAATAGTCAAATGGAACAAGTTAATCATACAGAATATTAAGAGTAGTTAATAGTATTTCGTAGCATAATATGAACTCATTTATAAAAGCTTTTTCTTCATATTAGCGTTTTATAAGTTTAAATTCGGGTAGTACCTACCCGTTAAGTTCATACTTAGTAGCTAATATACAATTCAACTACTACAATTCTATATGAAAAACTGATTATAATAATATTTCGCGTTCAAACTTTTATACAATATTTTACAAACTTACAATACCGCTTATTTTACATAAAGCATGAAATATAGCACACAATAACTTTGATACAAGATAGTTGTCAAGATAATTCTAGCTAGTACACAAGTCGTTCAGCAAAGGCAATAAAGACACGTAATTCATACGTCCAGAAACAAGTCATGCATTCTGGTTTTACTAGGACTACTTCCCATCCTTGGTGTTGTGGAACATAACCGTTATGGCCGTTGATAAGACAACGTGTTGTAACATCGTCAAAGGGACGAGGGTTACGTAATGACCAACAGTCTCGTAATAACCTAAAAACCTCATTTCTTACCCCAATTACCGACTCCGTCACTTGTGGGAACGTTTTGTTTAATAGTTGTAGCCTGATGTTCTTGTTCTCACTTTGGTGAGAAGCGAACATTACTAACCCGTAAGCATAACATGCTTCTTTATGTTGCATGTTAGCCGCTTTTTCTAAATCACGAAGTCCTATATTCTGATACATTGAGTCAAAATAATTTCTTAACCCGTTGCGTAAAATAGCATTTGGGTTCCCCGCAATATATGCGTCAAAGTAAACACATCGTAACTTATGGGTTTCCCAATGTGATATCCCCCATCTTTCAAACGAAAGTCTCTTATAAACCAAGACATTCTTGGAACGTTCTTCGAATGTCTTACAAACTGATTTCGCCGTAAATAGTTGTGCCGAAGAATTCTGATCGACTCTAGACAAGATTTCATCAATCATGTCTCCGGGTAGGTCTCTTAAAATATTGGGTTGTCTATCCATTTTGTGTTTTTATACTGTAAAATAGACAAGAGTTAGATTCATAAAAAAAAAAATACTTATTAATACAAGCAATTTTTACATATATCATAAAGCATAAGCACACTATATTACATATATTACACCACGCGAATACAACTATCTTATTCTGACTCGCTCGTTTCTTCTTCTTCGGTTTTGGTTCGTTTTGCCAAGTTTCTAGGGATATATGATGTTCCCCTAATACGAGCTGTCGTTTTCCACAACGGTTTAGAAAAACCTGGTGGTTTAGAGGTTCCCGGGTCATTGTTACAACTTAAGGGCTTCGGGGGTTGACGATACATATAAAGTTCATCGGGGTTGGAATTAGATTTCTCTATTTTTATGCCCTTTCCCTTATTATTTTCTTTTGCCTTTTTAAATTCAGTTGGGGTAATTTCTATAACATCATCGGAATTCTCGTCGGAATCCGATTCATCGGAGAATTGGTAATCCTCCCAATATTTTGCTTCCTTGGCGGAAACACCATTGACCATAATTAACCTTGGTCGGTTGGTTGAGGATTTTCTTTTACTTAACCGTTTTATTATTTCCCCCACCGGTTCTATTTTCTCCTCCGGTTCCTCCTCTTCCGGTTCTGATTCTTCTTCCGGTTCTGATTCTTCTTTCGGTTCTTCTTCGGGAACTTGTGAATCAGTCCAATATATATTCGACTCTTCGTTATTATTAGGTGAGTCAATGGGATTTGTGCTAGAGGTAGACATCTATCACACAATATCAAACATGTTAAGAGATTAATATATCACATAATATATACATGTTAATAATATATAGTTTCCAACAAAAATGTTAAGCAATCATTTTTAAAGAAAACACGGTCGAAGTCTAGACTCACTAATGCATCCTAACAAACTCGATAAGACACACTAATGCAAATTTTCTGGTTCTCTAAGACCAACGCTCGGATACCAACTGAAATGTCCCGTTCTTATTGATTAAAAACGTTCCATATTAATTGATTTCGTTGCGAGGTTTTGACCTCTATATGAGACGTTTTTCAAAGACTGCATTCATTTTTAAAACAAACCATAACCTTTATTTCATAAATAAAGGTTTAAAAAGCTTTACGTAGATTATCAAATAATGATAATCTAAAATATCCTGTTTACACACGACCATTACATAATGGTTTACAATACAAATATGTTACATCGAAATCAGTTTCTTGAATGCAGTTTTTACACAATATCATACAAACATGGACTCCAAATCTTGTCCTTATTTTAGTATGCAACAGCGGAAGCTCTTAGTATTCACCTGAGAATAAACATGCTTTAAACGTCAACAAAAATGTTGGTGAGTTATAGGTTTAACCTATATATATCAAATCGTAACAATAGACCACAAGATTTCATATTTCAATACACATCCCATACATAGAGATAAAAATCATTCATATGGTGAACACCTGGTAATCGACATTAACAAGATGCATATATAAGAATATCCCCATCATTCCGGGACACCCTTCGGATATGATATAAATTTCGAAGTACTAAAGCATCCGGTACTTTGGATGGGGTTTGTTAGGCCCAATAGATCTATCTTTAGGATTCGCGTCAATTAGGGTGTCTGTTCCCTAATTCTTAGATTACCAGACTTAATAAAAAGGGGAATATTCGATTTCAATAATTCAACCATAGAATGTAGTTTCACGTACTTGTGTCTATTTTGTAAATCATTTATAAAACATGCATGTATTCTCATCCCAAAAATATTAGATTTTAAAAGTGGGACTATAACTCACTTTCACAGATTTTTACTTCGTCGGGAAGTAAGACTTGGCCACTGGTTGATTCACGAACCTATAACAATATATACATATATATCAAAGTATGTTCAAAATATATTTACAACACTTTTACTATATTTTGATGTTTTAAGTTTATTAAGTCAGCTGTCCTCGTTAGTAACCTACAACTAGTTGTCCACAGTTAGATGTACAGAAATAAATCGATAAATATTATCTTGAATCAATCCACGACCCAGTGTATACGTATCTCAGTATTGATCACAACTCAAACTATATATATTTTAGAATCAACCTCAACCCTGTATAGCTAACTCCAACATTCACATATAGAGTGTCTATGGTTGTTCCGAAATATATATAGATGTGTCGACATGATAGGTCGAAACATTGTATACGTGTCTATGGTATCTCACGATTACATAATATACAATACAAGTTGATTAAGTTATGGTTGGAATAGATTTGTTACCAATTTTCACGTAGCTAAAATGAGAAAAATTATCCAATCTTATTTTACCCATAACTTCTTCATTTTAAATCCGTTTTGAGTGAATCAAATTGCTATGATTTCATATTGAACTCTATTTTATGAATCTAAACAGAAAAAGTATAGGTTTATAGTCAGAAAAATAAATTACAAGTCATTTTTGTAAAGGTAGTCATTTCAGTCGAAAGAACGACGTCTAGATGACCATTTTAGAAAACATACTTACACTTTGAGTTTAACCATGATTTTTGGATATAGTTTCATGTTTATAAGAAAAATCATTTTCCCAGAAGAACAACTTTTAAATCAAAGTTTATCATAGTTTTTAATTAACTAACCCAAAACAGCCCGCGGTGTTACTACGACGGCGTAAATTCGGTTTTAGAGTGTTTTTCGTGTTTCCAGGTTTTAAATCATTAAGTTAGCATATCATATAGATATAGAACATGTGTTTAGTTGATTTTAAAAGTCAAGTTAAAAGGATTAACTTTTGTTTGCGAACAAGTTTAGAATTAACTAAACTATGTTCTAGTGATTACAAGTTTAAACCTTCGAATAAGATAGCTTTATATGTATGAATCGAATGATGTTATGAATATCATTACTACCTTAAGTTCCTTGGATAAACCTACTGGAAAAGAAAAAAATAGATCTAGCTTCAACGGATCCTTGGATGGCTCGAAGTTCTTGAAGCAGAATCATGACACGAAAACAAGTTCAAGTAAGATCATCACTTGAAATAAGATTGTTATAGTTATAGAAATTGAACCAAAGTTTGAATATGATTATTACCTTGTATTAGAATGATAACCTACTATAAGAAACAAAGATTTCTTGAGGTTGGATGATCACCTTACAAGATTGAAAGTGAGCTAGCAAACTTGAAAGTATTCTTGATTTTATGTAACTAGAACTTGTAGAATTTATGAAGAACACTTAGAACTTGAAGATAGAACTTGAGAGAGATCAATTAGATGAAGAAAATTGAAGAATGAAAGTGTTTGTAGGTGTTTTTGGTCGTTGATGTATGGATTAGATATAAAGGATATGTAATTTTGTTTTCATGTAAATAAGTCATGAATGATTACTCATATTTTTGTAATTTTATGAGATATTTCATGCTAGTTGCCAAATGATGGTTCCCACATGTGTTAGGTGACTCACATGGGCTGCTAAGAGCTGATCATTGGAGTGTATATACCAATAGTACATACATCTAAAAGCTGTGTATTGTACGAGTACAAATACGGGTGCATACGAGTAGAATTGTTGATGAAACTGAACGAGGATGTAATTTTAAGCATTTTTGTTAAGTAGAAGTATTTTGATAAGTGTCTTGAAGTCTTTCAAAAGTGTATGAATGCATATTAAAACACTACATGTATATACATTTTAACTGAGTCGTTAAGTCATCGTTAGTCGTTACATGTAAGTGTTGTTTTGAAACCTTTAGGTTAACGATCTTGTTAAGTGTTGTTAACCCAATGTTTATAATATCAAATGAGATTTTAAATTATTATATTATCATGATATTATGATGTATAAATATCTCTTAATATGATATATATACATTAAATATCGTTATAACGATAATCGTTACATATAAGCCTCGTTTAAAAATCATTAAGTTAGTAGTCTTGTTTTTACATATGTAGTTCATTGTTAATATACTTAATGATATGTTTACTTATCATAATATCATGTTAACTATATATATATATCCATATATATGTCATCATATAGTTTTTACAAGTTTTAACGTTCGTGAATCACCGGTCAACTTGGGTGGTCAATTGTCTATATGAAACCTATTTCAATTAATCAAGTCTTAACAAGTTTGATTGCTTAACATGTTGGAAACATTTAATCATGTAAATATCAATCTCAATTAATATATATAACCATGGAAAAGTTCGGGTCACTATAGGGACGCCGTCCAGGATTCGGGACGCCGTCCAGCAAAGAAGAGCTGGACGTCGTCCAATATTTGGGAAGCCGTCCAGTTGGCCTGTCGGGCCAGCTGTGATATTTTAGATTTTAAAAAGGGGCAAATTGGTAATTTCACTTGGGTGTCGGTTTGGAGCCCTCAAAACTGATACATTGGTCATTTGTGGATCACATTTCATCCTCACAAACACTCTCATCCATATCTAGTGAGAGAGTAAGAGTTTTAGAGAGAGAGATTGATTTGGAGAAGAAGGAGCCGGATTCTCACCAAGGCTCGGGTTTTAAAGTTGTTCATCTCGCTCCTAGCTACATTGTGGTAGTATTGGTAAGCTCAAACTCCGAATTTCATTGTTAGATTTGATATTCAAGTTAGGGTTTTGAGCTAGTTTATTGTGAAACCCTCTTAGATGATGAAATGGGTTTATGGTGACTAGTTACTCTTGTCACTTGGTGGGTTTTGGGTTGGTTGACATTTTTGCCTTGATTAGGCTTTGAAAATGAGTCTAATCGCTAGATTTAGTGATTATGGAAGTGTTGGAACACTTTTGGGTGTGTTTTGTTGCCTAATCTTGAAATGGGTCAAATTAGGGTTTTGGTGTCAAAATGGGTATGACACGTATTTAACACTTGTGTTCGGGTTTAATCGGTGTATTAGGACCATTTTCACTCGTGTTAGTGATTATTGGTTAGTTTGGACGCGGTTTGGTGCTTGGAAGTGCAATGGGTCGAAATTGCACTAAGTGTCGATTTGAGTTGGGTTGTAAATACACCCTAATTGTGTTGTTGAATTGTGATAATGGAATAGGTACTTTCCATTGATGTGTTGTGGATTTCAGTTGCATTCATCAAAGGCGACAAGGTGAGTGTTAATATCCTATGTGCATATGTATGTGTAGGATGGGCGCGGGTCAGGTGAAGTAGTTCTCGGTTATAGAGCTCACTTCACATATAGGTGGATTTGATGGACTTGTGTATAGGTCCAATTGGCACGGTTGTGCGTTTTGGTTGACCACCTTTGGCGAGGTACACATTTTGTGTGTACGTTATCACGCGTGGTTGTGATGTGGATGATATAACCCCAATAGCGAAGGGTTTTGATGTTGAGAAGTGAGTCGCATGTGGATGCGGATTCACGATGACGCGTGTAGTTTCGGTCATCTTATTAAATTGTGAAAGTGAATCTCGTGTAGTTCGGATTCACGGTGACGCGTATAGTTCGATCATCTTATTGAGGTAGTGATCTCGTGTGTTTGCGGATTTACTAAGGCTCGTGTAGTTCGGCCAACCTCGATGTTGTTGTGGTAATGAAGATAGTAGTCTCGTGTGGTTACGGATTACTAAGGCTCGTGTAGTTCGGCCAATCTTCATGTGGTAATCGGTTGTCGGTTCTCGGTATTGGGTTAAGGGGTTAACCTTGGACGTTTATATATTGTTATATATACTAATGTATTGTTGTGATGTAGCTAACCCTCAGGGTGTAGGTCATTGGCGTTGTTCACATCGTCGTTAGTGAAATTATAATTGTTGATGTATCCTTAACTTGTTGCTTAGTGGTTGTACGGTATGCTTAGACTAACTTACCTTTATGCTTGGATGCTCCGGTATGCGGTATTTGATATTTTGTGTGGCGTGTCCATTTTATGCATATATATGTATGTAGTATATTCTCACTCGCTAAGCGTTAGCTTACCCTCTCGTTGTTTACATTTTTATAGATTGCATGGATGCGGTGGCTCGGGTAAGCGTGGAAACTAGTGGACTTGCGTAGTTGCTTTAGAAGACTTGCTTTTGGATTTGATTAGGATTGGGTAGCGTATCCCCAATCCCATGCTCGGTCTATGTTTTGTATAAACTAAATTGGGTCGAAATGGTCACTTTGTGGTAATTTGGGTCGATGTGGTCCCGGTGTTGTAAAACTCGGTTTTATTGTGGAAAACTCTTAGGTTTAACTATTATAACATATTGTGAAAGTGTTTTGGTTTAAAAGTGTCGGGAAGCGGGTTTTTCGCCCGCGTGTAATTGTAAAACTTATCAGAAACTGGCAGACCATTTGGACGCTGTCCAAAGGGCTTGGACGCCGTCCAGTCCTTCAGAGCTGGACGCCGTCCAGATGTGCTGTTCCAGAATTTTTTTTTTATGGCACGTTTTTGGAAGGATAACGGGTTGGGTCGTTACAAGTGGTATCAGAGCATGGTCTAAGGGATTTAGGTAACTTGAGATAGGTGCATAGACTTAGACTTTTTGTGTGTGCTTATTTGTTGCGGGACTTGTAGGATTACGGGTCGGAATGAGTTATAGTTAGTGCCTTCTTTGTAGGTGGACTAACGTTATATTAGTAATGCGGATATTATTAATATATTATTGTGTTGTGATAAAAATTCTTGCGTATGTTTATATCGCGTAGAATTTTGTTTGTGTTTGTTTATATCATCGAGCGAGGCGGTCGTTGTACTAACGAGTTGATACGGCGTGTGTGCATAATAAGGATTTGCAAACCTTATTACGGGTGCAAATCGTGTCTAACCAGTGATGTACGACGAGTGTTGAGCAAGATGGGGCGGTGTTATGCGTGTTGTTTTATACGATTCGTGGACTAATCATTTTGCATTCTTTAGAATGACGACGCGAAACGAGATCGAGAAGAATGACGAGGAGTTTAACTCTAGAGTTGCAGCTGCCGTTGCGGAGCAAATGAGTGCGTTTCGAGAAGAAATGGATAGGAAGTATTTCGAACTTCAAAGTAGTGGTGAAATGGAGCGTGGTCTTAAGAGCTTCATGATGACTAAAACCCCGATGTACGACGGAAAGCTGGATCCTTTGATAAGCACAACTTGGATTTCGGATGTCGAAGGGTGTTTTCGTACTATTGAATGCCCTCCCGAGAAGAGTACAAGATGTGACAACCCGAAAATTTCTGACCAAATTTAACTTAATCTTTATATGAATTCGACATGATAAGCAAAGTCTAGTAAATTGAATTTCAAAATTTTTTTTATGAAATCATTTGACCTTTGACCTTTCCCGACGATTCACGAATAATTATTTGTAAATAAATATATATATGTAAATATAAGTAAAAGTGTATATATTATATTTTGAATAAATAAAGTACACTTAATCAATTGGAATTATAAATGAAAAATAATAAATAGAATAATTAAGTTACTATTATAAATATAAATATATATATATATATATATGATATATAATTTTTATAAATAATTATTATTATCTTGTAAGGTATAAATATTAAATATTCAATATATGTCATTATATATATATATATATATATATATATATATATATATATATATATATAATTAGATATATAAATGTAAGTATATATAGTAATATGAAATAATAATAAATAAGTAAAACAAAATACAAGATAATAAGTTTGTTAAAATAAATATATGTATATATATATATATATATATATATACATATATAAATTGATAATCATATATTGGAAAATATCAAAACGTATATATATTAAATATTAAATACATAATTGTAATGTCGATATATTTAATTACAAGCTAAAAGATAGATGTTATTATTTATTATTAATATTAAAATCAGTATTATTAATATTACAAATTTAATATATATATATATATATATATATATATATATATATATATATATATATATATATATATATATATATATATATATATATATAGGAATCTGATACATTTAAATTTTTATAATATTATTACTAAATAATACAAATTATTATTTGTTACCATTAATATTATTTTTATTATTATTTTATAATAAATATATTCATTATTGTTATTTATAATTATTAATATAACTGTAATGTTGAATATCAATATTATTATTATTCCTATTATTATTATTATTATTATTAGTATTTTAATTATTTTTAGTTAATGATATTATAATTGATATAATTAAATCTATTTATAATCAATATTGAATATAAATTATATATACATATGCGTAATGTATCAGATAGATATAAACCACTATCTGTTAAAATAAATCAAACCAACCTTTTTATTTTTTTCTTCACTTCCTGATTTCCCGTGATTTTATGTCGAGCATCATTCATTGAATAAATCAATAAATCTTCTCTCATTATAAACGAATTCAACCCATTTTTCCTCTATAATTATCAATTATCAATTATCAATTTTGCTAACTTTTATTTGCGAAAATCAAACATGTTAGTAAACGGTACCAGGTACCTGCTCTGTACGAGTAGGGTTTTATCCAAAACTTGATTTTTGAATCAAACTTAAAAATCCTTGAATGTAGTTTTGTCAGAAATCATGTGTTCAATCTAGCTGCAAAGTTTAAAGATCCAATTTTATCTATTAACTTCGAATTTGTCGAGTCAAACTTAGATTCTAAAAGTCAACCGGTGCGTTCATCACAAAATTCGATTGTGTTTTTATGATTTATGTTAAATTAAGGGTACAGAAAGTTTATAGGAGTGGCTAAAACGTCCTTGATTTTCGAATTTGAAATCGGGTATCATCGTTGTGTTCTTCAAGCTGTTACAGCTTTTCTTTTTATTATTTTTTTTATAATCAAGCAAATATCGTTTTTGTATTTTTTCTGAATTCAAAAATCAAAGATATAAATTGTTGTTTGAAATGATTTGATCCTGGGTCAGTTTTAATTGTGAAGATGAAGAAGGAAATTAAATCAGTAATATTGGGTTAAAAGAAATGGGTTTCAATATGAGTCAGGAAAAACGGGCACAGCCCACTGGTTCAAGGTGTTGTCGGGTTAACAAGTGGTCAAGGGTTCGAGCCTTGCAGTCGCCAAATTTTTCTTTAGAACTTGTTTAAAAGGTAGTCTACCATTATTTTTAGTATTATTATTATTACTATTATTATTACTATTATTATTACTATTATTATTATTATTATTATTATTATTATTATTATTATTATTATTATTATTATTATTATTATTATTATTATTATTATTATTATTATTATTATTATTATTATTATTATTATTATGATTATTATTAATGATGTTGTTATTATTATTTTTTAGAGTACTTGTTAATATCACTAATACAAATATCATGAAATTTATTATATGTAGTAACACAACTTATATTATTATCACTATTATTATTAATATTATTATTATTAATAGTATTATAATCAAGAACATTATTAGTAGCATCATAAAATTTGTCACTTTTATCAAAACTATTACTTTATATAAAAACTATCACATTTAGTATTATTATTATTAATATCAATCTTATTAGTAATATCATTTTCATTATCGTATTTATGTAAAGTATCATTATTATTAAAATTCTTATAGATATTAAAACACTTTTATTAAAATTTATCATTTTCATTATTATTACTATATTGTAACCAGTAAAGATTTTGTACATAAAATATATTTATATTAACTATAATTATATAATAAACATATTAACATATATATATATAGTATATAATATATTGTATAGGCAAAGTCTGTTACAAATTTTATATAAACTACAATAACAAATAAATATAAATATTAAATAATTAATAAATGAAAAATTTATGTGAATTCCATTGTATGTTTTTAATAGGATATAAAATTGATATAGGTTCGTGAATCCGAGGTCAACCCTACACTTGTTAAATGACGTCATATGTATTTTTACTACAAAATACATTATGGTGAGTTTCATTTGCTCCCTTTTTAAATGTTTTTGCAATATATATTTTTGGGACTGAGAATACATGCGCTGCTTTTATAAATGTTTTACGAAATAGACACAAGTGATCAAAAACTACATTATATGGTTGGATTATTAAACCGAATATCGCCCTTCAAGTCTAGTAACCTAAGAATTTAGAGAAATGGCCCCTGATTGACGCGAATCCTAAAGATAGATCTATGGACCTTGACAATTCCCATTCGGGGTACGAATGATTTAGTACTTCGAGATTATTATACAGACGAGAGGTTCTGTTTTGGGGATATTTTATGCATTAAGTTAACGTCGGTTACCAGGTGTTCAATCCATATGAATGATTATTTTTGTCTCTATGCATGGAACGTATATTTATGAGAAATGAAAATCTCGTGGTCTATTAAAATGTTGGAAATGATTATTTATGTTAAACTAATGAACTCACCAACCTTTTGGTTGACACTTTAAAGCATGTTTATTCTCAGGTATGAAAGAAGTCTTCCGCTGTTCAATTGCTCATTTTAAAGATATTACTTGGAGTCATTCATGACATATTTCAAAAGACGTTGCATTCTAGTCGTTGAGTTCATCAAGATTATTATCAAGTCAATTATAGTTAGATATATTATAAAATGATATGCATGCCGTCAACTTTCTATGTAATGAAAGATTATCTTTTCAAAAATGAATGCAATGTTTGTAAAATGTTTCATATAGAGGTCAAGTACCTCGCGATGAAATCAACTGTTGTGAATCGTTTATAATCGATATGGACTTTGTCCGGATGGATTAGGATGGGTCCTTTCACAAGACTCGCTACTAGTTTGTTGCGGGGTAGGGCGAAGGATTGGTTGGATGGTAAGATTGATCTTGTCGGTGGTGAGCCGTTTATGGCTCTATCGTGGGACGAGTTTAAGGAGGAATTCTTCGAGGAATTTCGGACTTCAACCGATTTGTCGGAATTGCGTAATGAGTTGCGAAATTTGCAACAGGGTTCTATGGATTTGAATACTCTCAAGACGACCTTTATGGCGAATGCTCATTTTTGTCCGGAGTATTTGGGGAATGACCATTTGTTGATGGGGGATTTCTATCGGATCTTGAATGATGACTTGAAGAGTAAAATTAGCCGGGGTCAAACGAAATCGTTTGCGGAATTATTCTCCTTGGCTAGAGGTTTCGAGTCGTATTCACAATCCAATAAGAGTGAACCTTCAAGTGAAAGAATGGTTGTTTCGTATGGTGCTCCGAGTAAGAGGACTAAGGGTCCAAGTGTGAGCACGGGTGGTACACGGACGGGTATACTGGATTCTAGTGCGTCTAGATATTACAATTGTGGCATGAGGGGTCACAAGTCTTGGGAATGTTCGGTACCAAAGGGTGATGGCATGGCGTGCTTCAATTGCCAAGAAGAAGGACATCGTAAGTCAGAATGTCCCAAGTTAGCGGGGATGGGTGCGACGAGGAGACGTTAAGGTATGTTTCGTTTTAATAAATATGTCCTTTAATTATTTATTTAGTGCCGTTAAATTTGAGTTTGTTAAATGCATTGTGTTGTGCATGTTATGGTTATGGGTGACGTTCCTAATGGAAGTACCCTAGGGTGACGTTTTGATTGTCGGGCGAAGGGCGTAAGACTTGGTGCAACCAAGCATTCCTTGGTATTTGAGAAATGTTTCTACCAAGCCATGCGTATG
This sequence comes from Rutidosis leptorrhynchoides, assembly GCF_046630445.1. NCBI lineage: Eukaryota > Viridiplantae > Streptophyta > Magnoliopsida > Asterales > Asteraceae > Rutidosis > Rutidosis leptorrhynchoides. Next base: position 288,562,880 of record NC_092341.1, on the reverse strand, counting down.
GGCTTTGGTGTTCGGATGTTAGAGCATGTTCGCTCTCGTGTTGAAGTAGATGGACCGTGAGGTTCGTCGGGTGAATGAAACCATGAAACCCTTGAGATCTAGTGTATTGAATCTCGATGTATGATTGGTGAAGGAGTCTATGTAGTGACCCGAACTTTTCCATGTTTATAAATATTAATTGAGATTGATATTTACATGATTAAATGTTTCCAATATGTTAAGCAATCAAACTTGTTAAGACTTGATTAATTGAAATAGGTTTCATATAGACAATTGACCACCCAAGTTGACCGGTGATTCACGAACGTTAAAACTTGTAAAAACTATATGATGACATATATATGGATATATATATATATATATATATATATATATATATATATATATATATATATATATATATAGTTAACATGATACTATGATAAGTAAACATATCATTAAGTGTATTAACAATGAACTACATATGTAAAAACAAGACTACTAACTTAATGATTTTTAAACGAGACATATATGTAACGATTATCGTTGTAAAGACATTTAATGGATATATATCATATTAAGAGATATTCATACATGATAATATCATGATAATATAATAATTTAAAATCTCATTTGATATTATAAACATTGGGTTAACAACATTTAACAAGATCGTTAACCTAAAGGTTTCAAAACAACACTTACATGTAACGACTAACGATGACTTAACGACTCAGTTAAAATATATATACATGTAGTGTTTTAATATGTATTTATACACTTTTGAAAGACTTCAATACACTTATCAAAATACTTCTACTTAACAAAAATGCTTACAATTACATCCTCGTTCAGTTTCATCAACAATTCTACTCGTATGCACCCGTATTCGTACTCGTACAATACACAGCTTTTAGATGTATGTACTATTGGTATATACACTCCAATGATCAGCTCTTAGCAGCCCATGTGAGTCACCTAACACATGTGGGAACCATCATTTGGCAACTAGCATGAAATATCTCATAAAATTACAAAAATATGAGTAATCATTCATGACTTATTTACATGAAAACAAAATTACATATCCTTTATATCTAATCCATACACCAACGACCAAAAACACCTACAAACACTTTAATTCTTCAATTTTCTTCATCTAATTGATCTCTCTCAAGTTCTATCTTCAAGTTCTAAGTGTTCTTCATAAATTCTACAAGTTCTAGTTACATAAAATCAAGAATACTTTCAAGTTTGCTAGCTCACTTCCAATCTTGTAAGGTGATCATCCAACCTCAAGAAATCTTTGTTTATTACAGTAGGTTATCATTCTAATACAAGGTAATAATCATATTCAAACTTTGGTTCAATATCTATAACTATAACAATCTTATTTCAAGTGATGATCTTACTTGAACTTGTTTTCGTGTCATGATTCTGCTTCAAGAACTTCAAGCCATCCAAGGATCCGTTGAAGCTAGATCCATTTTTCTCTTTTCCAGTAGGTTTATCCAAGGAACTTAAGGTAGTAATGATGTTCATAACATCATTCGATTCATACATATAAAGCTATCTTATTCGAAGGTTTAAACTTGTAATCACTAGAACATAGTTTAGTTAATTCTAAACTTGTTCGCAAATAAAAGTTAATCCTTCTAACTTGACTTTTAAAATCAACTAAACACATGTTCTATATCTATATGATATGCTAACTTAAAGATTTAAAACCTGAAAACACGAAAAACACCGTAAAACCGGATTTACGCCGTCGTAGTAACATCGCGGGCTGTTTTGGGTTAGTTAATTAAAAACTATGATAAACTTTGATTTAAAAGTTGTTATTCTGAGAAAATGATTTTTATTATGAACATGAAACTATATCCAAAAATTATGATTAAACTCAAAGTGGAAGTATGTTTTCTAAAATGGTCATCTAGACGTCGTTCTTTCTACTAAAATGACTACCTTTACAAAAACGACTTGTAACTTATTTTTCCGACTATAAACCTATACTTTTTCTATTTAGATTCATAAAATAGAGTTCAATATGAAACCATAGCAATTTGATTCACTCAAAACGGATTTAAAATGAAGAAGTTATGGGTAAAACAAGATTGGATAATTTTTCTCATTTTAGCTACGTGAAAATTGGTAACAAATCTATTCCAACCATAAATTAATCAACTTGTATTGTATAATATGTAATCTTGAGATACCATAGACACGTATACAATGTTTCGACCTATCATGTCGACACATCTATATATATTTCGGAACAACCATAGACACTCTATATGTGAATGTTGGAGTTAGCTATACAGGGTTGAGGTTGATTCCAAAATATATATAGTTTGAGTTGTGATCAATACTGAGATACGTATACACTGGGTCGTGGATTGATTCAAGATAATATTTATCGATTTATTTCTGTACATCTAGCTGTGGACAACTAGTTGTAGGTTACTAACGAGGACAGCTGACTTAATAAACTTAAAACATCAAAATATATTAAAAGTATTGTAAATATATTTTGAACATACTTTGATATATATGTATATATTGTTATAGGTTCGTGAATCAACAGTGGCCAAGTCTTACTTCCCGACGAAGTAAAAATCTGTGAAAGTGAGTTATAGTCCCACTTTTAAAATCTAATATTTTTGGGATGAGAATACATGCAGGTTTTATAAATGATTTACAAAATAGACACAAGTACGTGAAACTACATTCTATGGTTGAATTATCGAAATCGAATATGCCCCTTTTTATTAAGTCTGGTAATCTAAGAATTAGGGAACAGACACCCTAATTGACGCGAATCCTAAAGATAGATCTATTGGGCCTAACAAACCCCATCCAAAGTACCGGATACTTTAGTACTTCGAAATTTATATCATATCCGAAGGGTGTCCCGGAATGATGGGGATATTCTTATATATGCATCTTGTTAATGTCGGTTACCAGGTGTTCACCATATGAATTATTTTTATCTCTATGTATGGGATGTGTATTGAAATATGAAATCTTGTGGTCTATTGTTACGATTTGATATATATATAGGTTAAACCTATAACTCACCAATATTTTTGTTGACGTTTAAAGCATGTTTATTCTCAGGTGAATATTAAGAGCTTCCGCTGTCGCATACTTAAATAAGGACGAGATTTGGAGTCCATGCTTGTATGATATTGTGTAAAAACTGCATTCAAGAAACTTATTTTGTTGTAACATATTTGTATTGTAATCCATTATGTAATGGTCGTGTGTAACAGGATATTTTAGATTATCATTATTTGATAATCTACGTAAAGCTTTTTAAATCTTTATTGATGAAAGAAAGGTTATGGTTTGTTTTAAAATGAATGCAGTCTTTGAAAAACGTCTCATATAGAGGTCAAAACCTCGCAACGAAATCAATTAATATGGAACGTTTTTAATCAATAAGAACGGGACATTTCAGTTGGTATCAGAGCGTTGGTCTTAGAGAACCAGAATTTTGCATTAGTGTGTCTTATCGAGTTTGTTAGGATGCATTAGTGAGTCTGGACTTCGACCGTGTTTACTTGAAAAATGATTGCTTAAAAAATTTTGTTGGAAACTATATATTTTTAACATGTGAATATTATGTGATATATTAATCTCTTAACGCGTTTGATATTATGTGATAGATGTCTACCTCTAGAACAAGTCCCATTGACTCACCTAATAATATTGAAGGGTCAAATGTAAATTGGAATGATTCGTGGACTGATTCACAAGTTCCCGAAGAGGAACCGGAAGAAGAGTCGGAACCGGAAGAAGAATCGGAACCGGAAGAAGAATCGGAACCGGATGAAGAAATAGGACCGGTGGGGGAAATAATAAAACGGTTAAGTAAAAGAAAATCCTCAACCAACTGACCAAGGTTAATTATGGTCAATGGTGTTTCCGCCAAGGAAGCAAAATATTAGGAGGATTACCAATTCTCCGATGAATCGGATTCCGACGAGAATTCCAATGATGTTATAGAAATTACCCCAACTGAATTTAAAAAGGCAAAAGAAAATAATAAGGGAAAGGGCATAAAAATAGAGAAATCTAATTCCAACCCCGATGAACTTTATATGTATCGTCAACCCCCGAAGTCCTTAAGTTGTAACAATGACCTGGGAACCTCTAAACCACCAGGTTTTTCTAAACCAATGTGGAAAACGACGGCTCGTATTAGGGGAACATCATATATCTCTAGAAACTTGGTAAAACGAACCAAAACCTAAGAAGAAGAAACAAGCGAGTCGGAATAAGATAGTTGTATTCGTGTGGTGTAATATATGTAATATAGTGTGCTTATGCTTTATGATATATGTAAAAATTGCTTGTATTAATAAGTATTTTTTTTATGAATCTAACTCTTGTCTATTTTACAGTATAAAAACACAAAATGGATAGACAACCCAATATTTTAAGAGACCTATCCGGAGACATGATTGATGAAATCTTGTCTAGAGTCGGTCAGAATTCTTCGGCACAACTATTTAAGGCAAGATCAGTTTGTAAGACATTCGAAGAACGTTCCAAGAATGCCTTGGTTTATAAAAGGCTTTCGTTCGAAAGATGGGGGATATCACATTGGGAAATCCATAAGTTACGATGTGTTTACTTTGACGCATATATTGCGGGGAACCCAAATGCTATTTTACGCAATGGGTTAAGAAATTATTTTGACTCAATATATCCGAATATTGGACTTCATGATTTAGAAAAAGCGGCTAACATGCAACATAAAGAAGCATGTTATGCTTACGGATTAGTAATGTTCACTTCTCACCAAAGTGAGAACAAGAACATTGGGCTACAACTATTAAACAAAACGTTTCCACAAGTGACGGAGTCGGTAATTGGGGTAAGAAATGAGGTTTTTAGATTGTTACGGGACTGTTGGACATTACGTAACCCTCGTCCCTTTGACGACGTTACAACACGCTGTCTTATCAACGGCCATAACGGTTATGTTCCACAAGACCAAGGATGGGAAGTAATCCTAGTAAAACCAGAATGCATGACTTGTTTCTGGACGTATGAATTACGTGTCTTTATTGCCTTTGCTGAACGACTTGTGTACTAGCTAGAATTATCTTCACAACCATCTTGTATCAAATTTATTGTGTGCTATATTTCATGATATATGTAAAATATGCGGTATTGTAAGTTTGTAAAATATTATGTAAAAGTTTGAACGCGAAATATTATTATAATCAGTTTTTCATATAGAATTGTAGTAGTTGAATTGTATATTAGCTACTAAGTATGAACTTAACGGGTAGGTACTACCCGAATTTAAACTTATAAAACGCTAATATGAAGAAAAAGCTTTTATAAATGAGTTCATATTATGCTACGAAATACTATTAACTACTCTTAATATTCTGTATGATTAACTTGTTCCATTTGACTATTTTGAAGGAAATGGCACCGACTACTCGACACACCGTGAATATGAATGAAGAGGAATTCCGTACTTTTCTAGCTTCAAACATAGCCGCAGTACAGGCTATGCTACATACCAACAATAACCTTGGATCTAGCAGTACAGGAAATCGTGTAGGATGCACCTACAAAGAATTTACTGCCTGCAAACCTTTGGAATTTGATGGAACCGAAGGACCGATCGGATTGAAACGGTGGACCGAGAAGGTCGAATCGGTGTTTGCCATAAGTAAGTGTACTGAAGAGGACAAAGTGAAGTACGCTACGCATACCTTCACAGGTTCTACGTTAACATGGTGGAATACCTATCTAGAGCAAGTGGGACAAGATGATGCGTACGCACTACCGTGGTCAGCATTCAAGCACTTGATGAATGAGAAGTACCGTCCCAGAACCGAGGTCAATAAGCTCAAGACAGAACTTAGAGGGTTACGAACCCAAGGATTTGATATTACCACGTACGAAAGACGATTCACAGAATTGTGCCTATTGTGTCCGGGAGCATTCGAAGATGAGGAAGAGAAGATCGACGCGTTTGTGAAAGGATTACCGGAAAGAATCCAAGAAGATATAAGTTCACACGAGCCCGCCTCCATACAACAGGCATGTAGAATGGCTCACAAACTAGTGAACCAGATTGAGGAAAGAATTAAAGAACAGACGGCTGAAGAGGCCAATGTGAAGCAAGTGAAAAGAAAGTGGGAGGAAAACGGTGATAAGAATCACCAATACAACAACAACAGCAATTACAATAATAATCGCAACAATTATCCCAACAATCGCAACATCAATCGCAACTACAACAAACGGCCCAACAACAACAACAACAACAACAACAACAGCAACTACAACAATCATCCCAATAACAATAATAACCGCAACAACAACAACAATCAGAAGCAGCTATGCCAAAGGTGTGAAAAGTATCACTCGAGGTTCTGCACCAAATTTTGCAACAAGTGTAAAAGAAATGGCCATAGCGCGGCGAAGTGTGAGGTCTACGGACCAGGGGTTAATAGAACGAAAGGAACAAATGGTGTCGGAACGAGTAATGGCGGAGCAAGTAGTGTCGGAGCAAGTTATGCCAATGTAGTTTGTTATAAATGTGGAAAACCGGGCCACATTATTAGAAATTTCCCGAACCAGGAGAACACGAATGGACAAGGCCACGGAAGAGTTTTCAATATTAATGCGGCAGAGGCACAGGAAGACCCGGAGCTTGTTACGGGTACGTTTCTTATTGACAATAAATCTGCTTACGTTTTATTTGATTCGGGTGCGGATAGAAGTTATATGAGTAGAGATTTTTGTGCTAAATTAAGTTGTCCATTGACGCCTTTGGATAGTAAATTTTTACTCGAATTAGCAAATGGTAAATTAATTTCAGCAGATAATATATGTCGGAATCGAGAAATTAAACTGGTTAGCGAAACATTTAAGATTGATTTGATACCAGTAGAGTTAGGGAGTTTTGATGTGATAATCGGTATGGACTGGTTGAAAGAAGTGAAAGCAGAGATCGTTTGTTACAAAAATGCAATTCGCATTATACGAGAAAAAGGAAAACCCTTAATGGTGTACGGAAAAAAGGGCAACACGAAGCTACATCTTATTAGTAATTTGAAGGCACAAAAACTAATAAGAAAAGGTTGCTATGCTGTTCTAGCACACGTCGAGAAAGTACAAACTGAAGAAAAGAGCATCAATGATGTTCCCATTGCAAAAGAATTTCCCGATGTATTTCCGAAAGAATTACCGGGATTACCCCCACATCGATCCGTTGAATTTCAAATAGATCTTGTACCAGGAGCTGCACCAATAGCTCGTGCTCCTTATAGACTCGCACCCAGCGAGATGAAAGAACTGCAAAGCCAATTACAAGAACTTTTAGAGCGTGGTTTCATTCGACCAAGCACATCACCGTGGGGAGCTCCTGTTTTGTTTGTCAAGAAGAAAGATGGTACATTCAGGTTGTGTATCGACTACCGAGAGTTGAACAAACTTACCATCAAGAACCGCTACCCACTACCGAGAATCGACGACTTATTTGATCAACTACAAGGCTCGTCTGTTTATTCAAAGATTGACTTACGTTCCAGGTATCATCAAATGCGGGTGAAAGAAGATGATATTCCAAAGACTGCTTTCAGAACACGTTATGGTCATTACAAGTTTATGGTCATGCCGTTTGGTTTAACTAATGCACCAGCTGTGTTCATGGACCTTATGAACCGAGTGTGTGGACCATACTTTGACAAGTTTGTCATTGTTTTCATTGATGACATACTTATTTACTCAAAGAATGACCAAGAACATGGTGAACATTTGAGAAAGGTGTTATAAGTATTGAGGAAGGAAGAATTGTACGCTAAATTTTCAAAGTGTGCATTTTGGTTGGAAGAAGTTCAATTCCTCGGTCACATAGTGAACAAAAAAGGTATTAAGGTGGATCCGGCAAAGATAGAAACTGTTGAAAAGTGGAAAACCCCGAAAACTCCGAAACACATACGCCAGTTTTTAGGACAAGCTGGTTACTACAGAAGGTTCATCTAAGACTTTTCCAGAATAGCAAAACCCTTGACTGCATTAACGCATAAAGGGAAGAAATTTGAATGGAAGGATGAACAAGAGAAAGCGTTTCAGTTATTGAAGAAAAAGCTAACTACGGCACCTATATTGTCATTGCCTGAAGGGAATGATGATTTTGTGATTTATTGGGACGCATCAAAGCAAGGTCTCGGTTGTGTATTAATACAACGAACGAAGGTGATTGCTTATGCGTCTAGACAATTGAAGATTCACGAGTAAAATTATACGACGCATGATTTGGAATTAGGCGAGGTTGTTTTTGCATTAAAGACTTGGAGGCACTACTTATATGGGGTCAAAAGTATTATATATACCGACCACAAAAGTCTTCAACACATATTTAATCAGAAACAACTGAATATGAGGCAGCGTAGGTGGATTGAATTGTTGAATGATTACGACTTTGAGATTCGTTACCACCCGGGGAAGGCAAATGTGGTAGCCGACGCCTTGAGCAGGAAGGACAGAGAACCCATTCGAGTAAAATCTATGAATATAATGATTCACAATAACCTTACTACTCAAATAAAGGAGGCGCAACAAGGAGTTTTAAAAGAGGAAAATTTAAAGGATGAAATACCCAAAGGATCGGAGAAGCATCTTAATATTCGGGAAAACGGAACCCGGTATAGGGCTGAAAGGATTTGGGTACCAAAATTTGGAGATATGAGAGAAATGGTACTTAGAGAAGCTCATAAAACCAGATACTCAATACATCCTGGAACGGGGAAGATGTACAAGGATCTCAAGAAACATTTTTGGTGGCCGGGTATGAAAGCCGATGTTGCTAAATACGTAGGAGAATGTTTGACGTGTTCTAAGGTCAAAGCTAAGCATCAGAAACCATCAGGTCTACTTCAACAACCCGAAATCCCGGAATGGAAATGGGAAAACATTACCATGGATTTCCTCACTAAATTGCCAAGGACTGCAAGTGGTTTTGATACTATTTGGGTAATAGTTGATCGTCTCACCAAATCAGCACACTTCCTGCCAATAAGAGAAGATGACAAGATGGAGAAGTTAGCACGACTGTATTTGAAGGAAGTCGTCTCCAGATACGGAATACCAATCTCTATTATCTCTGATAGGGATGGCAGATTTATTTCAAGATTCTGGCAGACATTACAGCAAGCATTAGGAACTCGTCTAGACATGAGTACTGCCTATCATCCACAAACTGATGGGCAGAGCGAAAGAACGATACAAACGCTTGAAGACATGCTACGAGCATGTGTTATTGATTTCGGAAACAGTTGGGATCGACATCTACCGTTAGCAGAATTTTCCTACAACAACAGCTACCATTCAAGCATTGAGATGGAGCCATTTGAAGCACTTTATGGTAGAAAGTGCAGGTCTCCGATTTGTTGGAGTGAAGTGGGGGATAGACAGATTACGGGTCCGGAGATTATACAAGAAACTACTGAGAAGATCATCCAAATTCAACAACGGTTGAAAACCGCCCAAAGTCGACAAAAGAGCTACGCTGACATTAAAAGAAAAGATATATAATTTGAAATTGGAGAGATGGTCATGCTTAAAGTTGCACCTTGGAAAGGCGTTGTTCGATTTGGTAAACGAGGGAAATTAAATCCAAGGTATATTGGACCATTCAAGATTATTGATCGTGTCGGACCAGTAGCTTACCGACTTGAGTTACCTCAACAACTCGTGACTGTACATAACACTTTCCACGTCTTGAATTTGAAGAAATGTTTTGCTAAAGAAGATCTCACTATTCCGTTAGATGAAATCCAAATCAACGAAAAACTTCAATTCATCGAAGAACCTGTCGAAATAATGGATCGTGAGGTTAAAAGACTTAAGCAAAACAAGATACCAATTGTTAAGGTTTGATGGAATGCTCGTAGAGGACCCGAGTTCTCCTGGGAGCATGAAGATCAGATGAAGAAGAAATACCCGCATCTATTTCTAGAAGATTCGTCAACACCTTCAACAGCTTAAAATTTTGGGACGAAATTTATTTAACGGGTAGGTACTGTAGTGACCCGAACTTTTCCATGTTTATAAATATTAATTGAGATTGATATTTACATGATTAAATGTTTCCAATATGTTAAGCAATCAAACTTGTTAAGACTTGATTAATTGAAATAGGTTTCATATAGACAATTAACCACCCAAGTTGACCGGTGATTCACGAACGTTAAAACTTGTAAAAACTATATGATGACATATATATGGATATATATATATATATATATATATATATATATATATATATATATATATATATATATATATATATATATATATATATATATATATATATATATATATAGTTAACATGATACTATGATAAGTAAACATATCATTAAGTGTATTAACAATGAACTACATATGTAAAAACAAGACTACTAACTTAATGATTTTTAAACGAGACATATATGTAACGATTATCGTTGTAAAGACATTTAATGGATATATATCATATTAAGAGATATTCATACATGATAATATCATGATAATATAATAATTTAAAATCTCATTTGATATTATAAACATTGGGTTAACAACATTTAACAAGATCGTTAACCTAAAGGTTTCAAAACAACACTTACATGTAACGACTAATGATGACTTAACGACTCAGTTAAAATGTATATACATGTAGTGTTTTAATATGTATTTATACACTTTTGAAAGACTTCAATACACTTATCAAAATACTTCTACTTAACAAAAATGCTTACAATTACATCCTCGTTCAGTTTCATCAACAATTCTACTCGTATGCACCCGTATTCGTACTCGTACAATACACAGCTTTTAGATGTATGTACTATTGGTATATACACTCCAATGATCAGCTCTTAGCAGCCCATATGAGTCACCTAACACATGTGGGAACCATCATTTGGCAACTAGCATGAAATATCTCATAAAATTACAAAAATATGAGTAATCATTCATGACTTATTTACATGAAAACAAAATTACATATCCTTTATATCTAATCCATACACCAACGACCAAAAACACCTACAAACACTTTCATTCTTCAATTTTCTTCATCTAATTGATCTCTCTCAAGTTCTATCTTCAAGTTCTGAGTGTTCTTCATAAATTCTACAAGTTCTAGTTACATAAAATCAAGAATACTTTCAAGTTTGCTAGCTCACTTCCAATCTTGTAAGGTGATCATCCAACCTCAAGAAATCTTTGTTTCTTACAGTAGGTTATCATTCTAATACAAGGTAATAATCATATTCAAACTTTGGTTCAATTTCTATAACTATAACAATCTTATTTCAAGTGATGATCTTACTTGAACTTGTTTTCGTGTCATGATTCTGCTTCAAGAACTTCAAGCCATCCAAGGATCCGTTGAAGCTAGATCCATTTTTCTCTTTTCCAGTAGGTTTATCCAAGGAACTTAAGGTAGTAATGATGTTCATAACATCATTCGATTCATACATATAAAGCTATCTTATTCGAAGGTTTAAACTTGTAATCACTAGAACATAGTTTAGTTAATTCTAAACTTGTTCGCAAATAAAAGTTAATCCTTCTAACATGACTTTTAAAATCAACTAAACACATGTTCTATATCTATATGATATGCTAACTTAAAGATTTAAAACCTGAAAACACGAAAAACACCGTAAAACCGGATTTACGCCGTCTTAGTAACATCGCGGGCTGTTTTGGGTTAGTTAATTAAAAACTATGATAAACTTTGATTTAAAAGTTGTTATTCTGAGAAAATGATTTTTATTATGAACATGAAACTATATCCAAAAATTATGATTAAACTCAAAGTGGAAGTATGTTTTCTAAAATGGTCATCTAGACGTCGTTCTTTCGACTGAAATGACTACCTTTACAAAAACGACTTGTAACTTATTTTTCCGACTATAAACCTATACTTTTTCTGTTTAGATTCATAAAATAGAGTTCAATATGAAACCATAGCAATTTGATTCACTCAAAACGGATTTAAAATGAAGAAGTTATGGGTAAAACAAGATTGGATAATTTTTCTCATTTTAGCTACGTGAAAATTGGTAACAAATCTATTCCAACCATAACTTAATCAACTTGTATTGTATAATATGTAATCTTGAGATACCATAGACACGTATACAATGTTTCGACCTATCATGTCGACACATCTATATATATTTCGGAACAACCATAGACACTCTATATGTGAATGTTGGAGTTAGCTATACAGGGTTGAGGTTGATTCCAAAATATATATAGTTTGAGTTGTGATCAATACTGAGATACGTATACACTGGGTCGTGGATTGATTCAAGATAATATTTATCAATTTATTTCTGTACATCTAGCTGTGGACAACTAGTTGTAGGTTACTAACGAGGATAGCTGACTTAATAAACTTAAAACATCAAAATATATTAAAAGTATTGTAAATATATTTTGAACATACTTTGATATATATGTATATATTGTTATAGGTTCGTGAATCAACAGTGGCCAAGTCTTACTTCCCGACGAAGTAAAAATCTGTGAAAGTGAGTTATAGTCCCACTTTTAAAATCTAATATTTTTGGGATGAGAATACATGCAGGTTTTATAAATATTTACAAAATAGACACAAGTACGTGAAACTACATTCTATGGTTGAATTATCGAAATCGAATATGCCCCTTTTTATTAAGTCTGGTAATCTAAGAATTAGGGAACAGACACCCTAATTGACGCGAATCCTAAAGATAGATCTATTGGGCCTAACAAACCCCATCCAAAGTACCGGATGCTTTAGTACTTCGAAATTTATATCATATCCGAAGGGTGTCCCGGAATGATGGGGATATTCTTATATATGCATCTTGTTAATTTCGGTTACCAGGTGTTCACCATATGAATGATTTTTATCTCTATGTATGGGATGTGTATTGAAATATGAAATCTTGTGGTCTATTGTTACGATTTGATATATATATAGGTTAAACCTATAACTCACCAATATTTTTTTTGACGTTTAAAGCATGTTTATTCTCAGGTGAATATTAAGAGCTTCCGCTGTCGCATACTTAAATAAGGACGAGATTTGGAGTCCATGCTTGTATGATATTGTGTAAAAACTGCATTCAAGAAACTTATTTTATTGTAACATATTTGTATTGTAATCCATTATGTAATGGTCGTGTGTAACAGGATATTTTAGATTATCATTATTTGATAATCTACGTAAAGCTTTTTAAATCTTTATTGATGAAAGAAAGGTTATGGTTTGTTTTAAAATGAATGCAGTCTTTGAAAAACGTCTCATATAGAGGTCAAAACCTCGCAACGAAATCAATTAATATGGAACATTTTTAATCAATAAGAACGGGACATTTCAGTCTACGTGACACAACGATAGGTGCCTCTTTTATACCTACTGGCGTGATGTTCGACTCCGATGGCATTGTGGTTACATTGTACTTAGGGTACTGGAGAGAATCCCTTAGGTATACAAGTGACTAGGTGGAAATTCGACAAACTATAGCGATTGGATAATTGCGAGAGTGAAGTTGTGTACTTGCGGTGAACTCTTCGTTCGAAGTGTTTAAGGATTGGTTAAAATCCTTCGTAAGCTCAAGGTTGGAGCAAGATGTGGTGATGGGTCGTGTGAACCCAACTGTTAGTAAAGTCTACCTTTGGTAGCATTGTACGGTTGTACAAGATGCGGTTATGGGACGTAGTTCCAAGTGGGGGAGTTACACTCCCGCACGAGGAGGTTTTAGTGTGAGATTTCGGATGATGATCTTAGTATATCCGAAACTTGTGATGGGACCTAGAATTGGTCGATTTGTGGTAGAGTATAATTTCGGTTAATTTGTACTTAAGGTTTTGGATTTGAATTATCACCGAGGTGGTAATATGGTGAATCTCGTTGAGAGATAAATGGGCGTGTTTGACGAGCAAGGTGAGATCCCTCGGTTAAGGGACGTGTGCGTGTCGGATTCTCTTTTAGAGAATTATTGTTGTGTGCCTATGTGCGATATAGGTAGTTCTTGCTCGATTGTGGTAGCGATGTTCGCATGTGCGTATGGTTCGTGAGTGGAATAATTATACGCGTAGATATATAATGTATTTATTTGTGTAGCGTGAGATGTGAAGTGTCGATGTGCTAAGACACCACGTTCATGTGACGAGTGAAGTGTCGATGTGCTAAGAAACCACTCAAAGTAATATGACGGGTGAAGTATCGATGTGTTAAGACGCCACCTGGGGTGAAGTGTCGATGTGTTAAGACACCACCCGGAGTGAAGTATCGATGTGCTAAGATGCCACTCCAAGAAATTAACGGATGAAGTGTCGATGTGTTAAGACGCCATCCGGAGTGAAGTTTCGACGTGTTAAGATGCCACTCCAAGAAATGACGAGTGAAGTGTCGACGTGTTAAGACACCACTCGGGGTGAAGTGTCGACGTGTTAAGGCGCCACCCAGGGTGAAGTATCGACGTGTTAAGATGCCACCCATGGAATTAGTGTACGCGGTGTTAAGTATACTAATAGATATTTATGATGGGAGTAGTGTTATATCGGCATGGTATAACATTATCGGGAAATGCGAGTACCGGTGGGAAATGCGAGTACCATTCCTTATGTGTGGTTTGGGACGTGAATATCGGGTTGTTTGTATTCACAATGTTTCGGCTTGTACGATTGTCCCTGTTGGTTGGACTCATAGTTTGAGGTAGTGAATGTCGGGTAGTTCAGATTCACTAAGGCTCGGGTTGTACGGCCATCCTCGGTTATACTATGGGGTGGAGGTAGTGAATATCGGTTGCACGTATTCACGGTGACTCGGGTTGTGCGGTCATTTTGTTGTGGAAATATGGATTGGGTTGGTGAATTTTGGGTTGTTGCGAATTCACTAAGGTTCGGGTTGTTTCGACCATCCTCCATATGTGTTTAGGCTCGGGTTGTTTTGGCCATGATGTTTGATCTATCGGTTGTTTTATACACCGATGGTGGGGTCGTAAGGACCATGTTGTTTGAACTATTGGTTGTTTTATACGCCAATGGTGGGTCGTGAGGACCGTGTTGTATGATTTGTGATGCGATACCCATGTTTCGCTCACATGATGTTACGGGTGTGACGATAGTCGATTTTGTACACCTTGGGATTTGCGTTGCCATGGTCGTTGGGCGCAATCAGTTTTAGCCGTTGGATTATGATGTTACGGTAGTTGCGTATTGGTCGTGTTGCGCACTACAAAGGATGTTAAGTGGTAAGTGTTATCCGTAAGGGTTCGCTTTTGTTCGATCTTTGTCGGTTTAGATGGTTGACCTTATGTTGGTATGTGGTTACTTTGGCATTGTACTTGGTAATGGTATGCTAGAGGGTTGATATCTCGGTTCGAGATTGGATGAGTTTTCCCGATGTAAGGGAATGAGGAAGGTTTTAGTGCTCGAATTGTGATTTGATAAATCGCGTGTGACGATTTTAGTTGTTAAAGGTGATTCATTGGGAAGAGTTGCCTAGGGAAGTCGGATTGGGAATTATGTTTAAGGACCGTGGAGTGTGGTCTGTTCGGTTAAATGGCGCAGATTGCGAGGACGCGATCATGTCTAAGTGGGGGAGAGTTGTAAGACCCTGTTTCCATTTCAGTTGATCGGGACGCCGTCCAGGATTCGGGACGCCGTCCAGCAAAGAAGAGCTGGACGCCGTCCAATATTTGGGACGCCTTCCAGTTGGCCTGTCGGGCCAGCTGTGATATTTTAGATTTTAAAAAGGGGCAAATTGGTAATTTCACTTGGGTGTCGGGTTGGAGCCCTCAAAACTGATCCATTGGTCATTTGTGGATCAAATTTCATCCTCACAAACACTCTCATCCATATCTAGTGAGAGAGTAAGAGTTTTAGAGAGAGAGATTGATTTGGAGAAGAAGAAGCCAGATTCTCACCAAGGCTCGGGTTTTAAAGTTGTTCATCTCGCTCCTAGCTACGTTGTGGTAGTATTGGTAAGCTCAAACTCCGAATTTCATTGTTAGATTTGATATTCAAGTTAGGGTTTTGAGCTAGTTTATTGTGAAACCCTCTTAGATGATGAAATGGGTTTATGGTGACTAGTTACTCTTGTCACTTAGCGGGTTTTGGGTTGGTTGACGTTTTGGCCTTGATTAGGCTTTGAAAATGAGTCTAATAGCTAGGTTTAGTGATTATGGAAGTGTTGGAACACTTTTAGGTGTGTTTTGTTGCCTAATCTTGAAATGAGTCTGATGTCGTACGAGGTGTATATAAAATAGCTTTATATTTTACAAGGAAATACTATTAAATACGATACAATTTTACACAAGATATTTATTTATTTATAGAATGGATATACTTAAACCTTGCTACAACACTTATAGGCAGTGTACCTAATCGTACAGTAGTGTAGTTTTTAGTAAGTCCGGTTCGTTCCACAGGGAAAATCTTTAAACAAAGCTTAACGCTATATTAGTTTACTTTTATAAAAATACAAATATATATATAAGTAATATTATTATTATAAAGGGGGATTTTTACCATTTAATGACCGGTTTGTCGATTTTAAAACTTTAGTCGCAGTTAAAACCAAATGTAAAATATTAAAAATAAATACAAGACTTAAATTAAAGCGTAAATTAAATAACGATAATGAAATTGCGATAAATAAAAGTGCGATAAAATAAACTTGCGATAATTAAAAAGTACGAAAATTAAATTGCAATTAAATACAATAACAATAAATAAAATGCGATAATTAGAAGTGCAATTAAATATAAAATAAAGGAAATAAAATATGAAATAAAAGAATTATACTTATTTAAACTTCCGTAATCATGATGTTTGACGTGTTGATTTTAGTTTTATGCCCATGGGTTAATTGTCCTTTGTCCTGGATTATTTAATATGTCCGTCTGGTTTTTGTCCATAACAGTCCATCAGTCATAAATATAAAGTGCGAGTGTCCTCGTCAAATTATTCTTATACCCGAAGTTAAATATTCCAACTAATTGGGGACTTAAACTGTAACAAGATTTTAATACTTTGTTTAATAATTACACCAGGATGTCGACTGAGTGTAACCCAAGGTTGTAATATTTTGTTATCAATTATACCAAGTGTCCTTGTACATAATTTCACCCCTGTTTTAATTATTCTAGTGGCTATTAATCCATTCCCGTGTCCGGTAAAATGAACGATTATTCGTACATATAAATACCCCGCCCATCGTGTCCGATCGAGTGTATATGGTAATTTATAGGGATGCCCAATTGTAAATCTTTATATTAACATTAACAAACTATCATTTAGTTAAACAATTATAAAGCCCATTAATAGCCCATAGTCTAATTTCCACAAGTGTCGTTCTTTTGTTCAAACCCCAATTATGGTACAAAGCCCAATTACCCAATTTTAGTAATTAGCCCAACATCATGATTACTTCGGTATTAAATAAGCATAATAATAACTTAGCTATGAGACATTAATGTAAAAAGGTTGAACATAACTTACAATGATTAAAAATAGCGTAGCGTTACACGGACAGAATTTCGGCTTACACCCTTACAACATTCGCTAACATACCCTTATTATTAGGATTAAAATTAAAATTAAAATTAAAATATAAATTATAAATATATTTACCTATACATATATAGAGAGAGATTTAATTATGGATGAAAAATTGATCAGAATTCGTTGAGCTTTTTAGGGAGTTTCAGTTTTTGGGGCTCCGCGACTCGCAGCCCTTTTCTTCTTCAAACTCCGCGAGTCGCGGAGATCGTTTTTACAGATCACCCACATTTGGCTCTTTGTTTGCCGACGATTTATTTTATAAATATAATATATATATAATTAATTATATATTATATTATATTTATATACATAGTTAACTTGTAATTTTTAGTCCGTTGCGTCGAGCGTTGAGAGTTGACTCTGGTCCTGGTTCCGAATTTTCGAACGTCCTTGTGTAAAATTTAATATCTTGTACTTTGCGTTTTGAATCTTGTACTCTTGTAATTTCGAGACGTTTCTTATCAATAATTGGAACCTCTTTGATTGTATTTTGTACTTTTGAGCTTTTTGGTCGTTTGCTTCTTCAATTCGTCGAATCTGTCTTTTATCTTCACCTTTTATTATTTAAACGAATATCACTTGTAAATAGAACAATTGCAACTAAAAGCTTGTCTTTCTTGGGGAATAATGCTATGAAATATATGTTCGTTTTTAGCATTATCAAAAAATCCCACACTTGAGCGTTGCTTGTCCTCAAGCAATATAGTCTTGAAATACTAGAATCACTTCTTTATTCTTCACACTTTGTACATCAGTGATTTCTTTACGGCGGTATAAACAATGGTAGTAACGATACGGTTTACAGTCTCACATGACTATAAAAATTTAGATCCATTAAGGAAATTGGATCTTTATGAAAACATTTGATCTTTTGAAAATTAAATCTAGTTTTTTTTATTACCCTAGATAAGTTTTCCGGAATAACCCTTAACCCATGTTTGCAAATTATTTTTGTGGATTTGGTGGGTTTCATATTTGAAAATTTTAGCTCAAAACTTATGGTTTTGTGTCACCCATTTGCTAACCTTGTATTAGGAAAGCAACACGTCCAGTTTACTTATCCCGTATATTACCTTTCGGTAAACTACCGTCCGGTTGTAAAGGAAAGTGTTGAACAAGCAACTGTTAAGGCAATGTCCCCTGACATGCTTTTAATTATGGTCTATAACGTGTCGGACGCAATTACTATCCTTGGTAGGAGCAATAGTAAAGCTCACCCTTATAATTTTCCGGTCTGGCACAAGGTCCTGTCTTTGACCATGCTATGCAACCACCGTTCTTACGGTTGACACCCGATTTGGTTCAGGTGACCTAATGAATTCTAGGTGAATTCGTAGGATTTTACGTTCAATGGTAATGAACGCATTGAAAATGGGTTTTTAGAAAATAAATCGGTTTGTAATTTTATCAAAATATTTTCTCGTTCAAGCTCGAGTTTAGATATCATTGAATTCCATGAGTTTGAATTCTCAATCTTTAAGGTCAATCTCTAGGATTGAGTAATATCAGGCTTAAAAGCTGATTTTTAATCT
Source organism: Rutidosis leptorrhynchoides (assembly GCF_046630445.1). Classification (NCBI taxonomy): domain Eukaryota; kingdom Viridiplantae; phylum Streptophyta; class Magnoliopsida; order Asterales; family Asteraceae; genus Rutidosis; species Rutidosis leptorrhynchoides. Next base: position 288,543,783 of record NC_092341.1, on the reverse strand, counting down.
TTAAGGAGATTATCCTTTCTGGAGATCTGATTCATTAGTCTTATCTAGCTAATTTGCACCGTGCCCTCCCCATTTTACAAGACAGATCCTCTCATGGTTAGGATAAGTCTGACCACTTGGCGACCCTGTTTAATGATGAGGTCCGTGGATTTCCTCCTGATTTTAGTGATGACTTTTCTAGATTTTTCGTCAACCTACAGCTGGTCTGGACGACAACTTCCTGACCTAAATCAAGAAGCGCGTGTCTTTTTCGGAAGACTTTACTTCCTTTTAATGATGGAATTGATTCATCGTGTAGATCCATCTCTTCTTTTCTTTCATCGGGTAAAACAGTTTAGTTTAGTCCAAAGCAAAAGTATTTTCAGTTATTTGTTACAGATATTTGTGACATATGTTTAAGATAACTTGGTAAATTTTCCCACACTTGGCTTTTATTTTCCTTTTTATTATCCTCTATTCCATTTTAAATGAATTTTAAGATTTTGGTTTGTTTCTCAATTTATGTCCTTTCCGAGGTAACAATAATTTCGGTGTTAAAATCTAGTTTTATCGTTCATAAATATGTATAAACATGATTTTGAGTTCATTTAATTGAAAATTTTGAAAAATTTTACTAGAATTGGGTAGTCAGTATATAAGACTAGGGCTGTTCTTTATTATCAGAGAGCACTAGATTCTAATACAACTACTGCTTTACTAGTATTTTTAATGGTAACCCAGTGTTTAAGATAAAAATTTTAAAATCCGAAAGAATTTAACCCCTTCCCACACTTAAGATCTTGCAATGCCCTCATTTGCAAGAAATCAGTAACAATTTAAATTATTGAGGGTGATTTGTGTGAAAATGATTAAATTTTACCAAAGTTTCCAAACATATTTGTGTTTGCTTGCTGAATGATAAATGGTGCATATCATTTGTTCATTCCGTCTTGTTGTTATTTCACATATATTTTGCATCTTGTCATCAAAATTAGTTGCTTTTGCTGAACTTAATGTCAGTCTTTGAAAATGCGTTGTTTTACCCTGTTGTGTACATAAGATAAACTGCATTCATATATACATATTTTTGAAGTTTGGTATATTACCCCACATTCAAAAATTATTAAAATCTAAGAATAAAAGTTAGAAAATTATAAAAACTAATACAATATTAAATAAGTATTAAACGTATCAACATTACAAATTACAAAATAAATAAAACTAAGTAGACTAGGGATGATACTGATACCAATAGGGGTTCCATGCATAACCATAGGTGCTATAAAATGTTTCGGCTGGTTTATACGTAGGATACGATGGTTGAATCTCTATAGACCAGGGAGGGAATATGGGCGATGGAGTAGGAATATAGTTTCTACCTATATGTTGGCAATAAGCTATGATTTGGTTTTGATGAACTTGCCAATCTTCAAATGCTCTATGTCTAGCATTTTCATACTCTTGTGAAGCTATAAACCTTTGCATTTCTGCCATTTCATTTCCCCCTCCTACATTACCTTGCTGTTGGTTTCTCTCAACCTGTGGATGTCTACCATGGTATTGTACTGTGGCGTTATTTCGCCTCTTCAAAACTTTTGCACCATGGTATACATTTAAACCTATTGTATCGCGGGGTTCTGGTTCTTCGATTAGTAATCCCCCCCGACTTATATCCACACCGAGATATTCAGCAATCAAAGTAATAAATATACCACCTCCTATTATGCTATGCGGTCTCATTCCCCTAACCATAGCTGATAAATAATAACCCACACAATAAGGTATACTTACAGCGCTTTGTGGGTCTCGAATACACATATGGTAAAACAAATCCTGTTCATTTACCTTTTCCTTGTTCTTACCTCTTTGTGTAATCGAATTAGCTAAAAACCTATGAATTACTCTTAATTCAGCTCTATCTATATCCAAATAAGAGTAATTTCCCCCTTTAAATCGGTGATGGCTAGTCATTTGACTCCATACACCATGCGTATCAAAATTTTCGTCTATCTTCCTACCGTTCAATATCAACCCTCTACAATCGGCAGATGCTAACTCCTCAGGCGTATATATACGTAAAGCCAGAGCCATGTCTAGTAAAGACATGTGGCGCATCGAACCTCCTAACAAAAATCTAATAAAGGATCGATCGGTTAAACTAGCTACCCGATCATTTAATTCAATACTACACAACAATTCTTCACACCATACTTTATATACAGGTCTACGCATGTTGAATAACCGTACCCAATCGTTAAAAGTAGAATTACCATACCTCTGTGCAAGTAATTCCCTAATTGGCCCGGCCAATTCTACAGCTTCTAATGGTCCCCATTCTATGACCCTAGGTACCTCAACAACTTTAGAATGAAGAGTATGCAAACCCCTTTGGTATTTTGGATAATCTATCCAAAGTCTGTCAAATCTCAGGTTCGGGTGCAAATCTTCCAAGTGCATATCAGAAAATGTCATGACTGGATGAGGTATATCTTGTTTGTAGTAGTTATCCACCTCCTGTTGTTCCGCATTTTCAGCAGGAGCATTGCGAGCTTGGGATGAAGATTCACCCCTTTCAGTCTGCAAAACACATCAAACACAATTTTTGTGCATCCAAATATGCATTAGTGTCAGCAAAATCATCAATCAAAATAATTACAATGACATGATCAATTTATATCAAACTTAAGCTCATTTTCATATTTTCATCAAATCTACACTTTTTCAAATAAGCATATACGAAAATGTTCACTAAGTTCGTAAGCATTCAACTCAAATAACATGTCAAAATAATCATCACTAGCAATTAAACAAGTTTCAAATGGTATTATCTCTCAAAAATCAAGTTCATGAATTTTTAGACTTGAAAAAGTCCACTTTAATTCTCAAAATCATGTTTAGGCTCAAAGTTTGGATCATTTAACTACCTAAACATGTTACACTACTTAATTTAGCAACAATTCATGACAAAAATCGGCCATAACCTGTTTATATCAAAAGCCCCAAATTTGCTCAGGAACACAAACCCTAGATTACTCAAAATTTGAAGTTTAAGGCTTCTAATCATGTTAAATAGCATCAATCTAGGTTATACAAGCATAATACATAAACAATTTAAGCATAATTACACTAAAAAGCATCAAAATCAAATTGGGTATAAAATTGCTCAAGAACACTAATTTTCGGATTAAATGGTGTTTAGGTATAGAAATTTACCGTTTTTCTTGAGTAATTCCTTGATAGCATCCTTCTCAACATGATTTTAGTAAAAGATTTGATGATTAACGGTCAAAAATTGTGAATTTGGGAGTGTTTTTTCGGGTTTTTTCGGCTGTGTTTCGCAGTATTTGTGGTGTGGGGATGTTCAACTGATCAGTTTTTGCGTTTTTATTTTTTTCTGAGTTTTGGTCCCTCCGCGAGTCGCGGTGTTTGAACCTTCAAACTCCGCGAGTAGCGGAGTTTTTTTTTTTTAATCATCTTATACTAATTAAAACAATTAAGTAATTAATTTTAAAATTTTGTTTCCCTTGTTATTTAGGACGAGGTCGTTTCGGATCGATGTCCTAGTCCGTCCCTCGACAAAATTTTAAAATTTGTCTTTTTGTAGCGATTGTTTTAAAAGCTAAGATTTTTGGGTTTTTTAATGTTTTTGGCATACTTTAATTCAATAAGATTAAAAATAATGATAATAAAAGTTTTCATCCCTCCCTTGGGTAAAGCAATTTCGGTTCAACGACCTAGTCTTCAACTTACGACGAATTTTAAAAATCATATTTTTAACTTAATGAGATAAAGTAAATTTTTGTTTTTAAATTCACACAACTTAAATATAAAATTCAAAATTAATATTAAAAATTCACACCAAATTTAAAATGCATAAAAATAAAATTCATATTTTTAAAAATTAAAAATTCACACCAAACTTAATTTAAAAATGCATATTATAAATTCACACCTAACTTATATTAATTTTTCAAATATTTACAATTTTAAATATATTGTTTTTACAAAGTCTACAATATTAATTTAAGATTTATATATTAATTTTAAAAACATGGTAAAAATAAAATTAAAAATCTTTTTGGCTTTTTATCCCACTTTAATCAATCAAATATTATCAAAAATATGCGCCCCTCTTTTCGGTAAAGTAATTTCGGTTCCATGACCAAATTTAACTCATGACGAATTTTTGAAATATTTTGGGTTGATTGATTAAAGGTATTTATACCTTAAGAATAAACGTTAAATTTCGCAGTGATGTAATAAATTTTTGAATGATATCAATAATTTCGGTCGCCAAACCTAATTTTATTCAATACCAATTTAATACTTTATAGCGAACAAATTAGCGTTTATTATCAAAAGGTTAAAAGTAAAAATAAAAAAATAAAAACTGTACAAACATACCTGTGAAATAGATTTCTTAGTTATATGATCTATCCCATTCATAAGATAGTCGGTTTAATTGGTTTTCCATGGCTACATAGGCGTAACCTCGAGCATTCAGTGTTTTTTCTTCTAAACATATGAACGGTCTGTCTCTGCATAAAGTAACAAATTCGGTGTTTGAATAGGTTTGATTATTTGAACATTTACCTCCATGTGACCATTTTCCGCATTTGTGACATCTTTCTAGGTGTCGTGCTCTTCTTTTCGCTGCGGATTTTGATTTTCCTTTACTAAATTGTGACTTATTATCTTCGCATCTGGATTCTTTTCTTACTCCGTCCAATCTTTCTCTGATTACTGATACTATTTCACTCGGAAGTGTGTCATTATTACGTTTAGTGATCAAAGCGTGTAGCATTAGACCATGGTTTAGTTCACAGGCAGTCTTCATTTCCTAAAAAAAATAAAAATTCAGAATGGGGGGAGAAGACTAGTTCTTTAGGGTCTGCTAGGGAAAGATCGTTCGGGTTCCATTTTCGAGAACTACACGAAAACAGACAATCTAACTCTAACAGAAATACATAAAACCCCTATACTTAGTTAGCTGTGGTATCGAAATTGTGATTAACTTCATTGTCTTCTTCCATCGGACCATGTATGTAATGTTTAACTCTGTGACCATTAACTTTAAATTCAATCCCATTTAAATTTATTAATTCTATCGTTCCGTATGGGAAAACTCTTTTGACTATGAATGGTCCAGACCATCTTGATTTCAATTTTGCAGGAAATAGCTTGAATCGTGAATTGAAAAGAAGAACTCTGTCTCCTTCTTTAAATTCTTTTAAACTTCCGATTCTTTTATCATGCCATTTCTTCGTTCTTTCTTTATAGATTAACGAATTTTCGTATGCTTCATGTCTTAATTCTTCTAATTCGTTTAGTTGACTTAACCGTAGACGTCCAGCTTCATGTAAATCAAGATTACATGTCTTCAAAGCCCAAAATGCTTTGTGTTCAATTTCTACTGGAAGATGACATGCTTTTCCGTAGATGAGTCTGAAAGGTGTGGTTCCAATTGGAGTTTTGTAGGCTGTTCTAAAAGCCCAGAGTGCATCCTCCAATTTAATGGACCATTCCTTTGGATTTGATCCTACGGTTTTCTCTAGAATACGTTTTAATGCTCGGTTGGTATTTTCAACTTGTCCACTTGTTTGTGGATGATAAGCGGTGGAGATTTTATGAGTTACTCCATATCTTTTGAGAACTTTCTCAAGTTGATTATTACATAAATGAGTACCCCGATCACTTATTAAAGCTTTCGGTGTTCCAAACCTTGCAAAAAGACGTTTTAAAAAATTGACTACAACTCGTGCATCGTTAGTTGGGAGAGCTTGTGCTTTCGCCCATTTAGATACATAATCAATGGCAACAAGAATGTAGAGATTATTATGAGATTTTGGAAATGGACCCATAAAGTCAATACCCCAAATGTCAAATACTTCACATACTTGAATGACATTTTGTGGCATTTCATCACGTTGACTTATTTTTCCGGCCCTTTGACAAGCATCACAGGATTTGCAAAGAAGGTGTGCGTCTTTGAAAATTGTAGGCCAATAGAATCCAGCATCGTAAACTTTTCTTGCTGTAAGTTGAGGCCCATAATGCCCTCCTATTGGTCCTGTGTGACAATGGTTTAAGATTTAACTAGCTTCATCTCCGAATACACATCGGCGTATTATTCCATCGGGACAACTTTTAAACAAATGTGGATCTTCCCAGAAATAGTGTTTTATTTCACTAAAGATTTTCTTTCATTTTTTGTACTATAATCCTTTTTCAAGGAATCCACATACTAAGTAGTTTTCATAGTCTGCAAATCATGGAATTTCATTATAATCTATCTTCAATAGATATTCATCAGGAAAGTTGTCTTGTATGGTCGATTCATTTAGAACTTCTAATTTCGGATTTTCAAGACGAGAAAGATGATCAGCGGCGAGATTTTATGCTCCTCTTTTATCTCGGATTTCAATATCGAACTCTTGTAAGAGTAAGATCCAACGGATTAATCTTGGTTTAGCATCTTGTTTTGAAAATAGGTATCTAAGAGCAGAATGGTCGGTATAGACCACCGTTTTAGCTAGAACGAGATATGATCGAAATTTATCAAAAGCAAAGACAATAGCAAGGAGTTCTTTTTCAGTTGTTGTATAATTCGTTTGTGCTCCTTGTAACGTCTTACTAGCATAGTAAATAGGTTGAAATCATTTTTCAATCCTTTGTCCTAAAACGGCTCCCATTGCAAAATCACTTGCATCGCACATAAGTTCAAACGGTAGATTCCAATTTGGAGTTATCATGATTGGCGCATTAGTGAGTTTTTCTTTAAGTATATTAAAAGATTTGATACATTCATCTGAAAAGATGAATGGAGCATCCTTTTCTAGGAGTTTATTCATAGGAGTGGCAATTTAAGAAAAATCTTTTATGAAACGTCGGTAAAAACCGGCATGCCCTAGAAAACTCCTAACTTCTCTAACATTGGTGGGATGTGGAAGTTTAGCAATTACATCTACTTTAGCTCTATCCACTTCAATTCCTTCCTTTGAGATTTTATGTCCAAGAACGATGCCTTCTTTAACCATGAAATGGCATTTCTCCCAATTAAGAACTAGATTTGATTGTTCGCATCTAATAAGCATTCGTTCAAGATTAACTAAACATGATTCAAATGTATCACCGAAGACTGAAAAGTCATCCATGAAAACTTCCATGCATTCTTCTATCATGTCGTGAAAAATCGCCATCATGCACCTTTGAAAGGTTGCAGGGGCGTTGCAAAGTCCAAATGACATGCGTTTGTAAGCAAAAGTACCATAAGGGTACGTGAATGTGGTTTTCTCTTGGTCCTCGGGTGCTATTGGAATTTGAAAATATCCGGAAAAACCATCAAGAAAACAATAGTAACTATTTCCGGCTAATCTTTCCAATATTTGATCAATGAAAGGTAAGGGAAAGTGATCTTTTCTGGTGGCGTCATTTAATTTTCTATAATCAATACAAATACGCCATCCTGTTACAGTCCTAGTAGGAATAAGCTCATCTTTCTCATTTGTAATGACAGTCATGCCACCCTTCTTAGGCACGCATTGAACTGGGCTTACCCATGGACTATCAGAAATTGGATAAATTAAACCTGCATCTAGCAGTTTAATAATTTCTTTTTTAACAACATCTTGCATATTAGGATTTAGTCTTCGTTGGCGTTGCACATACATTTTATGACCTTCTTCCATAAGGATTTTATGTGTGCAATACGAAGGACTTATTCCTTTAATATCATGAATTTTCCATGCAATGGCTGGTTTATGAGCTTTTAGCACAGAAATGAGCTGAGATTTTTCATTTTCAGTAAGAGAAGCCTATATTATTACAGGTAATTCAGATTCACCATGTAAATAAGCATATTCCAAATGGTTTGGAAGTGGCTTTAACTCTAATGTCGGTGGTTCTTCTATCAATGATTTATATCGATATCTGTCTTCTTCTTTTAGCATTTGAATTTCTTTTGTTGTTGGTTCATATCCATTAGCCATAAGTGTAGCTAACATTTCAGTTTCATCAATTGGTTCAGTTCCTTCTCCTAAAGAACATTCTCCTATTCCTTGTAAATCTGGAAATTCTTCTAACAATTCTGCATGTGATTCTATAGTTTGAATATAATAACATGCATCATCTGCAGATTGTGGTTGTTGCATGGCTCTATCAACTGAAAAGGTAACACTCTCGTCCTCTATACTTAGGGTCAGTTTCTTACCAAACACGTCTATTATTGCTTTGGCCGTGTTTAAGAATGGTCTTCCTAATATGAGAGGAACTTGAGAATCTTCTTCCATGTCCAGAACAACAAAATCTACTGGAAATACTAAAGTAACAACTTTAACTAGCATGTTCTCCATTATCCCTCTAGGATATTTTATTGATCGATCGGCTAGTTGTATACTTATTCTAGTTGGTTTCAATTCTCCAAGGTCTAGTTTAGCGTATAGTGAATATGGCATTAGATTTATACTAGCACCTAAGTCTGCCAATGCTTCTATTGAACTAAGACTACCCAGAAAACATGGAATTGTGAAACTTCCTGGATCAGATAATTTTTCTGGTATCTTATTCAACAGCACTGCTGAACAATTAGCATTCATGGTAACAGCCGAGAGTTCTTCCATTTTCTTTCTATTTTAGATTAGATCTTTCAAGAATTTAGCATATCTAGGCATTCCTGAAATCACATCAATGAAAGGAAGATTTACATTTATCTGTTTAAACATATCCAAGAATTTGGATTGCTCGGCTTCAAGTTTCTCTTTCTTCATTTTACTCGGGTAAGGAAGTGGTGGTTGGTATGGTTTAACATAAGGTTTAGCCTTAACTGTGTTATCTTCATTAACCTTCTCAACTACCGGTTCTTTTTCCTTATCTTGATCAGGTTGTGGTTCTTGTGGAGTAGGAATAGCTTCATCAGAAGTTACAGGTATTTCAGGTGGTTTAAGTGTTGTACCACTTCTTGTGGTAATGGCTTTAGCTGTTTCATTCCGGGGGTTAGTATTTGTATCACTAGGTAGACTTCCCGGTTTTCTTTCACCTATTAACCTTGCTAGGTTACTTACTTCTTGTTCCAGGTTTTGAATAGAAGCTAGTTGATTTCTAAATGCTTGAGCATTTTGTTCATTGGTCTGTTTTTGAGATGTGAAAAACTGCGTTTGAGTTTCAACTAGCTTCGTCATCATATCTTCTAAATTCGGCTTTTTATCATCGGTTTGTTGTGGTTTGTTTTGAAAATTAGGTCTTTGCTGGTTGTAAGTATTGTTGGATACTTGTTGATTGCTAGGACCTTGTTGGTTGTTGTATGGAATATTTCGGTTATAGTTCTGGTTTTGATTGTAGATCGGTCTTGGCGGTTGATAATTATTCTGATAATTATTTCCAGGCCTTTGGTTTATGTATGAAATATTCTCTCTTTGTTCCATTGTTAGTTCAATACTGAGACAATCTTTTGTCAAATGTGATCCTCCACATTGCTCACAACTAATTCGTATTGAGTGTATATCTTTAGTCATCTTTTCCATTCGTCTCTCCACAGCATCTATCTTTGCGGAAATGGAATCTAAGTCATGGCTAGAATCGGCTCTAGCTGCTTTAGATGATCTAACGATATCTTTTTCTTGGTGCCACTCATGTGAGTGGGAAGCAGTGTTATCAATAATTTTGTAAGCATCAGTTTCGGTTTTCTTCATAATAGAACCACCAGCTGCTATATCTATGTCTTTCCTTGTAGTGATGTCGCATCCTTGGTAGAATATTTGTACTATTTGACAGGTGTCTAAACCATGTTGCGGACATCCTCTTAACAACTTTCCAAATCTAGTCCACGCCTCATATAGAGTTTCATTCGGTTTCTGTGTGAACGTAACAATTTCTCCTTGAAGTCTTACGGCTTTAGATGCCGGAAAGAATTGTTTAAGAAATTTTTCAACTAAAACGTCCCATGTATCAATCACCCCTTCAGGTAACGATTCCAACCAATCTTTGGCTTCTCCCTTTAAAGTCCAGGGAAATAACATGAGATATATCTGTTCATCCTCAACTTCTCTTATTTTAAATAGAGTGCAGATCCTATTAAAGGTACGAAGATGTTCATTTGGATCTTCCTTTGGCGCACCACTAAATTGGCATTGATTAGTCACCATGTGTAGAATTTGTCCTTTGATTTCATAATCTGGCGCATTAATGTCAGGATGAGTAATTGGGTGACCTTGGCCAGTGCGTTTAGCTCTCATTCGGTCTTCCATACTTAAAGGTTCCAGATTCTCCATAATTGAATTTGTTGAATCGGAATCACTAGAGGATTCTGATTTAATGGTTCGTTCCTCAACAATCTCTGTTTAAATGATTGGTGGTTCCGGAGGAAAATTTAGTGGTTCAGGATCTATGAATCATCCCTGAATATTCTCCGGATTCTCAATTGTGAGGTCGGGTTCAAAAAATGGATTATCTGAAATTTGAACTGGAGTACTTGGTCGACTGGATGACGATTCTAAAGAAAAATCAACGGCGGTAATATTTGCTAAATGTCTTGATCTAGTTACAGGTGGTGAACGTACAAAAGGTGGTGAACGTCTTACTCGGTGCATTCATTGAATATCCTATTAGTTTTTAAAAGAAAAGAAAAATTATATAAGTTATCCAATCAATAGACTTTTCTGATTTTGCCCACGTTTCGAATAGCCAAAAGATGCAGCAGAGGGGCAGGATTCGTTTGGTCTCAATATAATTGAGGACTGTTTGGCTCCAATAACCCGGTCCACGTACAAATCCAACTATTACTACGAACCAGAAAATTTTGATGTCTATCAATTTAACCACTTAAAATAAATTTTCGTAATTTTAAGAAATTTAGATAAGAAGTAGAATAAAAATCTATGTCCTAAAAACTAGAATAGCGAGAAATAAGAAAGAAAAAGAGCGCGTCGGAAAAAGATCGAAAAAATAAAAGGCGTCGAAAAATAAGAAATAAAAAGAAATGACTTATAGAACTTAAAAACACTCGACTAACCCAACCTTATTACTATCACTAACTTAAAATTATAATCGCAAATTGAGATTACTAATTGGAATGATAATTGATACATAGGTAAAAGGTGTCTAAAAATATTAAAGCTTACAAGAAAAACTATATCCCAAATGGCAATAACTTAAAACGAAACTAAAACTTAAAAAGGCGTCGCAAAATTCTAAAGTACCTAAATCTTAGTCTAAAGAAAAAGCAATTAAGAAATTTTACGGTAAAGCCTAAAAATCTAGAAATAAAAATATAACCATGGCAAAAACTAAGTTTAAAACTAAATACGAGCGAAAAAATACAAATTATACGCTAAAACAATTAAAAAGGGACAAAATATAAAAATATACTAAAAGTTGTAAAAATTACAATTTTTATAAAAATATTATTTTTATATTAATTATTTTTTAAAACTATTAATTTTACAATTTAATTAAACTAAATAAACTAAATATACAAATTAAATAAATAAACTAAACTTAATAATAAATTAACAAAACTAATTAGGGTTTAATTAAAAATTAATAATAATAATTACCCGTAATAAATGCTGATTAGGGTTTCTGTCGGTGTCAGAGTGTCTCCGCGAGTCGTGGTATTCGAGGCTGCAAACTCCGCGAGTCGCGGGGTTCCAATTTTCAACTCAGGTACAGTTTAAAATTCGACGCGTTTTTTATTTTTTATTTTTTTTATTTTTTATTTTCTGTTTTCTGTTTTAAAATCTAAAATATTTATATAATAAAAACTTATATTTAAAAACTAAAATAAAAATAGAACTACTTTATAATTTTAAAAATATCTTAAAAATAGATTTATATATATATTAATTTTTTTTTCGGTTTTTTTTTATGTTCTAAATAAACACAAAATATTTAAATAAAACTTATATTTTTATAAAATAAAAATAAAGAAACTTTATAAAACTTAAATATTTAATAAATTCTTAAAAATATTTATATTTTTGTTTTTCTTTTCTATGTTTTCGAATATTTAAAACGTATTTTAACAAAAATGTATTTTTATAAAAGTAAACTAAAAATAAAAATCTTTTTTTTTTTATAATTATTAGCGTTGCGCTTCCGACTTTTAAGATAGATTGTTCCCCGGCAGCGGCGCCAAAAATAACTTGATGTCGTACGAGATGTATATAAAATAGCTTTATATTTTACAAGTAAATACTATTAAATACGATACAATTTTACACAAGATATTTATTTATTTATAGAATGGATATACTTAAACCTTGCTAAAACACTTATAGGCAGTGTACCTAATCGTACAGTAGTGTAGTTTTTAATAAGTCCGGTTCGTTCCACAGGGAAAATCTTTAAACAAAGCTTAACGCTATATTAGTTTACTTTTATAAAAATACAAATATATATATAAGTAATATTATTATTATAAAGGGAGATTTTTACCATTTAATGACCGGTTTGTCGATTTTAAAACTTTAGTCGCAGTTAAAACCAAATGTAAAATATTAAAAATAAATACAAGACTTAAATTAAAGCGTAAAGTAAATAACGATAATGAAATTGCGATAAATAAAAGTGCGATAAAATAAACTTGCGATAATTAAAAAGTACGAAAATTAAATTGCAATTAAATACAATAACAATAAATAAAATGCGATAATTAGAAGTGCAATTAAATATAAAATAAAGGAAATAAAATATGAAATAAAAGAATTATGCTTATTTAAACTTCCGTAATCATGATGTTTGACGTGTTGATTTTAGTTTTATGCCCATGGGTTAATTGTCCTTTGTCCTGGATTATTTAATATGTTCGTCTGGTTTTTGTCCATAACAGTCCATCAGTCATAAATATAAAGTGCGAGTGTCCTCGTCAAATTATTCTTATACCCGAAGTTAAATATTCCAACTAATTGGGGACTTAAACTGTAACAAGATTTTAATACTTTGTTTAATAATTACACTAGGATGTCGACTGAGTGTAACCCAAGGTTTTAATATTTTGTTATCAATTATACCAAGTGTCCTTGTACATAATTTCACCCCTGTTTTAATTATTCTAGTGGCTATTAATCCATTCCCGTGTCCGGTAAAATGAACGATTATTCGTACATATAAATACCCCGCCCATCGTGTCCGATCGAGTGTATATGGTAATTTATAGGGACGCCTAATTGTAAATCTTTATATTAACATTAACAAACTATCATTTAGTTAAACAATTATAAAGCCCATTAATAGCCCATAGTCTAATTTCCACAAGTGTCGTTCTTTTGTCCAAACCCCAATTATGGTACAAAGCCCAATTACCCAATTTTAGTAATTAGCCCAACATCATGATTACTTCGGTATTAAATAAGCATAATAATAACTTAGCTACGAGACATTAATGTAAAAAGGTTGAACATAACTTACAATGATTAAAAATAGCGTAGCGTTACACGGACAGAATTTCGGCTTACACCCTTACAACATTCGCTAACATACCCTTATTATTAGGATTAAAATTAAAATTAAAATTAAAATATAAATTATAAATATATTTACGTATACATATATAGAGAGAGATTTAATTATGGATGAAAAATTGATCAGAATTCGTTGGGCTTTATAGGGACTTTCAGTTTTTGGGGCTCCGCGACTCGCGGCCCTTTTCTTCTTCAAACTCCGCGAGTCACAGAGATCATTTTTACAGCTCACCCACATTTGGCTCTTTGTTTGCCGACGATTTATTTTATAAATATAATATATATATATATAATTAATATAATTAATTATATATTATATTATATTTATATACATAGTTAACTTGTAATTTTTAGTCCGTTGCGTCGAGCGTTGAGAGTTGACTCTGGTCCTGGTTCCGGATTTTCGAACGTCCTTGCGTAAAATTTAATATCTTGTACTTTGCGTTTTGAATATTGTACTCTTGTAATTTCGAGACGTTTCTTATCAATAATTGGAACCTCTTTGATTGTATTTTGTACTTTTGAGCTTTTTGGTCGTTTGCGTCTTCAATTCGTCGAATCTGTCTTTTGTCTTCACCTTTTATTATTTAAACGAATATCACTTGTAAATAGAACAATTGCAACTAAAAGCTTGTCTTTCTTGGGGAATAATGCTATGAAATATATGTTCGTTTTTAGCATTATCAGAGTCAAATTAGGGTTTTGGTATCAAAATGGGTATGACACGTGTTTAACACTTGTGTTCGGGTTTAATCGGTGTATTAGGACCATTTTCACTCGTGTTAGTGATTATTGGTTAGTTTGGACGCGGTTTGGTGCTTGGAAGTGCAATGGGTCGAAAATGCACTAAATGTCGATTTGAGTTGAGTTGTAAATACACCCTAATTGTGTTGTTGAATTGTGATAATGGAATAGGTACTTTCCATTGACGTGTTACGGATTTCGGTTGCATTCATCAAAGGCGACAAGGTGAGTGTTAATATCCTATGTGCATATGTATGTGTAGGATGGGTGCGGGTCGGGTGAAGTGGTTCTCGGTTATAGAGCTCACTTCACATATAGGTGAATTTGATGGACTTGTGTATAGGTCTAATTGGCACGGTTGTGCGTTTTGGTTGACCACCTTTGGCGAGGTACACATTTCGTGTGTACGTTATCACGCGTGGTTGTGATGTGGATGATATAACCCCAATGGCGAAGGGTTTTGATGTTGAGAAGTGAGTCGCATGTGGATGCGGATTCACGATGACGCGTGTAGTTTCGGTCATCTTATTAAATTATGAAAATGAATTTCGTGTAGTTCGGATTCACGATGACGCGTGTAGTTCGGTCATCTTATTGAGGTAGTGATCTCGTGTGTTTGCGGATTTACTAAGGCTCGTGTAGTTCATCCAACCTCGATGTTGTTGTGGTAATGAAGATAGTAGTCTCGTGTGGTTGCGGATTACTAAGGCTCGTGTAGTTCGGCCAATCTTCATGTGATAATAGGTTGCCGGTTCTCGGTATTGGGTTAAGGGGTTAACCTTGGACGTTTATATATTGTTATATATACTAATGTATTGTTGTGATGTAGCTAACCCTCCGGGTGTAGCTCATTGGCGTTGTTCACATCGTCGTTGGTGAACTTATAATTGTTGATGTATCCTTAACTTGTTGCTTAGTGGTTTGACGGTATGCTTAGACTAGCTTGCCTTTATGCTTGGATGCTCCGGTATGCGGTATTTGATATTTTGTGTGGCGTGTCCATTTTATGCATATATATGTATGTAGTATATTCTCACTCACTAAGTGTTAGCTTACCCTCTCGTTTTTTACATTTTTATAGATTGCATGGATGCGGTAGCTCGGGTAAGCGTGGAAACTAGTGGACTTGCGTAGTTTCTTTAGAAGACTTGCTTTTGGATTTGATTAGGATTGGGTAGCGTATCCCCAATCCCATGCCCGGTCTATGTTTTGTATAAACTAAATTGGGTCTAAATGGTCACTTTGTGGTAATTTGGGTCGATGTGGGCCCAGTGTTGTAAAACTCGGTTTTATTGTGGAAAACTCTTAGGTTTAACTATTATAACATATTGTGAAAGTGTTTTGGTTTAAAAGTGTCGGGAAGCGGGTTTTTCGCCCGCGTGTAATTGTAAAACTGATCAGAAACTGGCAGACCATTTGGACGCCGTCCAAAGGGCTTGGACGCCGTCCAGTCCTTCAGAGCTGGACGCCGTTTAGAAATCTAGACGCTGTCCAGATGTGCTGTTCCAGTTTTTTTTTATGGCACGTTTTTGGAAGGATAACGGGTTGGGTCGTTACACCCGTCCTTTTGAAAACGTTACAACATGCTGTCTTATCAATGGCCACAACAGTTATGTTCCACAAGACCAAGGATGTGAGATAGTATTAATAAAACTAGAATGCATGACTTGTTTCTGGACCTATGAATTACGTGTCTTTATTGCCTTTGCTGAACGACTTGCGTATTAACTAGAACTGTCTTCACAACTACCTTGTATCAAAGTTAATGTGTGCTATATTTCATGCTATATGTAAAATAACGGTATTGTAAGTTTGTAAAATTGTATAAAAGTTTGAACGCGAAACATTACGATCAGTTTTTCATATAGAATTGTAGTAGTTGAATTGTATATTAGCTACTAAGTATGAACTTAACGGGTAGGTAGTACCCAAATTAAAATTTATAAAACGCTAATATGAAGAAAAAGCTTTTATAAATAAGTTCATATTATGCTACGAAATACTATTAACTACTCTTAATATTCTATATGATTAACTTAATTATTTTGGCTATTTTTGAAGGAAATGGCACCAACTACTCGACACACCATGAATATGAGCGAAGAAGAATTCCGTACCTTTCTTGCTGCGAACATAGCCGCAGTGCAGGCCACAATGCAAAATAACAACAATAACTCCGGATCTAGCAGTGGAACTAATTCCACAAGAAATCGTGTAGGATGCTCCTACAAAGAATTCACTGCCTGTAAACCTTTGGAATTTGATGGAACCGAAGGACCAATCGGATTGAAACGGTGGACCGAGAAGGTTGAATTGGTGTTTGCCATAAGTAAATGTACTGAAGAAGACAAAGTAAAGTACGCTACGCATACCTTCACGTGTACTGCATTAACATGGTGGAACACCTACCTCGAGCTGGTGGGACAAGATGCTGCTTACGCACTACCGTGGTCAGCATTCAAGCACTTGATGAATGAGCAGTATCGTCCCAGAAATGAGGTCAATAAGCTCAAGGTAGAGCTTAGAGGGTTACAAACACAAGGATTTGATATTACCACATACGAACGACGATTTACAGAGTTGTGCCTATTGTGTCCGGGAGCATTCGAAGATGAAGAAGAGAAGATCGACGCATTTGTAAAAGGGTTACCAGAAAGGATTCAAGAAGATGTGAGTTCACACGAGCCCACCTCCATACAAAAGGCAAGTTGAATGGCTCATAAACTCATAAATCAGATTGAGGGAAGAATTAAAGAGCAGGCGGCCGAAGAGGCCAATATGAAACAAGTCAAGAGAAAGTGGGAAGAAACCAGTGACAAGGGTCACCAATACAACAACAACAACAACAACAACAACAACAACAACAACAACAACCACAATCACAATCATAATATCAACCATAACAACCGCAACACCCATCACAACAATAATCGCAATCCCAACAATAACTACAACAAACGTCTCAAAAAACAACAACAACTACAACAACAACCATTTCAACAACAATAGTAATCGCAACAACAACCAAATCAATAACAACAATGGCAACAACAATCAGAACAATAAATGTCTAAGGTGTGGAGGGTATCATCCAGATAAGTTCTGTGTAGTAATGTGTACCAAGTGTAACAGAACCGGACATAGTGTAACGAAGTGTGATGTCTATGGACCAAAGGCATATAAAAATAGCATAACAAATAATTCCATTATTTGTTACGGATGCGAAAAGCCGGGCCATTTCAGCAAAGCATGCCCTAATCAAGGGAATAATAATGGACAAGGCCGTGGACGAGTCTTCAACATTAATTCGGCAGAAGCGCTGGAAGACCCTGAGCTTGTTACGGGTACGTTTCTTATTGACGATAAATCTTCTTATGTTTTATTTGATTCGGGTGCGGATAGAAGTTATATGAGTAGAGATTTTTGTGCCAAATTAAGTTGTCCATTAATGCCTTTGGATAAAAAATTTTTACTCGAATTAGCAAACGGTAAACTAATTACAGCAGATAAAATATGTCGGGATAGATAAATTAAACTGGTTGACGAAACGTTTAAGATTGACTTAATACCAGTCGAATTAGGAAGTTTTGACGTAATAATTGGCATGGACTGGTTGAAAAAGGTGAGAGCAGAGGTCGTTTGTTACAAAAATGGTATTCGCATTTTGCGCGAAAAAGGAAAACCTTTAATGGTGTACGGAGAAAAGAACAACGCGAAGTTAAATCTTATTAGTAGTTTGAAGGCACAAAAATTAATAAGAAAAGGTTTCTATGTCATTCTAGCATACATCGAAGAAGTCAAACCTGAAGAAAAGAACATCAGTGATGTTTCCGTCGCAAAATAATTTTCCGATGTATTTCCAAAAGAATTACCGGGACTACCCCCACATCGATCTATTGAATTTCAAATAGATCTTGTACCGGGAGCTGCACCAATAGCTCGTGCTCCTTACAGATTCGCACCTAGCAAAATGAAGGAATTACAAAGTCAACTACAAGAACTGTTAGAATGTGGTTTCATTCGACCAAGCACATCACCGTGGGGAGCTCCTGTTTTGTTTGTCAAAAAGAAGGATGGTACATTCAGATTGTGTATCGACTACCTAAAGTTGAACAAACTTACCATCAAGAACTGTTATCCACTACCGAGAATCGATGACTTATTTGATCAACTACAAGGATCGTCGGTTTATTCGAAGATCGATTTACACTCCGGGTATCATCAAATGCGGGTGAAGGAGGATGATATTCCGAAGACTGCTTTTAGAACGCGTTACGGTCATTACGAGTTTATGGTTATGCCGTTTGGATTGACTAACGCACTAGCTGTGTTCATGGACCTCATGAACCCAGTGTGTGGGTCATATCTTGACAAGTTTATCATTGTTTTCATCGATGACATACTCATTTACTCAAAGAATGATCAAGAGCACGAAGAACATTTGAGAAAAGTGCTATAATTGTTGAGGAAGGAACAACTGTACACAAAATTTTCAAAGTGTGCATTTTGGTTGGAAGAAGTTCAATTCCTCGGTCACATAGTGAACAAAGAAGGTATTCAGGTTGATCCGACAAAGATTGAAACCGTTGAAAAGTGGGAAACCCCGAAAACTCCGAAGCATATACGCAAATTTTTAGGACTGGCTGGTTACTATAGAAGGTTCATCCAAGATTTTTCCAAAATAGCAAAACCCTTGACTGCATTAACGCATAAAGGGAAGAAATTTGAATGGAAGGATGAGCAGGAGAAAGCGTTTCAATTGTTGAAGAAAAAGTTAACTACGGCACCTATATTGTCATTGCCTGAAGGGAACGATAATTTTGTGATATATTGTGACGCCTCAAAGCAAGGCCTCAGTTGTGTATTAATGCAACGAACGAAGGTAATTGCTTATGCGTCTAGACAATTAAAGATTCACGAGCAGAATTATACGACACATGATTTGGAATTAGGCGCGGTTGTTTTGCATTAAATACTTGGAGGCACTACTTATATGGGGTCAAAAGTATTATATATACCGACCACAAAAGTCTCCAACACATATTTGATCAGAAACAACTGAACATGAGGCAGTGTAGGTGGGTCGAACTGTTGAACGATTACGATTTTGAGATTCGTTACCACCCGGGGAAGGCGAATGTGGTAGCCGACGCTCTGAGTAGAAAGGACAGAGAACCTATGCGGGTAAAAGCTATGAATATAGTTATTCGTACTAACCTTACTACTCAAATAAAGGAGGCACATCAGGGAGTTTTAAAAGAAGGAAAGTTGAGGAATGAAATACCCAAAGGATCGGAGAAACATCTAAATATTCGGGAAGACGGAACCCGGTATAGGGCTGAAAGAATTTGGGTACCAAAGTTTGGAGATGTGAGAGAAATGGTACTTAAGGAAGCACATAAAACTAGATATTCAATACATCCTGGAGCGGGGAAGATGTACAAAGATCTCAAGAAACACTTTTGGTGGCCGGGTATGAAAGCCGATATTGCTAGATACGTAGGAGAATGTTTGACGTGTTCTAAGGTCAAAGCTGAACATCAGAAACCATCAGGTCTACTTCAACAACCCAAAATCCCGGAATAGAAATGGGAAAACATTACCATGGATTCCATTACTAAATTGCCAAGGACTACAAATGGTTATGATACAATTTGGGTAATAGTCGATCGTCTCACCAAGTCAGCACATTTTCTGCCAATGAGAGAAGATGATAAAATGGAGAAGTTAGCGCGATTATACTTGAAGGAAGTTGTCTCCAGACATGGGATATCAATCTCTATTATCTCTGATAGGGATGGCAGATTTGTTTCAAGATTCTGGCAGACGTTGCAACAAGCATTGGGAACTGGTCTAGATATGAGCACTTCTTATCACCCACAAACTAATGGGCCGAGCGAAAGGACGATACAAACACTTGAGGACATGCTACGTGCATGTGTTATAGATTTTGGAAACAATTGGGATCGACATCTACCGTTAGCAGAGTTTTCCTACAACAACAGTTACCACTCGAGTATTGAGATGGCACCATTTGAGGAACTTTATGGTAGAAAGTACAGGTCTCCGATTTCTTGGAGTGAAGTGGGGGATAGACAAATTATGGGTCTAGAAATTATCCAAGAAACTACAGAGAAAATCATTCAAATTCAACAACGATTGAAAACCGCCCAAAGTCGACAGAAGAGCTACGTGGACAGTAAGAGAAAAGATATAGAATTTGAGATTGGGGAGATGGTCATGCTTAAGGTTTCACCTTGGAAAGGAGTTGTTCGTTTTGGAAACGGGGAAAACTAAACCCGAGATACATTGGGCCATTCAAAATTATAAATCGTGTTGGACCAGTAGCTTACCGACTTGACTTACCTCAACAATTCGTCGGGGTACATGATACTTTCCATGTCTCGAATTTGAAGAAATGTTTTACTAAAGAAGGTCTCACCATTCCTTTATACGAAATTCAAATCAATGAAAAACTTCAATTCATTGAAGAACCCGTCGAAATAATGGATCGTGAGGTTAAAAGACTTAAGCAAAATAAAATACCAATCGTTAAGGTTCGATGGAATGCTCGTAGAGGAACCGAGTTCACCTGGGAGCATGAAGATCAAATGAAGCTAAAATACCCGCACCTATTTCTAGAAGATGCGTTAACACCTCCAACTTCTTAAAAATTTCGGGACGAAATTTATTTAACGGGTAGGTACTGTAGTGACCCGAACTTTTCCATGTTTATTTATATATATTAAATGAATTTAATATTTACATGATTAAATATTTCCAACATGTTAAGCAATCAAACTTGTTAAGACTTGATTATTTGAAATGAGTTTCATGTAGACAATCGACCACCCAAGTTGACCGGCGATTCACGAACGTTAAAACTTCTAAAAACTATATGATGACATATATATGGATATATATATATATATATATATAGTTAACATAATATTATGATAAGTAAGTATCTCACTAAGTATATTAACAATGAGTTATATACATAAAAATGAGACTATTGATTTAAGAAACTTGAACCGATATATATATATATAACGATTATCGTTATAACAATGTCTTACTAAATACATATGTATCATATTAAGATATTGTTACACTACATTTAACATGATAAAATGATAATTATATATATCATTAAGTATGTTAACAATGAACTACATATGTAAAACAAGACTACTAACTTAAGAAATTCGAAACGAGACATATATGTAACGATTATCGTTCTAATGACATTTTAATATATATATATATATATATATATATCATATTAAGATATATTCATACATCATAATATCATGATAATGTAATAATTTAATATCTCATTAGATGTAATAAATAATGGGTTAACAACATTAAATGTGATTGTTAACTTAAAGGTTTTAAAACAACACATACATGTAACGACTAACGATGACTTAACGACTCAGTTAAAATGTATATATATGTATTGTATTAATATGTATTGATACACTTTTGAACTCCTTAATGATACATATCAAAGTACTTCTACTTAAAAAAAAATGCTTACAATTACATCCTCATTCATTTTCATCAACAATTCTACTCGTATACACCCGTATTCGTACTCGTACAATACCCAGCTTCTAAATGTATTTACTATTGGTATATACACTCCGATGATCAGCTCTTAGCAGCCCTTGTGAGTCACATAAACATGTGGGAACCATCATTTAACATCTAGCATGAAATATCTCACAAAATTACAAACTAATGGAGCCTATATGGGGAGACTAAGTTCACATGAATGATGGCACTCACAAACATATTCACTTTGCAATTTTCTTAAATCAAATTACTCTCTCTCAAGTGTTCTTCCATTGTTCTAAGTGTTCTTCATCATTTTCTTCATAATCTAGCTCAATCTAGCTCATAAATCCTAACCTAGATCAAGTTACAAAACAACTACTCAAGAACACATCAAGAACACTTTCAAGTTTACTAGCTTACTTCCAATCTTGCAAACTCATTTCAAGTGATCATCCAATCTTAAGAAATCATTCTTATTTATAGTAAGATTCTTTCTAATTCAAGGTAATACTCATATTCAAACTTTGATTCAATTTCTATAACTATAACAATCTTATTTCGAGTGGAAATCTTACTTGAACTTGTTTTCGTGTCATGATTCTACTTCAAGAACTTTCAGGCCATCCAAGAATCCTTTGAAGCTAGATCAATTTTTGTCACTTTCAGTAGGTTTACCTACTAAACCTAAGATAGTAATGATGTTTATAACATCATTCATTTCATATATATATATATATATATATATATATATATATATATAACTATCTTATTCGAAGATTTGAACATGTAATCACTAGAACATAGTTTAGTTAATTCTAAACTTGTTCGCAAACAAATTAATCCTTCTAACTTAACTTTTAAAATCAACTAAATATATGTTCTATATCTATATGATATGCTAACTTAATGTTTTAAAACCTGGAAACACGATGAACACCGTAAAACTAGACATACACCGTCGTAGTAAAACCGCGGGCTGTTTTGGGTTTGATAATTAAAAACTATGATAAACTTTGATTTAAAATTTGTTCTTCTGGGAAAATTATTTTTCTTATTAACATGAAACTATATCCAAAAATCATGGTTAGACTCAAAATGGAAGTATTTTTTTTCAAAATGGTCATCAAAACGTCGTTCTTTCGACTGAAATGACTACCTCTTACAATATTGACTTGTAACCTGTATTTCCTGATCAATCCATGATTAATGATGTTACTTAATCACGGATTGAGTGCAATAAGATTGTAATGGAGGATGGGATGTTTGATGATTATTTTGGGCCCCAATGATCGTCTTTCACTTTAACTATCAAGTGATCAACCACCCCGACCCGGTCTTGATTGTTAATTAGCTTAATTCACCTTTTCGCAATGTAAAAATCCCTTGAGCAAGATCACAAGTGGAAATTACAAAGGCTTAGACAAAATGGCAGAGAATCAACAACCTCTAAATGAGAGGCCAAGCTCTCTATTTATAGGTTTTGAGATATCCGCGGTCCGCGAGTACCTTAACTATCCGCAGAAACTCAGCGGATTAAACCGCAGTCTTTGTATCAATGCGAAAACATGACCGCTGTGCTTATTTTCAGCGAATATTGCATAGCTTTGCCTTATAATTCGCGCAGTTCAGCCTTTGGCTTTTAGCAACTAAAATATACATATACAATGCTATGTATATGATCAAGTCCCCCCAGTTTATTATGATACATATTGCGAAACAAATGTATCATGATAAACTCTAAAAATTCGCAGTTATCGCAGCCAATATTCGCATGAAATCATTTCGCATTAGCCAAGTTACCGTTATAGGAAAAAGTTACCGTTTGAGTTGTCACAACGGTTAATTAACATAATTAACCCCGTTGC
Organism: Rutidosis leptorrhynchoides; assembly: GCF_046630445.1. Lineage (NCBI taxonomy): Eukaryota > Viridiplantae > Streptophyta > Magnoliopsida > Asterales > Asteraceae > Rutidosis > Rutidosis leptorrhynchoides. The sequence goes on along the minus strand of NC_092341.1, from coordinate 288,520,175 downwards.
CTATATATAGTGTGACCTGAAATCACAAATTCACTACTCATTTTTCCAAAATATCAAAGAATTACCCAATTCATCAATCAATCGTTATCATTTTAATCATTTTTTGCAGCTCTCTTTTAATTTGCAATGAAGATTAACGAGTTAGATAGGAAAGCTGATCCAAAAACTCTGATCACTAAACTATTAACGATCCTGGAGGCTAAATCATCATCATCGAAAGAAAAGCAGCCCATTCCAATCGTTGATTTAACCTCTAAATCTCCTTATTCAAAGCCGAGTACTACTAAGCGACCGTTACAAACACCGCCATCTTCGCAAAGAAAAAAACATAAACAACAGGAAACCGCTCCTCACGACGATCCATTTATACTGGAACACGAAGGGGAACAGCAAACTGGTATATTGCGAATTGCCATTGAACATGTAAAATATATATTATTTTTATTTCGCCGACTAACCAACGACGTTATTTTGCAGGCGATTCTTCTGGTGATCCTATCTTTGCAAGTCCGAGCACTCTTGATCAAATCACCGAATTGTTCCGCACTCCACCTGACTCTTATGGAGTGCGAATTGATGGTTTAGCAGGATATACTTACGCTTCAGCTGCCGCTGCTCTGGATCAGCGCCAACAGATGAAGTTAGCAATCCCCGGCGAGCTTCGCCGCGAGTTCTCTAAACTCTCTGCGCTGGACGCGCATAATAGTTTTGTTCAAAATTTCTACATGTGCTTTAATTCAGCATATGATGTTATATGCCGTCAAGAACAATTTTTCAATGTTCTTGAAGCTGAACAACTAAAGTATAATGCGGAAAAGATCAAAGCTAAAAAGAGCGAAAAACGCTGTATTGATCTCTCCTATGAGTTAACCGCAGCAAAAACCACCGTTGATGACTTGAAACAACAGGTTACTGCTGCGAATGAGAAAGAAAAGCAACTGCAGGACACTATTAAAACACTGTCAGAGAATGTGACGAAGCTAACGACAGAGCGAGACAACGCTCTTGCTGCTAAAGCCTCTGCGGAACTTGAGTTCACCAAGGTCCGCCAACATCTCCCTGAACTGGCAAGAAAGATCCTTAATTCCAAGCCTGTTTCTGTAAATTTTTCAACATTTTCCTCCGCATTAAGGCTACGCGAGAGGGTTGAATTTATGGATGAGATTGCTATTCGCTGCCCACTGCCAGACCCACTACCAGCTGCATTAGCTGACCGCCTTTGCTCACTGGAAGATGCGAAGTCAGCATATGCGGTCACTCAACAGGTCATAGCCGAAATTCCTCTCCCCAAGATAACCGCGATAAGTGAGCAAGAAGATGCCACTGCAGATGACATCATCAAGCTTGACTTAACCAATGATTAATACTCACTTTGTATAATCAGCACGCAGCTGCTTCTGCAATTTTATTAATAAAATTTCGCTTTTTTATATTTTTGCAAGTACTTCTATTTTTATAGCGCTTTCATTGTCAATATTCATAACACAAACTTGTCCTTTGCAATTTCCAACATATATTATTGTGCACATAATAAATGCGTACTTTTGCGAAACAATCTGTATGCGTATATGCTTATACGTTATGAATCTTCTAAGTCTGCCAAAACGATCCTTAGGCAATTAATTAGCATTGCGAAGCATCTAAGCATTGGCAAAATCAAACACTTTGGATTTAAAATTCCTTTCGCAATAATTCGCATGCAAAAGTGGGCAATTTCATCACTTTGCTTATTTAAACATTTCATAACTATTCGCATTTCATATATAAACTTTTCGCATACTTTTACAAGTGTTTATTTTTGAAATTTCGTCAAGTGTGATCAAGACTTGCAAAAAATTAAAAACAAGAACACTTAATAAGTACATTAGCCGTATGCCTTGTATCCCATTTCGCACGTTATACATATATATCTGATAGTTTCTGCAAAACTATGCATAATATCGCTTTAACAAAATAGCATGCCACTCATTAGGTAAAACTCGCCCTTCCATATCTGCAAGCTTATATGAACCTGCGGCATTAATTGCCACGATTTGATAAGGGCCTTCCCAATTAGGACCCAACTTGCCAAGCTTTTCTGCTCTGCTTGCTTCATTGTTTCGCAGCACCCATTCGCTTATAGCGAAAGACAAAGCACGCACTCTTTTGTTATAATACTTAGCAATTTGTTGTTTATTATTCGCTTCTCTAATAGCAGCCATTAATCTCCGCTCTTCTATGAAATTTAGATTTTCGCTCAACGCAGCATCATTTGCTTCATCATCAAAGTTAGCAATTCGATGCGTTGGTACCAGAATTTTTGCGGGGATTACTGCCTCAGAACCATACACCAAACTAAAAGGTGATTCGCCTGTACTTTTTTTAAAAGTAGTGCGATGTGCCTATAACACATTGGGTAATTCATCTACCCAACCAGTTCGCCTTTCACACAACCTCTTTTTAATACCGCTGACAATATCGCGGTTGGTTACTTCGCACAGTCCATTGGCTTGCGGGTGCGCCACTGACGTAAACTTTTGTATTATATTTAGATAGGCGCACCATGTTTTGAAAGGATCTTTCGCTATTTGTGCACCGTTATCGCTAACCAATTCTCGCGGAATGCCAAATCGGCAAACAATGTATTCCCATACAAAATTTGGCACTTGAACACCAGTAATAGTGCGAACTGCCTTAGCTTCAATCCATTTGGTAAAGTAATCAATCGCGACAATCAGGAATTTAACATTTCCAGGGCCTGCAGGGAATGGTCCTACAATGTCAATAGCCCATTTATTAAACGGCCATGGTGAATTAACAGGAATCATATCGCGCCGCGGCATTCGATTCTGTGGAGCATGCCTTTGGCAACTTTTACAGCGTTTAACAATTTTTGCTACATCACGATATAGGGATGGCCAAAAGTATCCCATTCACATAATTTTCGCTGCAATAGTTTTATAGCCTGAATGTAGTGCACAAGTACCATTATGTACTTCTTCAACAATCATTTCTGCCTCGATTGGGCCAACATATCGCATCATTGGTCCGCAGTATGATTTGCGATATAAGATATCATCTTGAATGATATACATAGGCGCTCGCTCTCGCACTAAACGGGCTTCTCGACCATCATCTGGCAGAATATCACTGCGGATATATTGTAAAATTGGGTCCATCCAATTTTGCTGTTCTTCTATAACAGATGCAACCATTAAGCCATTATCTATTTATTTACTTGGTAATTCCTCAACCCAAACTTGTTTTTGAAAGTGCGAGAACGTTAAAGCAGCCAATTTGCTCAACGCATCCGCTTTTTTGTTTTGGCTTCTTGGCACTTGTGCGAGTTCGAAATGTTCAAATCGCATTGCCATGTCTTTCAATAACTGCAAGTATTTCTGCATAGAGGGATCATGCGCGTCAAAAGATCCATTAAACTGATTTGCTACTAGCTGCGAATCTGTAAATGCACGCAACTTAACAATATTCATTTTTCGCGCAATATTTAAACCTGCAAGCAATGCCTCATACTCTGCCTCATTGTTTGTTACATCAAAATTAAACCGCAGAGCATAAGTATGCTCTTCACCACTTGAACTTGCCAAAACTAACCCCGCACCTGCACCTTCGGCGCACGAAGCACCATCAGTAAATAAATCCCAAGTTTCACCGTGTTCAGGTTTTAGTCCGGTTCTCTCATTAATCACCTCCAATTCTCCAGACAGTTCAGCAAGATAATCCGCCATAACTTGCCCTTTTTCAGCGCTATACAGAAGGTAAGATATTTGATAAGCACCTAATTCTACCGCCCATAATGTGAGTCTACCAGATATCTCTGGCTTTGTTAAGACTTGCCTGATTGGTAGATTAGTTAAGAAATGCACGGGATGCCCTTGAAAATATCTTCGTAGCCTTCGCGTTGTTAAAATGAGCGCATACACAAACTTTTCAATCGGCGCATAGTTTATTTCACTTCCCGTAAGTGCTTTACTAACAAAATACACAGGCTTTTGTATTTTATTTCTTTCAGCGATCAAAACTGAGCCAAAAGCTTCGTTTGCTACCGAGATATAAAGATAAAGAGTTTCGCCATTAACCGGCGCGGTTAGTGTAGGCAAAGTTTTTAGCAACTTTTTCATCTCTTGAAACACAGATTCTGCTTCGCTGGACCAAACAAAATTCTTTTGCTTCAAGCACCCTTTCAGAGTTTTGAAAAATGGCAACTGCCTTTCGGCAGCTTTAGACAAGAAGCGCGTTAATGCTGCTAGTTTTCCCGTCAAACTTTGCACTTCTTTGATCGTTTTTGGCGCGGTCATATTTTCTATAGCCGCGATCTTTTTTGGATTAGCTTGAATACCTTGTTCTGTAACAAGATATCCCAAAAATTTTCCTTCAGTTTCGCCAAAACTACATTTTAGCGGATTAAGCTTCATGTTTATTTTTCGCAGTCTGTCAAATGTTTCGTGCATATCTTCAATGATTCGCTCTTGTGTCGCGCTTTTGATGACTAAATCATCTACATAAGCTTCAAGATTACGCCCTATTTGCTTATCAAATGCGGTGTCAATCAACCGTTGATATGTCGCACCTGCATTGATTAAATCAAAAGGCATCATGATATAGCAATATATGCCTTTGCCCGTATGAAACGCGGTTTTATCTGCATCTTCTTGTGCCATAGGAATCTGATGATATCCTCTTGCCGCGTCCAAAAAACATTTATATGGGAAAGCATGTAAAGATTCCACTTTCAGATCAATTTCTGGAAGCGGATAGTTATCCTTGGGGCACGCTTTATTCAGATCTTTGTAATCAATACACATTCTCCAAGAACCATCAGGTTTTTTCACCAATACTGGATTCGCAATCCATCATTGGTATTGGACTTCGCGCAAAATGCCGGCTCTTACCAATTTTGTTACTTCTTCGCACAACCATTTTACGCGATCTGAGGCCATACCCCTTCGCTTTTGTACTACGGGTTTCAGAGGTGGATTCACATTTAGCCTGTGTTCCGCAATATGACGCAGAACACCAGTCATATCGTTTTCGCACCAGGCAAAAACATCCATATATTGGACGAGTAATTGCACGATTTGCTTTCTAGTATCCGCACTAACATTGCGTCCTACTTTGATTTTCTGTTCTGGATATGCAGGATTAATTATTTCCATAGCATCCGCACCATCAACAGGTTCTTGCCCTGTGATTTTTATGTTGACAGCCGCACAAATAGGCACAATGCTCATTGAACATATTGTGGCAATTCCCTTATACGTTGGAAACTTAATCATGCCATGAATTGTAGACGGGACAATCCCAAATTTACTTATAGCAGTTCTTCCCAACAGCATGTTATAGCGAGAAGAGGCTCGCATAACATAAAAATCTAATCGCGCTTGCCGCACCAAAGCGTCATCATTAACATCAGCTAACTCGATGTTTAATGACAAAACACCTATAGGTAATTAAGATTCTCCTGCAAAACCGGTTAGTGAGACTGCGGTTGCTTGCAGGTTTATTTTAATACTTTCTGGCAATTGAGCGAAGCATTGTTCGTAAATAACATCAACGCTACTGCCATTGTCGACATGGACTTTCATGACTGTGATATCAGCTTCTGTGATTTTGCACGATATCATTATCGGCATTTCAGAAAAATCATCGCTCTGCATTTTCGGGAAACTAATTGGCGCAAATTTCCAATTATGATGCATTTTAGCGAACTTTCGCTTTTTTTTCTCTTTTTTGGGCATTCGCTCGCACAGCGACCACTGTATCACTATCGTTTCCAATATTACTCATAATTCTAAGCAATCGAGCAATTCACCACCGATTTTAGTTGTATGCACTTACAAATCACCACAACAAAAACACGATTGAAATTAAACCGTCGAATTAACTGCTTAACGGCGTAAGACAAAAAAATTTCAATTTAATTTGTAAAACGTGTCCCACGGATGGCGCCAATTGATCAATCCATGATTAATGATGTTACTTAATCACGGATTGAGTGCAATAAGATTGTAATGGAGGATGGGATGTTTGATGATTATTTTGGGCCCCGATGATCGTCTTTCACTTTAACTATCAAGTGATCAACCACCCCGACCCGGTCTTGATTGTTAATTAGCTTAATTCACCTTTTCGTAATGTAAAAATCCCTTGGGCAAGATCACAAGTGGAAATTACAAAGGCTTAGGCAAAGTGGCAGAGAATCAACAACCTCTAAATGAGAGGCCAAGCTCTCTATTTATAGGTTTCGAGATATCCGCGGTCCGCGAGTAACTTAACTATCCGCGAAAACTCAGCGGATTAAATTGCAGTCTTTGTATCAATGCGAAAACATGACCGCTGTGCTTATTTTCAGCGAATATTTCATAGCTTTGCCTTATAATTCGCGCAGTTCAGCCTTTGGCTTTTAGCAAATAAAATATACATATACAATGCTATGTATATGATCATTTCCAACTATAAACTTATACTTTTTCTGTTTAGTTTCATAAATTTCAGTTCATTATGAAACCATAGCAACTTGAATCACTCAAAACGGATTTAAAACGCAGAAATTATGGGTAAAACAAGATTGGATAATTTTGCTTGTTATAGCTACGTGAAATTTGTAACAAAATCTATACAAATCATAACTTAACTAACTTATATTGTATTATATATGTATTCTAACATATATTATGTAATCTTGGGATACCATAGACACGTATACAATATTTTGACATATCAAATCGACCCATCTATATATATTATTTGGGAACAACCATAGACACTCTATATGCAGTAATGCTTGAGTTAGCTATACAGGGTTGAGGTTGATTCCAAAATAATATATATACTTTGAGTTGTGATCTAGCCTGAGACTTGTATACACTGGTCATGGATTGATTCGAGATAATATATATTGATTTATTTCTGTACATCTAACTGTGGACAACTAGCTGTAGATTACTAACGTTGGACTGCTAACTTAACAAACTTAAATCATTAAAACGTAATAAAAATGTTGTGAATATATTTCGATCATACTTTGATATATATGTACATATTTGTTATAGGTTCGTGAATCGACCCGTGGCCAAGTCTTATTTTTCGACGAAGTGAAAATTTGTGAAAGTGAGTTATAGTCCCATTTTTACTATCTAATATTTTTAGGATGAGAATACATGCAGTTTTGAAAATGATTTACAAAATAGACACAAGTAATTAAAACTACATTCTATGTTGAATCGTTATACCGGATATCGCCCTTGTTGAACTTGGTAACCTAAGAATTGGTGTTTATTATAATTGCCACCAATTGACGCGAATCCTAAAGATAGAATTTGAACTGCTTTAGTACTTCGATGTTTATATATGGGGATATTCTATATGCATTTTGTTAATGTTGGTTACCAGGTGTTCAATCATATGAATGATTTTTATGCAGATTGCATGTTATTGAAAGATGAAATCTTGTAGTCTATTATTACAATTGATAAATATATAGGTTAAACCTATAACTCACCAACATTTTTGTTGACGTTTAAAGCATGTTTATTCTCAGGTGATTGTTAAGAGCTTCCGCTGTTGCATACTAAATTAAGGACAAGATTTGGAGTCCATGCTTGTATAATGTTGTTTAAAAACTGCATTCGAAGACATATATTGTTGTGTAATATTATTGTAAACCATTATGTAATGGTCGTGTGAAAACGCTATATTTTTTATTATCATTATTTGATAATCGTCGTAATATTTTTAAACCTTTATCGATAAAAATAAAGGTTATGGTTTGTTTTAAAAATCAAATGCAGTCTTTAAAAAACGTCTCATATAGAGGTCAAAACCTCGTAACGAAATCAATTAATATGGAACGTTTATAATCGATATGAGCTGGACAATTCATTTCTAATTAAGGAAACTTTCCTAAGATAAAAACTTTCTAAAAATAGAAACTTTTCAAAAATAGAAACTTTCCTAAAATAGAAACTTTCCTATAATAGAAACTTTCCAAAAATGGAAACCTGCTAAAAATAGGAACTTTCTAAAAATAGAAAGTACGTGTTATACGATGTCCTGATCATAACGAAACATGACGAGTATTGTTCTATACTTATTTGCAACAAGTACTATAGCTATCATAATAAGACTTGACCTAAGTTAGTTATTTATATCGATCTGCTTTATTTATAGTTCGACGTTGTGGTCACTCTTGATCACTTTACCATTTGTTGTTCGCATTACTGTGTTGTTGCTTCATTTACTTTAAGGTGAGTTATAGTCTCATTTTTCTATTTTAAATCTGTTGGGATGAGAATACATGCAATTTATTTTACATATTGGACACAAGTGAAAATTGGTTTAAATTATTCATTGTGAGTCGAACGAAAATATTCCCTAATCTGGTAATTTTAATCAATAGTTTCTTTATATATATATATATATATATATATATATATATATATATATATATATATATATATATATATATATATATATATAAGGTGGACACGAATCCTATGGATAGATCTATCGGGCCTGACAGCCACATTTCGTGCTAGTCGCGCTAGCAGTTACAGACGAAATGTATTAGTACTTCGTATTTTGGAAGATACACCTGTTCAGTGTATATTTTTATATTGGTTTTTATTAAGGGTATGGAGTTGTTAAGTGATTACCAGGTGGCTCACGGGTTAATGGAATAATGTTTTATATGTTTTCGAGCATATAATTTTGTGATCCAAAATGAGTCTTTATGTTTTCAAACATAAATTTTTATGGTTTAAATTAAATATGGTTGAAATGCCCCGTTCATATACATTATAAACAATTCACAATAGTTGATTTCATCGCGAGGTATTTCACCTCTATATGATACATTTTTCAAACATTGCATTCGTTTTTAAAAGACAAACTTTCTTTTCATTTAAAGTTGACGGCATGCATACCATTTCATAATACATCCAACTATATTTGACTTAATAATAATCTTCATGAACTCAATGACTCGAAAGCAACGTCTTTCGAAATATGCCATGAATGACTCCAAGTAATATCCTTAAAATGAGCTAATGCACAGTGGAAGATTTCTTTAATACCTGAGAATAAACATGCTTTAAAGTGTCAACCAAAAGGTTGGTGAGTTCATTAGTTTATCATAATCATTCATTTCCATCATTTTAATAGACCACACGATTTCATATATTGACACGCGTAACTCGCGAATTAAAATTCATTCATATGGTGAACATCTGGTAACCGACCTTAACAGGATGCATATAGAATATCCCCATCATTCCGGGACTCACATCGAACATGATAAATCGAAGTACTAAAGCAGTTCAAATTCTATGACTGGGCTTGTTAGTGCCCATAGATCTATCTTTAGGATTCGCGTCAATTGGTGGCAATTATAATAAACACCAATTCTTAGGCTACCAAGCTAAAAAGGGGCATATTCGGTTTGATAATCCAACCATAGAATGTAGTTTCGATCACTTGTGTCTATTTCGTAAAGCATTTATAAAAGCAGCGCATGTATTCTCAGTCCTAAAAAAATATATTGCAAAAGCATTTAAAAAGGCAGCAAATAAAACTCACTATATAATATTTTGTAGTAAAAATATTCGTACGACGATACTGAACAATGCAGGGTTGGCCTCGGATTCACGAACCTATATCATTCATTTATATATTAAAACATATTCTTGTAATCGAATAATTCTCTATATTATTAATGATATATTTGTTATATTTAATAATTTATAAGTTTCATTATTTATTTATATATTTTCATTTTTATATATAGAAATATTAATATAGTTAAGTTATGTAATTTAAATATATTTTTGTATATGTAATCTTTATTTTTATACTTATAACCTTAACAATATCTTTAAAACCTTTATTTTCATAATCATAATAGTTTTGATAATAATTATTAATAATGATATTGATAATACTACCACTAATAATAATAATAATAATAATAATAATAATAATAATAATAATAATAATAATAATAATAATAATAATAATAATAATAATAATAATAATAATAATAATAATAATAATAATAATAGTAAAAATGTTACTTTTAATGAAAATATTAGTTTTAACAAAAACGACAGGTTTGAAAATAATGTTACTTTTAGTAATAATGGTAATAATAATAATACTAATACTGATAATAATTATAACTATAATAATTTTTACTACCAGTGATAATGGTGATAATAATAATACTAATAATAATAATGATATTGTTAAGAATGATAATATTAATAATTATTTTACTTAATAATAATACTTACATTGATAATAATATTAGTGATAACAATAATAATAATAATAATAATTCTAATACTTTATGATAATAATAATATTAACAATAATGATAATAATCATAATAATCATAATAATACTAATAATTATAATACTTATAATAATTATAATAAATGAATAATAATAATAATAACAATAATAATAACTTAAAATGAAAACTACCTCAAAATGATAGGATAAAAAAAAATATGTCACCTGCAGGAATCGAACCCAAGACCACCCGCTCCCACACAAACACACTTAACCAATCATCCAACACTGTTTTTCTGAATTTGTATCATTCCTTATCGACTTAACCCGTTTCTTTTTCTGTTTCAATTACTTCTTCTTCTCTAATGAACTTAGTCGACCAATATCTCCAGTTAACGAACATATTAACTAGTTTAAGGTTTAAATTAATTCACAATTTGAAAATCAGTAGTCAATTATGGTTGTTTGTATAAAAATAAATAAAAGTTTAAGGGTGCTGCTGTTCGCAGCGAACATAAACACAAAAAAATTAATGAATTTCGATTTTAATACGTTATTGATAAAATTTATAACACGGATTAGTTTGATATACATATATAGAAACTAATGGAATCATCAATTAGACTTGAAACACAAACACAACTTCGAATTTAATTGATGAACACAGGTTTGACTTTTAAAAACTAAAATTTTGACTCGTAAATTCGAACTTAATATTTGAAATTGATGGCTGTAACTTTGCAGAAAACTTGAGTAGGAGAATCCTAACAACACTACATTTACAGATTTTGAAAATAAACTCGAATTCAAGCTTTTCAAAAATTAAAACACGAACAGAGCACAACCTGTGTTCTTCGTTTGTTTTCTGTTTAAATTTAATTGAAAATAGCTATAATGGCTTTGAATGGATAATGACGAAGTATGAATGAATTACTTAATTCATATAAGTGTGTAATTCATTTGATTTAGCCTCAAGTGGGTCGATAGCTTCTTATTCACAAGGACAGAAAAATTAATAAAAACTAAAAAGATGAAAACAATATCAAACAGATTTTGTTGTATCTGTGATTGATTTTCCTGATTGGTACGATTTTGATGACATAAAATCAATTCACAACAGCTTGACAATGATATGAAACTGAATACGGATTTTTGTGTTTGTTATACAGAGTATATATATTTATTTATCAGTATTTACACATGTACATATATATCTGTATAAATGTATGTATATATATGTATAGCAGTATTATGTATATGTATTTATATATATCTGTATATATATATATAATGATTATATATCTGTATTTATATATATCTAATTCCTATTTTTGATAATTAATTAGTATAATTATATTAATACTATTAATATTAATAATACTAATAATAATAATATTAATAATAATAATATTCTTAATAAAGACTAATAATAATAATTGACAAATAATAATATGATAATGTTAATGCTAACAATAAATGATAATTTTAACTATTTGAGTTACTAGTAATGATAATAATATAAATGATAGTAATAATCTCATTAGTTATAATAATAATATTATTATTAATGATAATAATAGTATTAATAATAATATCATCATTTATATATAACATTTTATATACATATATGTAGTTTGTATTAGATATAATATTATTAATAATAATAATGTTACTATTATTAATAATACTGAAAGTAATGATCATATTATTACTATAACATTTATACTTTATCTTGAAATTACCTATATAATAACTTTTATTGAATATTTATTATTTAGAGATTTTATATATTATAATATATATATATAATAATATTTATGATAAAAATCATATCTATAGATTTATTTTATTAACAATATTATTATATTATATATTATTTTACATATTCAATTCTACTGATTAATTGGCATTTTATCATATCTCATTATTATATATACACATATATTTATTATATAATGACTTATATTGGGTATTAAATTTATATATTTTACTATATATTAATATACATATATTACTAATTAAGTATAGATTCTTAAATATTTTTTCAAACTACTATATATATAATAAGGTTTTAAATAACAAACTTTATATATTAATTATATATATTAAAACTAATATACTTAAAGTATAACATTGTACATTTAATATTTTTGTTAACGTGGACATATCATGTTTGAAATCACTTATATTCAATATGCCTTATATTTTCAAAATATCAAGTTTTAGTTATTTTAAGTTATCTTTCATAATAACTAAACTACATAATAGTTCATTAATATATATAATTTATTATGTAATTATTATTTATATATATAAACATTTATAATTTGAGGTTCATGAATCATAGGAAATAGTCAAAGGTCAAATGATCTTATGAAAATAGTTTAAAACTTTTGAGGCTCAACTTTACAGACTTTGCTTATCGTGTCGAACCCATATACAGATTAGGTTTAAATTTGGTCGAAAATTTCCGGGTCGTCACAGTACCTACCCGTTAAAGAAATTTCATCCTGAAATTTGATTGGGATCGTCATGGTTGAAAATAAGTATGTTTTCATGACGCATACGAGCTGAAAATTAGAGTTTTATTACCATTGAGTAATAAGGATATTATAATTCAATTATTCGAAGAGTACGAATGAAGCTATCACAAAAGAATGAAATGAATAATTGCATGTTTGTCTTAACCAGTGACGTAGTCACGGTTAATTTTCAGAATTCAAGGGATTTAGGGGAAATCTTTGTAATAAGATTTGGTTCTTCCGTAATTAAGGAAATTAGTATCCTCTTTTGTTAAATGCGATGATCTATCTCGATTTCTCTGTCTGATATTTCACTATAAATCCACTCCCTTTATTTCCTTTATATTTTGGAGTTCCATCCTTTTGTTTTCTCTTCCCGACTTTAAGTCAAGCGATAATGGTCCAATTTTGTAGGTATGAAATTTTGAAATGAACATAGCTAACGTTCTAAGTGAGAAATTGTAATAGCATGATCTTTAAATTACCAGAATTCAAGAGAGAAGATAGAACTATCAGGAAGATATGTTCTTGATATGTTCAAAGATTAGGTAGAATGTATGAGTCGTGTAACATGGCACATGATGACGGTATAGTCTGTGAATCATCACGTCCTATTAGAAGCTCAGCATGACTTACTGTAATATAATCACGTTGATCAAGTGTCATTATATTATACTAACTCATGCATCAGTTCCCAACAATACTTTAAAAACATTCAAATTTTAAAATTCGATATTTTTCATAATTTAGAAACTAAAATCGTTTCCTTTCTGATGTAACACTGATATTGCGAAGAGGTAAGTGATTTCAGATAAGAATAGTTATGAAAATATCTTCAGAAATATCGAGGATATTTATAATGAAAGATATGATGATATCTTAGAGTTTCTAATATCGATGGATGATGATGAAGATTTTTCCGTAAAAGTGTAGAATCAGGAGCAAAGTATTCGTTAATGCCTTCAGCAGATACTGAATCATTTGGATTATTTAAAGACAGGTTTAGTATTTGTGTTTTGTCCACAGTCTTCTTCATGGTTTGCTCAATCCATTTTTCAGTACCAAATCTTCTCTTTTTTTGAGCTTTGCCAACACACTACTCTTTATCATCGAACTTTTTACTGTTAAGGTCATTTATAGTTTTTGCTGCTCATAAGCATTTTTCAAAATTTCGAGATCTAGTTCGCAGTTTAGGGTATTTTTCAGAAACTTCACATTCGCAGTAAGTAAGTCCAGGAGATAGACATTATATATAACTGTTGGTGTCGACATGTTGCAAGATTTCAAAATACTGATTGCTAATTCTCAGTAATTGGCATGAAAATTCTTGTTACAGGATGCGGATGAATAAATGATGGGTTTCGATAATTATAATGATTTTTCAGAAAGCCAAAAATCAGTGAAGTTGTTGGTAATATTTCTAATGTGGTGGAATATAAACGGTTCTCCGGTAACGATGATGAAGGGGTAATCTTTATAATAAGGTTTATTCGAATGAAAAATTGAAGTTGATTTGCTGGAGCTGTGACAAAATCGGCTAATTTGAAAAAGAATTGCAATGTTATTTTCGGTAATAGCAATGCCAAAGGAGCTAGCACAGATATATGTTACACGTTTATTCAAGTTTCGAGTGTTTTCAGGTGCATGACTATATGCATCAATCTTTTCTTTCGTAGATGAAATGCGGTTGGTTCATCCTCTCGATTGAGGTGTTTTCAAGAATCATGAAAGGTTTGAACGCAGATTTAATCGTTAAGATACAAATGAGGTTTAAGATGAAATCAAGTGACAAACTTGAAGAAACGTTTAGTTTCATATGTTATAATCAATATTTTAATTCATTTTAATTGTCTAATGTTAGTAGTCCACAGTTAGAAATTCAATAATTCATATATAGTTTAATATATAATATTTGAATTAATTACTACGTATCGTGACCCATTGTATACATGTCTCAGACTCGATCACAACTCAAAGTATATATATTATTTAAGAATCAACCTCAACCCTGTATAGCGAACTAGAGCATTACATCATATAGAGTGTCTATGGTTATTCCAAATAATAAATATAGATGACGTCAATATGTTATGTCAAAACATTGTATATGTGTCTTGATTTATACGACGATATTTAAAGTGCATAAAATAAATAACAGAAATTAAATGACGATAAATAAAATTGTGAGAATTAAAATTGCGATAAATAAATTGCGATAAATAAAATGTAATACAGAATTAACAGTTAGCTAGGAACAATTAGCTAGGATTTTGTTTGCGTGGATTCTTAACACAATTCCTCATAGTTAATTTGTTTGTTTCTAACAAATTTTATTTTGTCCAATGTTTTCTTCATTATGCCACTTGTTGGATTTTAATAAGTCAAAATCCAAATATGAAATTGAATGAAAATGGTTATTCTGCGGTGAACGGATACGTATATCTGTGGATGTAAGTAGAATAGTAGATGACTGTTGAATCAGATTGGAAGAATGTACAGTGTAACTTATTAATGTGAAATCTAAATATTTCTCGGGTATTACCTACCCGTTAAAATATTTTCACCATTAACAGTTTGTAAAAAAGGATTTTTAATTACAATATTTATGAAAACATATATACATATATATTTTCTTCAGATGTAATCATGGATTTAATGAGTCAATGTGATATTGAACTCATCTGATTTATGATTAGAACTATGATACATAATCTCTAAAACACTAGAGATTACATAATCGCCATGTAGAACGAAGATAAATGATGTAGAACGATGATTATGCTCAAGGTACATCATGAGACGTTGAGGCGTGTGATGTTGAAACTTGGGTTTTTGATGGTACTGGTATTGATGTTGGTGGTACTGTTGGTGCCGATGATGTTACTGAAGCTGATACGTTTTGCACCATATTTTACAAGGCTACAACTCGGGCGCGAAGTTCGTTGACGTATTACTCCGGGATGATTTTCGGTAGGAACAAGCGAATGAATAAGGTTTAGAATCTGAGTTATGATATAGCCGTGGCGAGATACTCTGGAAATGAGAGAAAATGGTGTTTCGAACAGGTTTGCCGGTAAGTGCTTCAGGTTCTTCGCCAAGAGGTGAATTTGGTTGGTGGAAAGGATCGCCTTCTTCTCGTCTCCATTGATTAAGTCGACTACGAACTCAACCCCAATTCATCCAGAATTGATGATGGCTGATTGGTTGATTCATTCCGGTGACGCTGCTTTCAGAGCTCGAGTGAAACTCCATATCAGAATTCGAGGGACTTGAACTAGTGGTGAGTTCCATTTCGTACGATTAGATAAAGGGTTTTTGATATAAAATGATTTTTCGGCTATCGGGTGGTATTCTAATTACATAGAATATCTATATATATAGAGCAAAAGATTTCGTAGATTACGGAGGAATTTACGGAATATGTCAGGCAAAGTTTACAGTAACAGATACGCTAAGATATGAATTAGCAGATTCGCTAAAATATGAATTTTGTCTATACACTATTCATGCAATCAATGCAATAAGATGTGTCTAGACTAAGAATGATAAGCAGGCAATTTCCGATAAAAATGATAAGCAAAACTTTTGACATACAGACACGGTCGAATCCAGACTCACTAATGCATCCTAAAGACTTATCAGTTAGACACACTAATGCAGACCTGGTTCGCTAAGACCACCGCTCTGATACCAACTGAAATGCCCCTTCATATACATTATAAACGATTCACAATAGTTGATTTTATCGCGAGGTATTTGACCTCTATATGATACATTTTTCAAACATTGCATTCGTTTTTAAAAGACAAACTTTCTTTTCATTTAAAGTTGACGGCATGCATACCATTTCATAATACATCCAACTATATTTGACTTAATAATAATCTTAATGAACTCAATGACTCGAAAGCAACGTCTTTCGAAATATGCCATGAATGACTCCAAGTAATATCCTTAAAATGAGCTAATGCACAGTGGAAGATTTCTTTAATACCTGAGAATAAACATGCTTTAAAGTGTCAACCAAAAGGTTGGTGAGTTCATTAGTTTATCATAATCATTCATTTCCATCATTTTAATAGACCACACGATTTCATATATTGACACGCGTAACTCGCGAATTAAAATTCATTCATATGGTGAACATCTGGTAAACGACCTTAACATGATGCATATAGAATATTCCCATCATTTCGGGACTCACATCGAACATGATAAATCGAAGTACTAAAGCAGTTCAAATTCTCTGACTGGGCTTGTTAGTGCCCATAGATCTATCTTTAGGATTCGCGTCAATTGGTGGCAATTATAATAAACACCAATTATTAGGCAACCAAGCTAAAAAGGGACATATACGGTTTGATAATCCAACCATAGAATGTAGTTTCGATCACTTGTGTCTATTTTGTAAAGCATTTATAAAAGCAGCGCATGTATTCTCAGTCCCAAAAATATATATTGCAAAAGCATTTAAAAGGGAGTAAATGAAACTCACTATACAATATTTTGTAGTAAAAATATTCGTACGACGATACTGAACAATGCAGGGTTGGCCTCGGATTCACGAACCTATATCATTCATTTATATATTAAAACATATTCTTGTAATCGAATAATTCTATATATTATTATTAATGATATATTTGTTATATTTAATAATTTATAAGTTTCATTATTTATTTATATATTTACATTTTTATATATAGAAATATTAATATAGTTAAGTTATGTAATTTAAATATATTTTTGTATATGTAATCTTTATTTTTATACTTATAACCTTAACAATATCTTTAAAACCTTTATTTTCATAATCATAATAATTTTGATAATAATTATTAATAACGATATTGATAATACTACCACTAATAATAATAATAATAATAATAATAATAATAATAATAATAATAATAATAATAATAATAATAATAATAATAATAATAATAATAATAATAATAATAATAATAATAATAATAATAATATGAATAATAATAATAATAATAATAATAATGTTACTTTTAGTAATAATGGTAATAATAATAATAATACTAATACTGATAATAATTATAACTACAATAATTTTTACTACCAGTGATAATAGTGATAATAATACTACTAATAATAATAATAATGATATTGTTAAGAATGATAATATTAATAATTATTTTACTTAATAATAATACTTACATTGATAATAATATTAGTGATAACAATAATAATAATAATAATAATAATAATAATAATAATAATAATAATAATAATAATAATAATAATAATAATAATAATAATAATAATAATAATAATAATAATAATAATAATAATAATAATTCTAATACTTTATGATAATAATAATATTAACAATAATGATAAGTGTAATAATGATAATAATCATAATAATAATAATAATACTAATAATTTACACATGTACGTATATATCTGTATAAATGTATGTATATATATGTATAACAGTATTATGTATATGTATTTATATATCTGTATATATATATATATATATATATATATATATAATGATTATATATCTGTATTTATATATATCTAATTCCTATTTTTGATAATTAATTAGTATAATTATATTAATACTATTAATATTAATAATACTAATAATAATATTATTAATAATAATAATATTCTTAATAAAG
Organism: Rutidosis leptorrhynchoides; assembly: GCF_046630445.1. Classification (NCBI taxonomy): domain Eukaryota; kingdom Viridiplantae; phylum Streptophyta; class Magnoliopsida; order Asterales; family Asteraceae; genus Rutidosis; species Rutidosis leptorrhynchoides. The sequence goes on along the minus strand of NC_092341.1, from coordinate 288,501,706 downwards.
ACTAATAATAATAATTGACAAATAATAATATGATAATGTTAATGCTAACAATAAATGATAATTTTAATTATTTGAGTTACTAGTAATGATAATAATATAAATGATAGTAATAATCTCATTAGTTATAATAATAATATTATTATTAATGATAATAATAGTATTAATAATAATATCATCATTTATATATAAAATTTTATATACATATATGTAGTTTGTATTAGATATAATATTATTAATAATAATAATGTTACTATTATTAATAATACTGAAAGTAATGATCATATTATTATTATAATATTTATACTTTATCTTGAAATTACATATATAATAACTTTTATTGAATATTTATTATTTAGAGATTTTATATATTATAATATACATATAATAATATTTATGTATAAAAATCATATCTATAGATTTATTTTATTAACCTTATTATATTATATATTATTTTACATATTCAATTCTACTGATTAATTGGCATTTTATCATATCTCATTATTATATATACACATATATTTATTATATAATGACTTATATTGGGTATTAAATTTATATATTTTAGTATATATTAATATACATATGTTACTAATTAAGTATAGATTCTTAAATATTTTTTCAAACTACTATATATATAATAAGATTTTAAATAACAAACTTTATATATTAATTATATATATTAAAACTAATAAACTTAAAGTATAACATTGTACATTTAATATTTTTGTTAACGTGGACATATCATGTTTGAAATCACTTATATTCAATATGCCTTATATATTCAAAATATCAATTTTTAGTTATTTTAAGTTATCTTTCATAATAACTAAACCACATAATAGTTCATTAATATATATAATTTATTATGTAATTATTATTTACATATATAAACATTTATAATTTGAGGTTCGTGAATCATAGGAAATAGTCAAAGGTCAAATGATCTTATGAAAATAGTTTAAAACTTTTGAGGCTCAACTTTACAGACTTTGCTTATCGTGTCGAACCCATATACAGATTAGGTTTAAATTTGGTCAGAAATTTCCGGGTCGTCACAATGGTTTGCAATATTAAACCTATAATTCACTCAATATTTTTGTTGACAGTTTACTGGCATATTTTATTCTCAGGTTCATGATTGATTGCTTCCGCTGTGCTTAGAGAGTCTGCATTGTCTATCGTAGATTTTGATTTAAACATTAAACATTGCATTCTACTTTAAATACTTTTACATTGTGGGTAGTTGTTGACTTGTTTTGGTCAACGCTTTTTATACATTTGGTTTGGTTTTTCTAAACTTACAAATGATTTAGATTTTTCCTTTTGTGGTAATAAATTTTATTAAATGAATGCAATGTTATTTATGAAAATTCATGTAGAGTTATGATCAAGCTATGGGACCAAGTGACGGTGTCGTCAAATGTACTTGGCGGGTCGTTTTAAACAGGATGGAGAAACCTGTAGGCAACTATAAGTATCTTGAAAGATGTTTATGGAGGCTTACCTTCAAGGTCAAGACATATGAAAACTTGTTAGAACCGATGAAATAATTCCCATGGATGTCTCAGAGCAAGCTGAATCGGGAAGAAAATGAGAGAAAGTGTTGGAAGATTCTCATTGCATCGAGGACATCAATCAACAAGGAGTTTATTAACACATTCGTGATGTCAATTCACTGACGGAAGTATTGGAGACTCTCAATGTAATGACCCAAACCAAACCACGAACAACCCGCGTAAAAATAACAAAAAAAAATTTTTTTTGCTGGAACAGCATATGGCGCGGTGCGCCAGAAGGCCGCGCGGCGCGCCATTCTGGTCTGTCCAAAAAGTCTTGAAATGCAAAAAAGATTGGCCACTTTCTGACCTAATTAGACAAAACGCTTTTAACAACATATTCAAATATGTAAAACTAACACATTCCATTAATAAAAATGAGTTTTACGAAGCGGGGACCACATCGGCCGTTTTACGAGTTTAATTCAAAATATGAGTTTCGACCATCAAAAGTTTAAGTACCAAACTACACTACGAGCATGGCGTTTGGGATTAAACTACCCAAGTCTTGGTCAAACTCCAAAAAGCCAACGCATCCAAAAAGCGTCCCCTAATCAACGACGAAAACTCTAATCCAAGACAATGCCCTTACCCTTGTCCACAACCGACCTATAAAAATGGTAAACAACGAGAGGGTAAGCAAAGCTTAGTGAATGCAATAATTATACGAATACATATATAATTATACCTACTTGCATACACTTACACATATACCGCAATCATGCTAGCAAACACAATTAGCTTAACGTCTCAAATACCAAGCTAGTAACTTCCCATACCACGAGCTAGCATAGCAATCGCATATAAATATAACTCGAATAATATAAAATGCTTACAACACAAATGACCATGGTTAACCAATCGTACAAGGGAACGGTGCTCGCGAAAACGCCATCGGTGTTCACAACATCCGTTAGGGTACTTAACACCTCGTACCACTAACCCCTAGGGTGGCACCTTAACACCTCGGCACTTCACCCCGAGTGGCATCTTAACACCTCGATGCTTCACTCATTATTTTACGGAGTGGTGTCTTAACACCTCGACACTACACTCCTAGGTGGCATCTTAACACCTCGATGCTTCACCCCGAGTGGCATCTTAACACCTCGATGCTTCACTCATCACGTGAAACGTGGTGTCTTAGCACCTTAACACTTCACATTTCACACTACAACAAATAGATACATTATATACCTACGCATATAATTATTTCACTCACCTCAAAATCTCTTGTGAAAAGGTACCCGAGCTTGCGAAACCTCAAAGTAACGTACCTATCACATTATACATATTATCAATTGCAAACTCAAGTCGGTCAACCAATTCTTTCCAATCTAAAGTCATTTTGACCCAAGGTGCAATTTTTGACCCATTGGCACCCTTAACCCTAATTTCGGGTCAACACACACCAAAACCCTAATCATTAACCAAGATGGGTTTAAAACACATTTCAAAATAAGGTTTAGGCCTTAATCACAAACATTAACTAACTTAGGTCCACCTTGACCCATTTAACCAATTTTAAGGTCAACACACCCATTTTGGGTCATCCACTAACCCACACAACACTCATTTACATATATATAGGTGTGCTAGCAATTTTACTAACTAATTTAGGCTCATAAACATAATTTGATACTTTGAAAACCCTAATTAGTCATCTTTGGGTCTACATGACCCAAATTCACCCAAAACCCCCTAATTACTTAGCAAATGGGTTTTAATGTTCATCACTTACACAAACCCTAACTCTTATACAATTAAAATAAGGAAGTTAGGTTTAGGGCTTACCACAACTATCAAAACGTAGCAAAAGAGGAGATGAATAACTTTAATACCCGAGCTCTAACCCGAAATGAGCTTCTTCTTCTTCCTTAAATGGAGCTTTCTCACTCTTAAATCACTCTCTCTCACTAGAATTAATGGATGATGATAAAGTGGGTGAAAATGGAGTAATGGGGCTCACCAAAACTGATCCCAAGCCTTAAAGTCGGACCTTAAGTGGTTTTACCAAAATGCCCTCAAAATATCTTGATTAAAAACAAAGTGAGCTGTCAGCCCGTAATGGCGCGGCGCGCCATAAGGCCGCGCGGCGCGCCAAATGCCCAGTTTAGCTTCTTTTTGCCTTTTAATTAAATACAACCTAAACCCCACAACTTGAATAACTTATACACACATATGTACAATAAAATATCCGGGTCTTACAACTCTCCCCCACTTAATTCGGAGCGCGTCCTCGCGATCCAAGCCGCATGACAAGAAGGAAGATAAACCAACACGAATTCTTCGGGTTCCCATGTAAACTCGGAACCTTTACTCCGATGCCATTGAACCTTAAAAGTTCTCACCTCCTTGTTACGCAACATTTTCACCTTCTCATCAAGTATAGCAATCGGCTCTTCAACATATTCCAACTTATTGTTTAGCTCAATTTCGTCTAATGGCATCCATGAAGAATCATCCGCAAGACACTTACAGAGGTGAGAAACATGAAATGTGTTATGGATCCCCGCAAGTTCTTCGGGTAATTCCAATCGATATGCAACTTCACCAACACGAGCTAAAACTTTGAATGGACCAATAAACCGAGGAGCTAACTTTCCCCATTTTCGAAATCGAATAATACCCCTCCATGGCAAAACCTTAAGCATTACCATGTCGCCTTCTTGAAATTCGATCGTTCGTCTACGTTTATCGGCATACGACTTTTGTCTATCTTGAGCCTTCTTCAAATGATCTTGAATAATATCAATCTTGTTATTCGTCTCCAAAACCAAATTGGTAATCCCGATTTCCCTTTGACCCACTTCACCCCAACAAATTGGAGTTCGACACCTTCGTCCATATAGTATCTCATAAGGTGGCATCCCGATACTAGTATGATAACTATTATTGTACGAGAATTCCACCAAAGGTATGTGCTCGTCCCAACTACCACCAAAATCAATAATACACGCCCGTAACATATCCTCCAAAGTTTGATTCGTACGTTCGGTTTGACCGTCCGTTTGAGGATGATACGTCGTGCTCAATTTCAATTGTGTACCCATATCTTCATGAAACTTTTCCCAAAACCGAGATGTAAAACGAGTATCTCGATCCAAAATAATCGATATAGGAACTCCATGTCGCGAGATGACTTCCTTGATAAACAACTTAGCCAATGTCTCCGACGATATCGCTTCCTTAATGGGAAGAAACAAAGCACTTTTCGTCAATCGATCAACTATCACCCAAATTGAATCAAATTGGGTTCTCGCCGTTTTAGTTAACTTTGTAATGAAATCCATGGTAATGTGCTCCCATTTCCATTTCGGAATTTCTAACGGTTGTAACTTACCATACGGCTTTTGGTGCTCGGCCTTAACTTGCAAACACGTGACGCATTGCTCAACATACTTTACAACATCACGTTTCATACCCGGCCACCAATAATCCTTCCTCAAATCAAGATACATCTTCGTTGCGCCCGGATGAATGGAGTACTTTGACTTATGTGCTTCATCAAGTAGTACTTGTCGATAATCACCCATCTTAGGCACCCACACTCTTCCTGGAAAAGACAACAAACCACGCGAACCCATAGTAATGAATTCCGATTGCCCCACAATTCGCTCCGCATGCTTGTTGTGAATGTAAGCCTCTATTTGAATCACACCAAGTTTTTCAAGAAAATCGTTAGTAATAATCATACGTAACAATCCCAATCGTAACGCCGGGTGATGACTCTTTCGACTTAACGCATCCGCGACCACATTCACCTTGCCCGGATGATAAAGTATTTCACAATCATAATCTTTTACCACATACATCCACCTACGTTGACGATAATTCAAATATCGTTGGTTAAAGAAATGTTTCAAGCTCTTATGATCCGAATAAATCGTAGTCTTAACACCATACAAGTAATGGCGCCAAATTTTCAACGCATGCACAATCGCCGCCAACTCAAGATCATGAGTCGGATATCTCATCTCGTGTTCCTTTAATTATCGAGAGGCATAAGCGATGACTTTACCCCTTTGCATAAGAATACACCCGAGCCCATTTAGTGAAGCATCACAATAAACCGTCATGTCTTCCACTCCTTCCGGCAAAACTAACACTGGAGCTTGACACAACTTCTCTTTTAGCAATTGAAAAGCAATTTCTTGCTCGTTCTCCCAAGTAAATCTCGCGTTCTTCCTCGTCAATTTCGTCAGTGAAGAAGCGATCTTAGAAAAGTCTTGGATAAACCGCCGATAATAACTGGCCAATCCGAGAAAACTTCGGACTTCCGTAGGCGTAGTCAGTTGTCTCCAATTCTTCACCGTCTCTATCTTCCCCGGATCTACTTGAATGCCGTCTTTGTTCATAATGTGGCCAAGGAATTGAACCTCCCTTAGCCAAAATTCGCATTTGGAGAACTTAGCATACAATTTCTCCTTTCGTAACGTCTTCAATACTCCACGCAAATGACGTTCATGTTCGTTCATACTTTTCGAGTACACTAGTATGTCGTCAATGAACACAATTACCGACTTGTCCAACATAGGTTGGCACACTCGGTTCATAAGATCCACGAATGCCGCCGGTGCATTCGTGAGACCAAAAGGCATTACCACAAACTCAAAATGCCCATAACGCGTTCGAAAAGCCGTCTTCTCAATATCTTCCTCACGAACCCGCATTTGATGATAGCAGGATCGTAGGTCAATCTTTGAGAAATACGTCGCACCTTGGAGTTGGTCAAACAAATCGTCAATCCGAGGCAATGGATAACGATTCTTGATCGTCACTTTATTCAACTCCCGGTAATCGATGCACATCCGCATACTACCATCCTTCTTTTTCACGAATAAAACCGGAGCGCCCCATGGCGAAGCACTCGGTCGAATAAAACCCTTCTCGAGCAACTCTTGGGTTTGATTTAACAACTCTTGCATTTCCGTCGGTGCTAAACGATAAGGAGTTTTAGCAATGGGAGTAGCTCCCGGAACCAACTCAACGCGAAATTCAACTTGTCTTTCCGCCGGAACACCCGGTAACTCGTCCGGAAAAACGTCTTCGAATTCACTAACCACCAGAATTTCACGAATGGGTGGTGGCTCATCACGAGTATCAACAACATGGGCAAGAAAGGCCATGCCACCACTATCGAGGAGACGACGTGCCCGTGCAAAAGTGCATATCAGCACAAAGTATTCTACGCTTATCACCGTGAATAATTAACTCTCCCCCACTTGGGGTCTTCACACGAATAAATTTTTCATGACATGCAATATCGGCTCTATTACAATCGAGCCAATCCATACCCACAACAATATCAAAGTCGCCCAAAGCCATCGGAATGAGATCTATCTTAAAGTTTTCGGCACCAAACACAACATCACAATTTTTACACACATCGACCACTAGCACCGTCTTGCCGTCCGCTATTTCGACTTCTACTGGACGACTTAACTTAGCTAACGGTCTATTAAGTTTAGGCACAAATTTAGGAGACACAAACGACAGATTTGCACCGCTATCGAAAAGAATCCTTGCCGGATTAGAATTAACCATGAAAGTACCTGAGACAACTTCGTTCGATTGTTTGGCTTCATCATTGGTCATTAAATAGTTGCGACCCCTAGCCGTACCCGCCACCTTCTCTAACCGCTTCACATTATCGTTTCGTAAATCGAGACACTCCGGCTTCTTATGACCTTTTTTCCGCAATTAAAACAAGTGACCTTGTTTCCGAAAGATGGTTTAGGACATTCACGAGCCATATGACCCGGTTGCCCACAATTGTAGCACGTATAAGAAAAACCCCCGGAAGCGCCCTTCTTCATGCTATTAACACTCTCGGAACCCTTCTTGTTCTTGTTTTTCTTGTTTGAAAAGTTAGAATGACTAGAACCTTCAAACTTTCTTTTGAAAAACGTGAAATCGCTTTTTCTTGGAACATCCGGCTCAAAACCCTTGGCCAATTCAAATAACTCATCAAAAGACTTAGCCATACCTCGACTAATCTTGCCCTTGAACTCATCATTCAAAGTACGGTAGAAATCTTTCATTAACTTGTGATCGTCACCCACATATTCCAGACAAAAACGAGTTTTTGCCAAAAAGGTAGACTTGAGTGTGACCAAGTCCATTGAACCTTGTTGCAAATGGTACAACTCGTCCCGGATTCTATCAAGATCGGAAGATGTTCGGTATTCTTTGAAGAATTCCTTCTTAAACTCCTCCCATGTCAAGTTCATGCATTGCTCTTCACCATATAAGTTGATTTTGTCGTCCCACCACAACTTGGCTTCTTCCCTCAACATACTAGAACCATACCTCGCCTTCCTTTCGGGAGGACACTCCGCGGTACGGAAAGCCCCCTCGATATCAGAAATCCAACACGTGCTTTTCAACGGATCTCGCACCCCATTAAACATCGAAGGTTGAGTATCCTTGAAATTTTTGTAGTGGAAGTCCCGCCTTCCACCCCCACCATTACCTTCATCCCCTTCGCCTCGAGGATAAATGTTTCTAACCTCTAAAGCCTCCTCTATTGCGGCTTTCATTCGATCATTGATCATTTCGGTCACTTGTCCATCGACCGACTCTTGGAAGACCTTTCGAACATCGTCAAGAAAATCCCTCTTTAGCCTTTTAAAGATGGCCTCAACCTTGGCCATGAGTTCAACGTCCTCACTCGTACCTCCGTCATTGGTGTCGTGTCCATTTCTCATCTTCATTCTATAAAACGAAGTAATTTAAGCAATAAAACGAAAGGACTTAACCCATATGTATATACATATACACCACACTACCCCGTCTTGCTCAACAATTGTCGTACATCGCTTGTTTGACACGATTTGAACCCGTAACAATGGTAGCTAATCATTGTTACGCGAGCACATCGCATTAACTCGCTAGTACAACGTCCGTCTTGCTTGATGATTGATAAACACAACACAAAACAATTAGCACAAGGTTAGTTCACATAAACCAAAGCACTAACAATTTCCGATTAGACCCAAAGTCCTACAAGTCCCGCATAAAGCGCTCACACAATAAAGTCTAAGTCTAGGCACCTATCTTGAGTCGCCTAAATCCCTTAGACCATGCTCTGATACCACTTGTAACGACCCAAACCAAACCACGAACAACCCGCGTAAAAATAACAAATTTTTTTTCTGGAACAGCATATGGCGTGGCGCGCCAGAAGGCTGCGCGGCGCGCCATTCTGGTCTGTCCAAAAAGTCTTGAAATGCAAAAAAGATTGGCCACTTCTCGACCTAATTAGACAAAACGCTTTTAACAACATATTCAAATATGTAAAACTAACACATTCCATTAATAAAAATGAGTTTTAAGAAGCGGGGCCCACATCGGCTGTTCTACGAGTTTAATTCAAAATATGAGTTTCGACCATCAAAAGTTTAAGTACCAAACTACACTACGAGCATGACGTTTGGGATTAAACTACCCAAGTCTTGGTCAAACTCCAAAAAGCCAACGCATCCAAAAAGCGTCCCCTAATCAACGACGAAAACTCTAATCCAAGACAATGCCCTTACCCTTGTCCACAACTGAACCTATAAAAATGGTAAACAACGAGAGGGTAAGAAAAGCATAGTGAATGCAATAATTATACGAATACATATATAATTATACCTACTTGCATACACTTACACATATACCGCAATCATGCTAGCAAACACAATTAGCTTAACGTCTCAAATACCAAGCTAGTAACTTCCCATACCACGAGCTAGCATAGCAATTGCATATAAATATAACTCGAATAATATAAAATGCTTACAACACAAATGACCATGGTTAACCAATCGTACAAGGGAACGGCGCTCGCGAAAACGCCATCGGTGTTCACAACATCCGTTAGGGTACTTAACACCCCGTACCACTAACCCCTAGGGTGGCACCTTAACACCTTGGCACTTCACCCCGAGTGGCATCTTAACACTTCGATGCTTCACTCATTATTTTACGGGTGGTGTCTTAACACCTCAACACTATACTCCTAGGTGGCATCTTAACACCTCGATGCTTCACCCCGAGTGGCATCTTAACACCTCGATGCTTCACTCATCACGTGAAACGTGGTGTCTTAGCACCTCGACACTTCACATTTCACGCTACAACAAATAGATACATTATATACCTACGCATATAATTATTCCACTCACCTCAAAATCTCTTGTGAAAAGGTACCCGAGCTTGCGAAACCTCAAAGTAACGTACCTATCACATTATACATATTATCAATTGCAAACTCAAGTCGGTCAACCAATTCTTTCCATTCTAAAGTCATTTTGACCCAAGGTGCAATTTTCGACCCATTGGCACCCTTAACCCTAATTTCGGGTCAACACATACCAAAACCCTAATCATTAACCAAGATGGGTTTAAAACATATTTCAAAACAAGGTTTAGGCCTTAATCACAAACATTAACTAACTTAGGTCCACCTTGACCCATTTGACCAATTTTAAGGTCAATACACCCATTTCGGGTCATCCACTAACCCACACAACACTCATTTACATATATATAGGTGTGCTAGCAATTTTACTAACTAATTTAGGCTCATAAACATAATTTGATACTTTGAAAACCCTAATTAGTCATCTTTGGGTCTACATGACCCAAATTCACCCAAAACCCCGAAATTACTTAGCAAATGGGTTTTAATGTTCATCACTTACACAAACCCTAACTCTTATACAATTAAAATAAGGAAGTTAGGTTTAGGGCTTACCACAACTATCAAAACGTAGCAAAAGAGGAGATGAACAACTTTAATACCCGAGCACTAACCCGAAATGAGCTTCTTCTTCTTCCTTAAATGGAGCTTTCTCACTCTTGAATCACTCTCTCTCACTAGAATTAATGGATGATGATAAAGTGGGTGAAAATGGAGTAATGGGGCTCACCAAAACTGATCCCAAGCCTTAAAGTCGGACCTTATGTGACGACCCGGGAAAATTCTGACCAAATTTAAACTTAATCTTTATATGATCTTGACACGATAAGCAAAGTCTGTAATGTTAAGTCTCAAAATGTTTGAACTGTTTCATATATTCAATTGACCTTTGAGTATTCCCGACGATTCACGAACATTGTGTGATAATAAATATGTAAATTATATATATATATATATATATATATATATATATATATATATATATATATATATATTATTTTGAGTTAGTATAATACTATTTAATTAATTAAATTAAATATGTAAAGTAATGTACAAAATAATTAAGATGTTAATAAAATAAATATATATAAATATATATGAATTCAGTACGCAACTAATATTATATGTATGTTGTAATATATCTAATGTAGATAAATATTAAATGTTCAATGTGTTATTATGGGTGTTAATTAATAAAATGTAATATCATTATATTAAATTTAATTACGAGTTAAAAATATAATTAATATATTACTTCCATTATTAATATTGATATCAGTATTATTATTAGTATTAAATTAACATATAGTGTACATATATATATACATATGAGATTTGATATGAATAAATTATTATATCAATGTTAATATTATAACTTTCATTATTAGTATTAATATTATTATCTGTATTATTAATATTGTTATATAAAATTGAAACATGTAACATGTTAATATTAGTATTATTATTAGGTACTATCAAATAGAATCAGTAATATTATCATAAGTTATCACTAATATTAGTATTACTATTATAAGTATTATTATTTATATTTATATTATCATTATCAATTTTATTAAAAACATTAATATCATTATAATTAATAGTATTATTAAGTATTATTAATATTGTTATCATTTTTATTATCATTGTTATTAAAATTATTGAAATGATTCTTATTGTTATTATTACTAACATCATATTATTATTATTAATTTAAATTGTATTAATATTATTATCTAATAAATGATAGTATGAATATTATCATTAATTATTACCATTTTTAGATATAATCATTATTAGTATTGTTTTAATATTATTTTATAAATATCATTACTATCTAAAATTAGTTATTTTTACATTTATATTAGTATTATTAGTATCTTTGATTTTAAGTAATATAATTATAATTATTAACTATTAATTCATTAATTACTAATATAATTTATAAAAAAAATCGTGTACATTGATTCAGAAGAACATAGTTGTTTCAAGTCCCTTTCCAACTACAGCTAATTGTTAAATTCGTATAACTATGATTCCATCTTCACAACATATGAACAAATTCAGATTTGCAAGTTGTTTCCTTTTCCTTATTTTCTTTATTATTTTCTTTTCTGCTACAGTTGTAAATGTCGACCCATTATTGCTATGAATCAAACTGAGCAATTCGTGTTACTAGATATAAAACTCATTCAATTATTTCCATACCATTATCAGATAGCAATTACAACTCACTGCCTACTTAAATTTTAACAGAAAAATAAATACATGGTACGTATACCTCTGTTATTCAACTTTATAGCCAACTTTTGATTTCGAATGATTTTAAAAAATCTAAAAGTGCAGCCTTGTTAGTAATCACATACGTGAACTACCTGCAAATTTTCAATCTCTAATTCTTCCAATCAAACTCGAATTTCGAAGTCAAAGTTTAAAACAAAAAGGTCAACTTTTTCTATAAAATTCAAATTCGTAATCTGGTTAATTTGTCTGGTTGAATTGATGAGTTATAAAGTTTTTAGTAGGGATTTGTAACCTAGTTTGTGTTGAAAATTTTATCTAAAAACATCTAAAATTCAAAAATTGATTTATAGTTCATGGTTAACTTACAACGAGCTGTTCTTCAGCTTAATTTTTTTTTTAATTCTACTGATTTAAAATCCAAACGTATGTACAAGTGGTTTATGTTTCAGTTATAATGATAAAACAAATACAATTCGATGTTAACACAAATTCCTCTGGTCGACTGAGTAATTTCATGAAAGTGATGATATTATAATACGGGTTTTAATTAAACTGAGTGGTTTTAAATCAGGAAAAACAAGAGTGGTGTGGTGGTCTGAGTGTTTGATGGGTTTTCGAGAGGTTGCGGGTTCGAGCCCGGCTCGGCACGTTTTTTTTTTTTTAGAAAAGCTTTGAGGTAGTTTCTTTTTCTTTTTATTGTTATTATTATTATTATTATGTTATTAATATTACTTATTATTATTATTATTATTATTATTATTATTATTATTGTTATTATTATTTATTTATTATATTTATTATTATTATTACTAAGTATTATGTAATTTTATCAAAAATATTACTTTCATTATCCCTATTATTAAACTTTTCGTTTCATTTAAAAACTACTGTTACTATCAATATTATTAAGGCAAGTTCTAGCATTAAGCATTATTTGTATTATTATTATTATCTTTAAACTTAAATTTGAAGATATTAGAATATTAGGAAGAGCGTTAGGAAATAAAAATATTATAAAAAAGTTATGAATTAAGTATAATATAATTAAGATTAAGTAAAGATCATGATTTAAAAAGTATTATTGTAAACGTTAATTCAAAACTTCGAATATAAAAAAAATATATATATATTTTTCTATAAATAATGTAAAGTAATATGTACAAATTTATGAATTTAAAACTATGGATAAGGTTATGATTTAAGTAAGTTATTAATAATTATTATCATTATCATCAATACTAATTACTAACACTACCGTTAATAATAATTAGTATTATCATTCTTAATATTACTAGTATCATTAGTATTATTAAAATAATTATTAATTATGTAAAACCATATCTAATATATATAACACAACACTATTATTATATTAATTAATTATTTAAAATATATAAAATAAATATTTTTAAGTTATTAATGGAACACATAATTTATTAAAATAACAATTATATTAATAATAATAATATATATATGTTCAATTACAAATATGTGTATTGATATATGCACAAATGATATAGGTTCGTGAATCCGAGGCCAACCCTGCTTTGTTCAGTTGTTCAATATCGTCATATGTATTTTTACTACAAAATACAGTAGAGTGAGTTTCATTACTCCCTTTTTAAATGCTTTTGCAATATATATTTTTGGGACTGAGAATGCATGCGCTGCTTTTATAAATGTTTTACGAAATGGACACAAGTGATCGAAACTACATTCTATGGTTGGATTATCTAATCGAATATGCCCTTTTTATTAAGTCTGATAATCTAAGAATTAGGGAACAGACACCCTAATTGACGTGAACTCTAAAGATAGATCTATCGGGCCAAATAAGCCCCATCCAAAGTACCGGATGCTTTAGTACTTCAAAATTTATATCATGTCCGAAGGAGGGTCCCGGAATGATGGGGATATTCTTATATGCATATTGTGAATGTCGGTTACCAGGTGTTCAATCCATATGAATGATATTTTTGTCTCTATGCATGGGACGTATGTTTACGAGAAATGGAAATATGAAATCTTGTGGTCTATTAAAATTATGAAATGATTATTTATGTTAAACTAATGAACTCACCAACCTTTTGGTTGACACTTGAAAGCATGTTTATTCTCAGGTATGAAAGAAGTCTTCCGCTGTGCAATTGCTCATTTTAAAGATATTACTTGGAGTCATTCGTGACATATTTCAAAAGACGTTGCATTCGAGTCGTTGAGTTCATCAAGATTATTATTAAGTCATTTATAGTTAGATATATTATAAAATGGTATGCACGCCGTCAACTTTCGATGTAATGAAAGATTGTCTTTTCAAAAACGAATTCAATGTTTGTAAAATGTATCATATAGAGGTCAAGAACCTCGCGATGTAATCAACTGTTGTGAATCGTTTATAATCGATATGGACTTCGTCTGGATGGATTTGGATGGGTCTTGACAGTTGGTATCAGAGCAGAGGTCTTAGCGAACCAGGTCTGCATTAGTGTGTCTAACTGATAAGTCGTTAGGATACATTAGCGAGTCTGGACTTCGACCATGTCATTCGTGTCGAAAATCATCAGTTTATCATCCTTAGGAAATTACCTGCTTATCATTCTAAGTCTAGACGTGTCTTATTGCCTCTATTACATAGACAGTGTATAGATAAATACATATCTTAGCGTAGCTGTTATTGTTACCTTTGCCTAACAGCTTCCGTAGATTCCTCCGTAACTTATGGGATTTTAGTATTATATATGCATATGTAAATTATGTATTGCAGGGTACTAATCTACATCCTATAATCTATTTCTTATCGAAAATCCTTCATCTGATCGTACGAGATGAATCCTTCAACTAGTTCGAGTCCCTCGAATTCCGACAGCTATTCCGATATTATCCCGACAGTTATTCCGAATGGATAGTCATCTAAGCTCCGGAAGCAAAGTCACCAGAATGAATCAACCAATCATCCATCCCCAATTCATCTGATGGATTCGTAGTCGACTTAATCAATGGAGACACGCAGAAGGCGATCCCTTCCATTAACCGAATTCACCTTTTGGCGAAGAACCTGAAGCACTTACCGACGAACCTGTTCGTAACACCATTTTCACCCTCATTTCTAGAATATCTCGCCACGACTATATCATAACTCAGGTTCTAAACCTTATTCATCCGCTCGTTCCGACCGACAATCATCCCGGAGTAATACAAGAAGTCAATGAACTTCGCGCTCTAGTAATCAATTTGGAGAATATGGTGCAAAACGTACCAGCTTCAGCAACATCACCAGCACCAACATCAATACCAGTACCACCAACAACTCAAGTTCACATCATACACCTCAACATCTAATTATGTACCTCGAGCATAATCATCAATCTGCGAATCGTTCTACATCATTTATCTTCGTTCGATATGACGATTATGTAATCTTTAATGTTTTAGAGATTATATATTCTAGTTCTAACGGTAAATCAAATGAGATTAATATTATATTAACTCATTAAATCTATGATTACATCTGAAGAAAATATATATGTAAGTATATTTTCATAAAGATTGTAATTAAAAATTCTTCCGTATAAACTGTTAATGGTGAAAATATTTTAACGGGTAGGTAATTCCCGAGGAAAATTTAGATTTCACTTTAATAAGTTATACTGTACATTCTTCGAATCTGATTCAACATCCATTTACTATCCTACTTACATCTACAGAGATACAAATCCGTTCACCGTAGAATAACCATTTTTTTATTTATTCAATTTCATATTTGGATTTTGATTTATCACAATCCAACAAGTGGCATAATGAAGAAAACATTGGACAAAATAAAAGTTGTTAGAAACAAACGAATTAACTAATTGAAATTTTGTTAAGAATCCACGCTAACTGTTCCTAGCTAACTGTTCCTAGCTAACTGATTACATTTTAGTTATCGCAGTTTATTTATCACAATTTAATTATCGCAATTTTATTTATCGTTATTTAATTTCTGTTATTTACTTTACGCATTTAATTTATCGTCATTTAATTTCTGTTATTTATTTTACGCACTTTAAATATCGGGACACGTATACAAGGTTTTGACATATCATATCGACGCATCTATATATATTATTTGGAATCACCATAGACACTCTATATGCAGTAATGATCGAGTTCTCTATACAGGGTTGAGGTTGATTCTTAAATAATATATATACTTTGAGTTGTGATCGAGTCTGAGACATGTACACGGGTCACGATACGTATTAATTAATTTGAATATTATATATTAAACTATATATAAATTATTGGACTGTCAACTGTGGACTATTGACTGTGGACTAATAACATTGGACAATTAAAATGAATTAAAATATTGATTATAATATATGAAACTAAACAATTCTTCAAGTTTCCACTTGATTTCATCTTAAACGCCATTTGTATCTTGACAATTCTAATCTGCGTTCAAACCTTTTATGATTCTTGAAAACACCTCAATTGAAAGGATGAACCAACCGCACTTCATCTATGGAAGAAAAGATTGACGCATATAGTTATGCACCTGAAAACTCCCGGACCCTAAGTAAAAAGTTTTACACGTGTCTGTGTTAGCTCCTTTGGCATTGTTATTACCGAAAATAACATTGCAACTCTTTTTCAAATTAGCCAATTTTATCACAGTTTCAACAAATCAACTTCAACTTCCATTCGAATTAGCCTTATTATAACCTCGATATATAAGTTGCCTGTCGTCATTGTTACCGGAGAACCGTTTATATTTCACCACATTAGCAGTAAAATTACCAGCAACTTCAATGAATTTGGACTTTCCGAAAAATCATTATATTCATTGAAACCTCATCTTGTATTCATCTATACCCTGTAACAATAATTGCCATACCAATTACCGGGAATCAGCAATCAGTGTTTCGAATCTCATAGCATTTCTACATCAATAGTTATATGTATCCATATAACAATTATCTCTTATCACTATGATCTTTCATTCTAAAATTTTGAAAAGCACCCAGCCTACGAATCAAAGCATCGAACTTTGAAAAAGCTGAATGAAGCAACAAAAACAGTAAACAATCTTAACAGTTAGAAGTTTGATAATAAAGAATGGTATGTTGAAAAAGCTCTGAAATGTTGGAACTGGAAAACGGATTGAGCTAACCACGAAGGAGACCAAGGCCAAATACAAGGACCATACCCTATACTCAAAGAATCCAGGTAATTCTGGATCCGTTGAAATCTTTAGAGAATATCTTGCTCCGTACTCATGTTAAAATCTTGCGGAAAATCTTTCTTCATCAACCATCGAACTTAGAAATCCCAAAATATCATCATAAATATCTTCGATATTTCTGAGGATATTTTCATAACTCTTCTTATCTGAAATTAGTTATCTCTTCGTGCTATCTGCGTTACATCATAAAAGAAACTATTTTAGTTTCTAAATTCTAAAACTTTCGAGATTAAAATATGAATGTTATTGAAGCAATGTTGGGAACTGATGCATGAGTTAGTATAATATAATGACACTTGATCAACGTGATTATATTACAGTAAATCATGCTGAGTTTCTAAATAGAACATGATGATTCACAGACCATATCGTCATCATGTGCCATGTTACATAACTCTTTCATTCTGCTTAACTTCTGAACATATCAAGAAAGTATGTTCTTGATAGTTCTATTCTCAGTGACTCAGGAAATTTGACAAATCAAATCGTGCTACTACCTTTCCTTTCTATCTTGTATATTATGCTAATTCGAAACTCCATACCTACGAATTCTGGACCATTACTTGCGAAAAGAAAACAAAAGCATGAAGCTCCGAAATAGAAAGGGAGTATAAATCGCTGCAAATAAGAGAGAGCATTAACTGTGGATGACAATGATTATAGGAAACAGAAGCAGGTACATCGAAATATAAGGGAAGATATAAAACCCAACAACAACCCAGAAGTTACAAACCGTGGATATTAATACGAATAGCAATATAAAGACACGGTATAATTAAGAATAGTATCACCCCAAGGTAATATTAGAAGTAAACAGATTTTTCTGGTGAAAGAGTGAACAGAAGGATGACAGAAATGATAATTAGAAAAAATATCAAGGATTAGAACTGGATTAAACATTTTCACAATCTTTTGGATGTGTGAACTAAGAAATAAAGTATAGAAATGGTGAGAATAATGGTCGAAAGAGTTTAATTTATAATGGAAATATCAGACAGAGTAATCGAGGCGGATCATCATATTTAATTATAGAGATATTAATTTCCTTACTCGCCGAAGAATCAAATCTTTTAGATTTCAAAGATTTTCTTTAAATCCCTTGAACTCCGGAAATCAACCATATCTACGTCAAAGGATATGACGAAACATTATTTTCTCATTTCACTATTTTGTGATAGCTTCTTTCGTGCTCTTCGAATAAACGAACTGTCTTTAATCATATTACTCAATGATGATAAAACTTTATTTATCAGCTCATATTTGTCATGAAAACATTTTTTTTTTGTTAACCATGACCACCTCACTCAAATTTCGGGACGAAATTTCTTTAACGGGTAGGTACTGTGATGACCAGGGAAAATTCTGACCAAATTTAAACTTAATCTTTATATGATCTCGACACGATAAGCAGAGTCTGTAATGTTAAGTCTCAAAATGTTTGAACTGTTTCATATATTCAATTGACCTTTGAGTATTCCCGACGATTCACGAACATTGTGTGATAATAAATATGTAAATTATATATATATATATATATATATATATATATATATATATATATATATATATATATATATATATATATATATATATATATGTATATATATATATGTATATATATATTATTTTGAGTTAGTATAATACTATTCAATTAATTGAATTAAATATGTAAAGCAATGTACAAAATAATTAAGATGTTAATAAAATAAATATATATAAATATATATGAATTCAGTACGCAACTAATATTATATGTATGTTGTAATATATCTAATGTAGATAAATATTAAATGTTCAATGTGTTATTATGGGTGTTAATTAATAAAATGTAATATCATTATATTAAATTTAATTACGAGTTAAAAATATAATTAATATATTACTTCCATTATTAATATTGATATCAGTATTATTATTAGTATTAAATTAACATATAGTGTATATATATATACATATGAGATTTGATATGAATAAATTATTATATCAATGTTAATATTATAACTTTCATTATTAGTATTAATATTATTATCTGTATTATTAATATTGTTATATAAAATTGAAACATGTAACATGTTAATATTAGTATTATTATTAGGTACTATCAAATAGAATCAGTAATATTATCATAAGTTATCACTAATATTAGTATTACTATTATAAGTATTATTATTTATATTTATATTATCATTATCAATTTTATTAAAAACATTAATATCATTATAATTAATAGTATTATTAAGTATTATTAATATTGTTATCATTTTTATTATCATTGTTATTAAAATTATTGAAATGATTCTTATTGTTATTATTACTAACATCATATTATTATTATTAATTTAAATTGTATTAATATTATTATCTAATAAATGATAGTATGAATATTAGCATTAATTATTACCATTTTTAGATATAATCATTATTAGTATTGTTTTAATATTATTTTATAAATATCATTACTATCTAAAATTAGTTATTTTTACATTTATATTAGTATTATTAGTATCTTTGATTTTAAGTAATATAATTATAATTATTAACTATTAATTCATTAATTACTAATATAATTTATAAAAAAAATCGTGTACATTGATTCAGAAGAACATAGTTGTTTCAAGTCCCTTTCCAACTACAGCTAATTGTTAAATTCGTACAACTATGATTCCATCTTCACAACATATGAACAAATTCAGATTTGCAAGTTGTTTCGTTTTCCTTGTTTTCTTTATTATTTTCTTTTCTGCTACAGTTGTAAATGTCGACCCATTATTGCTATGAATCAAACTGAGCAATTCGTGTTACTAGATATAAAACTCATTCAATTATTTCCATACCATTATCAGATAGCAATTACAACTCACTGCCTACTTAAATTTTAACAGAAAAAATAAATACCTGGTACGTATACCTCTGTTATTCAACTTTATAGCCAACTTTTGATTTCGAATGATTTTGAAAAATCTAAAAGTGCAGCCTTGTTAGTAATCACATACGTGAACTACCTGCAAATTTTCAATCTCTAATTCTTCCAATCAAACTCGAATTTCGAAGTCAAAGTTTAAAACAAAAAGGTCAACTTTTTCTATAAAATTCAAATTCGTAATTTGGTTAATTTGTCTAGTTGAATTGATGAGTTATAAAGTTTTTAGTAGGGATTTGTAACCTAGTTTATGTTGAAAATTTTATCTAAAAACATCTAAAATTCAAAAATTGATTTATAGTTCATGGTCGACTTACAACGAGCTGTTCTTCATCTTAATTTTTTTTTTTAATTCCACTGATTTAAAATCCAAACGTATGTACAAGTGGTTTATGTTTCAGTTATAATGATAAAACAAATACAATTTGATGTTAACACAAATTCCTCTGGTCGACTGAGTAATTTCATGAAAGTGATGATATTATAATACGGGTTTTAATTAAACCGATTGGTTTTAAATCAGGAAAAACAAGAGTGGTGTGGTGGTCTGAGTGTTTGATGGGTTTTCAAGAGGTTGCGGGTTCGAGCCCGGCTCGGCACGTTTTGTTTTTTTAGAAAAGCTTTGAGGTAGTTTCTTTTTCTTTTAATTGTTATTATTATTATTATTATGTTATTAATATTACTTATTATTATTATTATTATTATTATTATTGTTATTATTATTTATTTATTATATTTATTATTATTATTACTAAGTATTATGTAATTTTATCAAAAATATTACTTTCATTATCCCTATTATTAAACTTTTCGTTTCATTTAAAAACTACTGTTACTATCAATATTATTAAGACAAGTTCTAGCATTAAGCATTATTTGTATTATTATTATTATCTTTAAACTTAAATTTGAAGATATTAGAATATTAGGAATAGCGTTAGGAAATAAAAATATTATAAAAAAGTTATGAATTAAGTATAATATAATTAAGATTAAGTAAAGATCATGATTTAAAAAGTATTGTTGTAAACGTTAATTCAAAACTTCGAATATAAAAAAAAATATATATATATATTTTTCTATAAATAATGTAAAGTAATATGTACAAATTTATGAATTTGAAACTATGGATAAGGTTATGATTTAAGTAAGTTATTAATAATTATTATCATTATCATCAATACTAATTACTAACACTACCGTTAATAATAATTAGTATTATCATTCTTAATATTACTAGTATCATTAGTATTATTAAAATAATTATTAATTATGTAAAACCATATCTAATATATATAACACAACACTATTATTATATTAATTAATTATTTAAAATATATAAAATAAATATTTTTAAGTTATTAATGAAACACATAATTTATTAAAATAACAATTATATTACTAATAATAATATATTTATGTTCAATTACAAATATGTGTATTGATATATGCACAAATGATATAGGTTCGTGAATCCGAGGCCAACCCTGCTTTATTCAGTTGTTCAATATCGTCAATGTATTTTTACTACAAAATACAGTAGAGTGAGTTTCATTACTCCCTTTTTAAATGGTTTTGCAATATATATTTTTGGGACTGAGAATTCATGCGCTGCTTTTATAAATGTTTTACGAAATGGACACAAGTGATCGAAACTACATTCTATGGTTGGATTATCTAATCGAATATGCCCTTTTTATTAAGTCTGGTAATCTAAGAATTAGGGAACAGACACCCTAATTGACGCGAACTCTAAAGATAGATCTATCGGGCCCAACAAGCCCCATCCAAAGTACCGGATACTTTAGTACTTCGAAATTTATATCATGTCCGAAGGAGGATCCCGGAATGATGGGGATATTCTTATATGCATATTGTGAATGTCGGTTACCAGGTGTTCAATCCATATGAATGATATTTTTGTCTCTATGCATGGGACGTATGTTTACGAGAAATGGAAATATGAAATCTTGTGGTCTATTAAAATTATGAAATGATTATTTATGTTAAACTAATGAACTCACCAACCTTTTGGTTGACACTTGAAAGCATGTTTATTCTCAGGTATGAAAGAAGTCTTCCGCTGTGCAATTGCTCATTTTAAAGATATTACTTGGGGTCATTCGTGACGTATTTCAAAAGACGTTGCATTCGAGTCGTTGAGTACATCAAGATTATTATTAAGTCATTTATAGTTAGATATATTATAAAATGGTATGCACGCCGTCAACTTTTGATGTAATGAAAGATTGTCTTTTCAAAAACGAATGCAATGTTTGTAAAATGTATCATATAGAGGTCAAGAACCTCGCGATGTAATCAACTGTTGTGAATCGTTTATAATCGATATGGACTTCGTCCGGATGGATTTGGACAGGTCTTGACACCTTAAGTGGTTTTACCAAAATGCCCTCAAAATATCTTGATTAAAAACAAAGTGAGCTGTCAGCCCGTAATGGCGCGGCGCGCCATAAGGCCGCGCGGCGCGCCAAATGCCCAGTTCAGCTTCTTTTTGCCTTTTAATTAAATACTACCTAAACCCCACAACTTGAATAACTTATACACACATATGTACAATAAAATATTCGGGTCTTATACTCAATAAACTCTTCATCAAGAAGTGCACCGCAAAGGAGCATTGTTATACCATTAACACTTAAGGAAGATGAAGAATAGAGGGATAGTTGATTTGTGTTGTTCTCATTATGTAATTGGTGATGGTACTTTTCTTCGTGATGTTCAGGGTCACAACAAGTATAGATTTGTAATCACAACTGACAACTCCACTCATCCGGTCAAAAAAAACAATGAAACCCAATTCCACATATGTAGGGTATGAGGGAGGTGAGACGTAGACAATTCTTCCTCTATCCTAGAATAAAGAGAAATCATTTCTACACTTGATAATGCTAAAAACGAACATATATTTCATAGCATTATTCCTCAAGAAAGACAAGCTTTTAGTTGCAACTGTTCTATTTACAAGTGATATTCGTTTAAATAATAAAAGGTGAAGACAAAAGACAGATTCGACGAATTGAAGACGCAAACGACCAAAAAGCTCAAAAGTATAAAATACAATCAATGAGGTTCCAATTATTGATAAGAAACGTCTCAAAATTACAAGAGTACAAGATTCAAAACGCAAAGTATAAGATATTAAATTGTACGCAAGGACGTTCAAAAATCCGGAACCGGGACCAGAGTCAACTCTCAACGCTCGACGCAACGGACTAAAAATTACAAGTCAACTATGCACATGAATATAATATAATATATAATTAATTCTTAAAATTAATATATATATTATATTATATTATAAAACCGTCGGCAGAAGAAAACAACCAAATGTGAGCCTCCCCAGCTGGCCATGCGATCGCATGGCCTTGAAGAGCAAAGCTCATGCGATCGCATGAGCTCCTTTTTCAGTTCACAGGCCTATAAATTCGCAGTTTAGTGAACGTAATATCCATCCTTTAATCTCTCTCTCAATATATACGTAATATATATATATATTTATATTTTAATTTTAATTTTAATTTTAATTTCTAATAATAAGGGTATGTTAGCGAATGTTGTAAGGGTGTAAGTCGAAATTCTGTCCGTGTAACGCTACGCTATTTTTAATCATTGTAAGTTATGTTCAACCTTTTTACATTAATGTCTCGTAGCTAAGTTATTATTATGCTTATTTAATCCGAAGTAATCATGATGTTGGGCTAAAAATATTAAAATTGGATAATTGGGCTTTGTACCATAATTGGGGTTTGGACAAAAGAACGACACTTGTGGAAATTAGACTATGGGCTATTAATGGGCTTTATATTTGTTTAACTAAATGGTAGTTTGTTAATGTTAATATAAAGATTTACAATTGGGCGTTCCTATAAATAACCATTTACACTCGATCGGACACGATGGGCGGGGTATTTATATGTACGAATAATCGTTCATTTAACCGGACACGGGAATGGATTAATAGCCACTAGAATTATTAAAACAGGGGTGAAATTATGTACAAGGACACTTGGCATAATTGATAACAAAGTATTAAAACCTTGGGTTACACTCAGTCGACATCCTGGTGTAATTATTAAACAAAGTATTAAAATCTTGTTACAGTTTAAGTCCCCAATTAGTTGGAATATTTAACTTCGGGTATAAGGATAATTTGACGAGGACACTCGCACTTTATATTTATGACTGATGGACTGTTATGGACAAAAACCAGACGGACATATTAAATAATCCAGGACAAAGGACAATTAACCCATGGGCATAAAACTAAAATCAACACGTCAAACATCATGATTACGGAAGTTTAAATAAGCATAATTCTTTTATTTCATATTTAATTTCCTTTATTTTATATTTAATTGCACTTCTAATTATAGCACTTTTATTTATTGTTATTGTATTTAATTGCACTTTTAATTATCGTACTTTTTAATTATCGCAAGTTTATTTTATCGCACTTTTATATATCGCAATTTCATTATCGTTATTTACTTTACGCTTTAAATTAAGTCTTTTATTTATTTAATATTTTACATTTTGTTTTAACTGCGACTAAAGTTTTAAAATCGACAAACCGGTCATTAAATGGTAAAAACCCCCCTTTAAAATAATAATATTACTTATATATATATATATATATTCGTATTTTTATAAATTAAACTAATATAGCGTTAAGCTTTGATTAAAAGATTCCCTGTGGAACGAACCGAACTTACTAAAAACTACACTACTGTACGATTAGGTACACTGTCTATAAGTGTTGTAGCAAGGTTTTAAGTATATCCATTCAATAAATAAATAAATATCTTGTATAAAATTGTATCGTATTTAATAGTATTTCCTGCTAAAATTTAATAGTATTTTATACCCCTTAGCTTACACTATCAAGTATTTTTGGCGCCGCTGCCGGGGAACCATCTAGCTTAAAAGCCGAAAGCGCAACGCTAAAAAGAAAAAAACAAAAAGATTTTTATTTTTAGTTTACTTTTATTAAAATACGCTTTTGTAAAAAATACGTTTTAATATATTCGAAAATATAAAAAGAAAACAAAAATATAAATATTTTTAAGAGTTTGTTAAATATTTAAGTTCTATAAAAGTTTATTTATCTTTATTTTATAAAAATATAAGTTTTATTTAATTTATATAAATATATTACATAAATATATAAAATAAAAAAAATAAAAAATAAAAAAAAACACTCGGAGCCTGGTACTGTAGCAGCCCACTCTGTGGCCCGAAACCCTAGCCCATGCGATCGCATGGCTGGATAACTTAGGACTCATGCGATCGCATGAGCCCGTCTGACACGCCACAGTTGACTGAGTACTGCATTAATTACAGTTTATAATTATTATTATTATATTTAAACCCTAATTAGGTTAGATTAGATAAATATTTAATTTAGTTATTTATTTAATTTGTATTTTTAAGTTTAATTAGTTTTATAAAATATAAAATTAATACTTTTATAAAATAAATAATATAAAAATAATATTTTTATAAAAATTGTATTTTCATAAACTTTAGTTTTATTTTTATATTTTGTACCTTTTTAATTGTTTTAGCGTAATATTTGTATTTTTCGCTCGTATTTAGTTATTAATTCATAGTTTTTGCCATAGTTATTTTTATTTCTAAATTTTTAGGCTCTGTCGTAAAATCTCTTAAGTGCTTTTTCTTTAGACTAAGATTTAGGTGCTTTAGAATTTTGCGACGCCTTTTTAAGTTTTAGTACCTTTTTAAGTTATTGCCATTTGGGATATAGTTCTACTTGTAAGCTTTAATATTTTTAGACGCCTTTTACCTATGTATCAATTATCATTCCAATTAGTAATCGCAATTTGCGATTATAATTTTAAGTTAGTGATAGTAATAAGGTTGGGTTAGTCAAGTATTTTTAAGTTTTATAAGTCACTCTTTTATTTTTCGACGCCTTTTTCAATTTTTTTTCTTTTTCGACTTTTTTCGACGCGCTCTTTTTCTTTCTTATTTCTCGCCATTCTAGTTTTAGGACATAGATTTTTATTTTACTTCTTATCTAAATTTCTTAAAATTACGAAAATTTATTTTAAGTGGTTAAATTGATAGACATCAAAATTTTCTGGTTCGTAGTAATAGTTGGATTTGTACGTGGACCGGGTTATTGGAGCCAAACAATCCTCAATTATATTGAGACCAAATGAATCCTGCCCCTCTGCTGCATCTTTTGGCTATTCGAAACGTGGGCAAAATCAGAAAAGTCTATTAATTGGATAACTTATATAATTTTTCTTTCCTTTTTAAAAACTAATAGGATATTAAGTGAATGCACCGAGCAAGACGTTCACCACCTTTTGTACGTTCACCACCTGTAACTAGATCAAGACATCTAGCAAATATTACCACCGTTGATTTTTCTTTAGAATCGTCATCCAGTCGACCAAGTACTCCAATTCAAATTTCCGATAATCCATTTTTTGAACCCGACCTCACAATTGAGAATCCGGAGAATATTCAGGGACGATTCATAGATCCTGAACCATTAAATTTTCCTCCGGAACCACCAATCATTCAAACAGAGATTGTTGAGGAACGAACCATTAAATCAGAATCCTCTAGTGATTCCGATTTAACAAATTCAATTATGGAGAATCTGGAACCTTTAAGTATGGAAGACCGAATGAGAGCTAAACGCACTGGCCAAGGTCACGCAATTACTCATCCTGACATTAATGCGCCAGATTATGAAATCAAAGGACAAATTCTACACATGGTGACTAATCAATGCCAATTTAGTGGTGCGCCGAAGGAAGATCCAAATGAACATCTTCGTACCTTTAATAGGATCTGCACTCTATTTAAAATCCGAGAAGTGGAGGATGAACAGGTATATCTCATGTTATTTCCCTGGACTTTAAAGGGAGAAGCCAAAGATTGGTTGGAATCATTACCTGAAGGGGCGATCGATACATGGGACGTTTTAGTTGAAAAATTTCTTAAACAATTCTTTCCGGCATCTAAAGCCGTAAGACTTCAAGGAGAAATTGTTACGTTTACACAGAAGCCAAATGAAACTCTATATGAGGCGTGGACAAGATTTGGAAAGTTATTAAGAGGATGTCCGCAACATGGTTTAGACACCTGTCAAATAGTACAAATATTCTACCAAGGATGCGACATCACTACAAGGAAAGACATCGACATAGCAGCTGGTGGTTCTATTATGAAGAAAACCGAAACTGATGCTTATAAAATTATTGATAACACTGCTTCCCACTCACATGAGTGGCACCAAGAAAAAGATATCGTTAGATCATCTAAAGCAGCTAGAGCCGATTCTAGCCATGACTTAGATTCCATTTCCGCAAAGATAGATGCTGTCGAGAGACGAATGGAAAAGATGACTAAAGATATCCCCTCAATACGAATTAGTTGTGAGCAGTGTGGAGGACCACATTTGACAAAAGATTGTCTCAGTATTGAATTAACAATGGAACAAAGAGAGAATGTTTCATATCTAAACCAAAGGCCTGGAAATAATTATCAGAATAATTATCAACCGCCAAGACCGATTTACAATCAAAACCAGAATTATAACCGAAATATTCCATACAACAACCAACAAGGTCCTAGCAATCAACAAGTATCCAATAATACTTACAATCAGCAAAGACCTAATTTTCAAAACAAACCACCACAAACCGATGATAAAAAGCCGAATTTAGAAGATATGATGACGAAGCTAGTTGAAACTCAAACGCAGTTTTTCACATCTCAGAAACAAACGAACGAACAAAATGCTCAAGCATTTAGAAATCAACAAGCTTCTATTCAAAATTTGGAACAATAAGTATGTAGTGACCCGAACTTTTCCATGTTTATATATATATATATTAAATGAAATTGATATTTACATGATTAAATGTTTCCAACATGTTAAGCAATCAAACTTGTTAAGACTTGATTAATTGAAATAGGTTTCATATAGACAATTGACCACCCAAGTTGACCGGTGATTCACGAACGTTAAAACTTGTAAAAACTATATGATGACATATATATGGATATATATATATATATATATATATATATATATATATATATATATATATATATATATATATATATATATATATATATATATATATATATAGTTAACATGATATTATGATAAGTAAACATATCATTAAGTATATTAACAATGAACTACATATGTAAAAACAAGACTACTAACTTAATGATTTTTAAACGAGACATATATGTAACGATTATCGTTGTAAAGACATTTAATGTATATATATCATATTAAGAGATATTCATACATGATAATATCATGATAATATAATAATTTAAAATCTCATTTGATATTATAAACATTGGGTTAACAACATTTAACAAGATCGTTAACCTAAAGGTTTCAAAACAACACTTACATGTAACGACTAACGATGACTTAACGACTCAGTTAAAATGTATATACATGTAGTGTTTTAATATGTATTTATACACTTTTGAAATACTTCCATACACTTATCAAAATACTTCTACTTAACAAAAATGCTTACAATTACATCATCGTTCAGTTTCATCAACAATTCTACTCATATGCACCCGTATTCGTACTCGTACAATACACAGCTTTTAGATGTATGTACTATTGGTATATACACTCCAATTATCAGCTCTTAGCAGCCCATGTGAGTCACCTAACACATGTGGAAACCATCATTTGGCAACTAGCATGAAATATCTCATAAAATTACAAAAATATGAGTAATCATTCATGACTTATTTACATGAAAACAAAATTACATATCCTTTATATCTAATCCATACACCAACGACCAAAAACACCTACGAACACTTTCATTCTTCAATTTTCTTCATCTAATTGATCTCTCTCAAGTTCTATCTTCAAGTTCTAAGTGTTCTTCATAAATTCTACAAGTTCTAGTTACATAAAAATCAAGAATACTTTCAAGTTTGCTAGCTCACTTCCAATCTTGTAAGGTGATCATCCAACCTCAAGAAATCTTTGTTTCTTACACTAGGTTATCATTCTAATACAAGGTAATAATCATATTCAACCTTTGGTTCAATTTCTATAACTATAACAATCTTATTTCAAGTGATGATCTTACTTGAACTTGTTTTCGTGTCATGATTCTGCTTCAAGAACTTCGAGCCATCCAAGGATCCGTTGAAACTAGATCCATTCTTCACTTTTCCAGTAGGTTTATCCAAGGAACTTGAGGTAGTAATGATGTTCATAACATCATTCTATTCATACATATAAAGCTATCTTATTCGAAGGTTTAAACTTGTAATCACTAGAACATAGTTTAGTTAATTCTAAACTTGTTCGCAAATAAAAGTTAATTCTTCTAACTTGACTTTTAAAATCAACTAAACACATGTTCTATATCTATATGATATGCTAACTTAATGATTTAAAACCTGGAAATACAAAAAACACCGTAAAACCGAATTTACGCCGTCGTAGTAACACTGCGGGCTGTTTTGGGTTAGTTAATTAAAAAATATGATAAACTTTGATTTAAAAGTTGTTATTCTGGGAAAATTATTTTTATTATGAACATGAAACTATATCCAAAAATTATGGTTAAACTCAAAGTGGAAGTATGTTTTCTAAAATGGTCATCTAGACGTCGTTCTTTCGACTGAAATGACTACCTTTACAAAAATGACTTGTAACTTATTTTTCTGACTATAAACCTATACTTTTTCTATTTAGATTCATAAAATATAGTTCAATATGAAACCATAGCAATTTGATTCACTCAAAACGGATTTAAAATGAAGAAGTTATGGGTAAAACAAGATTGGATAATTTTTCTCATTTTAGCTACGTGAAAATTGATAACAAATCTATTCCAACCATAACTTAATCAACTTGTATTGTATATTATGTAATCTTGAGATACCATAGACTCGTATACAATGTTTCGACCTATCATGTCGACACATCTATATATATTTCGGAACAACCATAGACACTCTATATGTGAATGTTGGAGTTAGCTATACAGGGTTGAGGTTGATTCCAAAATATATATAGTTTGAGTTGTGATCAATACTAGTATACGTATACACTGGTCGTGGATTGATTCAAGATAATATATATCGATTTATTTCTGTACATCTAACTGTGGACAACTAGTTGTAGGTTACTAACGAGGACAGCTGACTTAATAAACTTAAAACATCAAAATGTATTAAAAGTGTTGTAAATATATTTTGAACATACTTTGATATATATGTACATATTTGTTATAGGTTCGTGAATCAACCAGTGACCAAGTCTTATTTCCCAACGAAGTAAAAATCTGTGAAAGTGAGTTATAGTCCCACTTTTAAAATCTAATATTTTTGGGATGAGAATACATGCAGGTTTTATAAATGATTTACAAAATAGACACAAGTAAGTGAAACTACATTCTATGGTTGAATTATCGAAATCGAATATGCCCCTTTTTATTAAGTCTGGTAATCTAAGAATTAGGGAACAGACACCCTAATTGATACGAATTCTAAAGATAGATCTATTGGGCCTAACAAACCTCATCCAAAGTACCAGATGCTTTAGTACTTCGAAATTTATATCATATCCGAAGGGTGTCCCGGAATGATGGGGATATTCTTATATATGCATCTTGTTAATGTCGGTTACCAGGTGTTCACCATATGAATGATTTTTATCTCTATGTATGGGATGTGTATTGAAATGTGAAATCTTGTGGTCTATTGTTACGATTTGATATATATAGGTTAAACCTATAACTCACCAACATTTTTGTTGACGTTTAAAGCATCTTTATTCTCAGGTGAATACTAAGAGCTTCCGCTGTTGCATACTAAAATAAGGACAAGATTTGGAGTCCATGTTTGTATGATATTGTGTAAAAACTGCATTCAAGAAACTGATTTCGATGTAACATATTTGTATTGTAAACCATTATGTAATGGTCGTGTGTAAACATGATATTTTAGATTATCATTATTTGATAATCTACGTAAAGCTTTTTAAACCTTTATTTATGAAATAAAGGTTATGGTTTGTTTTAAAAATGAATGCAGTCTTTGAAAAACGTCTCATATAGAGGTCAAAACCTCGCAACGAAATCAATTAATATGGAACGTTTTTAATCAATAAGAACGGGACATTTCAGTTTGAAGTAACCTAGCAAGGTTAATAGGTGAAAGAAAACCGGGAAGTTTACCTAGTGATACAAATGCTAACCCCCGGAATGAAACAGCTAAAGCTATCACCACAAGAAGTGGTACAACACTTAAACCACCTGAAACACCTGTAACTTCTGATGAAGCTATTCCTACTCCACAAGAACCACAACCTGATCAAGATAAGGAAAAAGAACCGGTAGTTGAAAAGGTTAATGAATATAACACAGTTAAGACTAAACCATATGTTAAACCATACCAACCACCACTTCCTTACCCGAGTAAAATGAAAAAAGAGAAACTTGAAGCCGAGCAATCCAAATTCTTGGATATGTTTAAACAGATAAATGTAAATCTTTCTTTCATTGATGTGATTTCAGGAATGCCTAGATATGCTAAATTTCTGAAAGATCTAATCTCGAATAGAAAGAAAATGGAAGAACTCTCGGCTGTTACTATGAATGCTAATTGTTCAGCAGTGCTGTTGAATAAGATACCAGAAAAACTATCTGATCCAGGAAGTTTCACAATTCCATGTTTTCTGGGTAGTCTTAGTTCAATAAAAGCATTGGCAGACTTAGGTGCTAGTATAAATTTAATGCCGTATTCACTATACGCTAAACTAGACCTTGGAGAATTGAAACCAACAAGAATAAGCATACAACTAGCCGATCGATCAATAAAATATCCTAGAGGGATAATGGAGAACATGCTAGTTAAAGTTGGTACTTCAGCATTTCTAGTAGATTTTGTTGTTCTGGACATGGAAGAAGATTCTCAAGTTCCTCTCATATTAGGAAGACCATTCTTAAACACGGCTAAAGCAATGATAGACGTGTTCGGTAAGAAATTGACCCTAAGTATAGAGGACGAGAGTGTTACCTTTTCAGTTGATAGAGCAATGCAACAACCGCAATCTGCAGATGATACATGTTATTATATTCAAACTATAGATTCACATGCAGAGTTATTAGAAGAATTTCCAGAATTACAAGGAACAGGAGAATGTTCTTTAGGAGAAGGAACTGAACCAATTGATGAAGCTGAAATGTTAGCTACACTAATAGCTAATGGATATGAACCAACAACAGAAGAAATTCAAATGCTAAAAGAAGAAGACAGATATCGATATAAATCATCGATAGAAGAACCACCGACATTAGAGTTAAAGCCACTTCCAAACCATTTGGAATACGCTTATTTACATGGTGAATCTGAATTACCTGTAATAATATCGTCTTCTCTTACTGAAAATGAAAAATCACAACTCATTTCTGTGTTGAAAGCTCATAAACCAGCCATTGCATGGAAAATTCATGATATTAAAGGAATAAGTCCTTCGTATTGCACACATAAAATCCTTATGGAAGAAGGTCATAAAACGTATGTGCAACGCCAACGAAGACTAAATCCTAATATGCAAGATGTAGTTAAAAAAGAAATTATTAAACTGCTAGATGCAGGTCTAATTTATCCAATTTTTGATAGTCCATGGGTAAGCCCAGTTCAATGCGTGCCTAAGAAGGGTGGCATGACTGTCATTACAAATGAAAAAAATGAGCTTATTCCTACTAGGACTGTAACAGGATGGCGTGTATGTATTGATTATAGAAAATTAAATGGCGCCACCAGAAAAGATCACTTTCCCTTACCTTTTATTGATCAAATGTTGGAAAGATTAGCCGGAAATAGTTACTATTGTTTTCTTGATGGTTTTTCCGGATATTTTCAAATTCCAATAGCACCCGAAGATCAAGAGAAAACCACATTCACGTGCCCTTATGGTACTTTTGCTTACAAACGAATGCCATTTGGACTTTGCAACGCCCCTGCAACCTTTCAAAGGTGTATGATGGCGATTTTTCACGACATGATAGAAGAATGCATGGAAGTTTTCATGGATGACTTTTCAGTCTTCGGTGATACATTTGAATCATGTCTAGTTAAATCTAGTTCTTAATTGGGAGAAATGTCATTTCATGGTTAAAGAAGGCATCGTTCTTGGACATAAAATTTCAAAAGAAGGAATTGAAGTGGATAGAGCTAAAGTAGATGTAATTGCTAAACTTCCACATCCCACTAATGTTAGAGGAGTTAGGAGTTTTCTAGGGCATGCCGGTTTTTACCGACGTTTCATAAAAGATTTTTCTAAAATTGCCACTCCTATGAATAAACTCCTAGAAAAGGATGCTACATTCATCTTTTCAGATGAATGCATCAAATCTTTTAATATTCTTAAAGAGAAACTCACTAATGCGCCGATCATGATAACACCGAATTGGAATTTACCGTTTGAACTAATGTGCGATGCAAGTGATTTTGCAATGGGAGCCGTTTTAGGACAAAGAATTGAAAAACGATTTCAACCTATATATTATGCTAGTAAGACGTTACAAGGAGCACAAACGAATTATACAACTACTGAAAAAGAACTCCTTGCTATTGTCTTTGCTTTTGACAAATTTCGTTCATATCTCGTTCTAGTAAAAACGGTGGTCTATACCGACCATTCTGCTCTTAGAAACCTATTTTCGAAACAAGATGCCAAACCAAGATTAATCTGTTGGATCTTACTCTTACAAGAGTTCGATATTGAAATCCGAGATAAAAAAGGAGCAGAAAATCTCGCCGCTGATCATCTTTCTCGTCTTGAAAATCCCGAATTAGAAGTTCTAAATGAATCGGCCATACAAGACAACTTTCCTGATGAATATCTATTGAAGATAGATTATACTGAAATTCCATGGTTTGCAGACTATGCAAACTACTTAGTATGTGGATTCCTTGAAAAAGGATTATCGTACCAAAAACGAAAGAAATTCTTCAATGATATAAAACACTATTTCTGGAAAGATCCACATTTGTTTAAAAGTTGTCCAGATGGAATAATACGCCGATGTGTATTCGGAGATGAAGCTAGTAAAATTTTAAACCATTGTCACACAGGACCAACAGGAGGGCATTATGGGTCTAAACTAACAGCAAGAAAAGTTTATGATGCTGGATTCTATTGGCCTACAATTTACAAAGACGCACACCTTCTTTGCAAATCATGTGATGCTTGTCAAAGGGCCGGAAAAATAAGTCAACGTGATGAAATGCCACAAAATGTCATTCAAGTATGTGAAGTATTTGACATTTGGGGTATTGACTTTATGGGTCCATTTTCAAAATCTCATAATAATCTCTATATTCTCGTAGCCATTGATTATGTATCTAAATGGGCGGAAGCACAAGCTCTCCCAACTAACGATGCACGAGTTGTAGTCAACTTTTTAAAATGTCTTTTTGCAAGGTTTGGAACACCGAAAGCTTTAATAAGTGATCGGGGTACTCATTTTTGTAATAATCAACTTGAGAAAGTTCTCAAAAGATATGGAGTAACTCATAAAATCTCCACTGCTTATCATCCACAAACAAGTGGACAAGTTGAAAATACCAACCGAGCTTTAAAACATATTCTAGAAAAAACCGTAGGATCAAATCCGAAGGAATGGTCCATTAAATTGGAGGATGCACTCTGGGCTTTTAGAACAGCCTACAAAACTCCAATTGGAACCACACCTTTTAGACTCATTTATGGAAAAGCATGTCATCTTCCAGTAGAAATTGAACACAAAGCATTTTGGGCTTTGAAGACATGTAATCTTGATTTACATGAAGCTGGACGTCTACGATTAAGTCAACTAAACGAATTAGAAGAATTAAGACATGAAGCATACGAAAATTCGTTAATCTATAAAGAAAGAACGAAGAAATGGCATGATAAAAGAATCAGAAGTTCAAAAGAATTTAAAGAAGGAGACAGAGTTCTTCTTTTCAATTCACGATTCAAGCTATTTTCTGGAAAATTGAAATCAAGATGGTCTGGACCATTCATAGTCAAAAGAGTTTTCCCATATGGAACAATAGAATTAATAAATTCAAATGGAATTGAATTTAAAGTTAATGGTCACAGAGTTAAACATTACATAGATAGTCCGATGGAAGTCGACAACGAAGTTAATCACAATTTCGATACCACAGCTAACTAAGTGTGGGGAGAATCAAGTCTTTTAAGGATTTTATGTATTTCTGTTAGAGTTAGATTGTCTGTTTTCGTGTAGTTCTCGAAAATGGAACCCGAATGGTCTTTCCCTAGCAGACCCTAAAGAACTAGTCTTCTCCCCCCATTCTGAATTTTTATTTTTTTAGGAAATAAAGACTGCCTGTGAACTAAACCATGCTCTAATGCTACACGCTTTGATCACTAAACGTAATAATGACACACTTCCGAGTGAAATAGTATCAGTAATCAGAGAAAGATTGGACGGAGTAAGAAAAGAATCCAGATGCGAAGATAATAAGTTACAATTTGGTAAAGGAAAATCAAAATCCGCAGCGAAAAGAAGAGCACGACACCTTGAAAGATGTCACAAATGCGGAAAATGGTCACATGGAGGTAAATGTTCAAATAATCAAACCTATTCAAACACCGAATTTGTTACTTTATGCAGAGACGGACCGTTCATATGTTTAGAAGAAAAAAAACTGAATGCTCGAGGTTACGCCTATGTAGCTATGGAAAACCAATTAAACCGACTATCTTATGAATGGGATAGATCATATAACTAAGAATACTATCTCACAGGTAAGTCTGTACAGTTTTTATTTTTTATTTTTATTTTTAACCTTTTGATAATAAACGCTAATTTGTTCGTTATAAAGTATTAAATTGGTATTGAATAAAATTAGGTTTGGCGACCGAAATTATTTTACCGAGTTAAATATTTCAAAAATTTGTCATGAGTTAAATTAGGTCATGGAACCGAAATTACTTTACCGAAAAAAGGGGCGCATATTTTTGATAATATTTGATTGATTAAAGTGGGATAAAAGCCAAAAAGATTTTTAATTTTATTTTTTATCATGTTTTTAAAATTAATATATAAATATTAAATTAATATTTTGAACTTTGTAAAATTAATATATTTAAAATTATAAAATATTTGAAAAATTAATCTTTTTAATATAATTTTGTATGTATAAAAATAAAAATATAATATAAGTTTGGTGTGAATTTATAATATGAATTTTTATTTAAGTTTGGTGTGAATTTTTAATTTTATGCATTTTTAAATTTAAGTTGTGCGAATTTAAAAACAAAAATTTACTTTATTTCGCTAAGTAAAAAATATGATTTTTAAAATTCGTCGTGAGTTGAATACTAGGTCGTTGAACCGAAATTGCTTTACCCGAGGGAGGGACGAGAACTTTTATTATCATTATTTTTAATCTTATTGAATTAAAGTATGCCAAAAACATTAAAAAACACAAAAATCTTTACTTTTAAAACCGCGCTTTGAATTGACAAATTTTAAAATTTTGTCGAGAGACGGACTAGGATATCGATCCGAAACACCCTCGCTCCTAAAGGAAAACAAATTTTTAAAATTTAATTAATTATAAGTTTTATAAACTATAAGGTTTTATATATATATATATATATATATATATATATATATATATATATATATATATATATATATATATATATATATATATATATATATATATATATATATATATATATATAAAGCCCAAAACACTGTAGCCGGGTACCCATGCGATCGCATGGGAATCACCCTATCCCTCCATGCGATCGCATGGAGGCAAAAATCTGGCCTGATACATACAGACAGCGAGTCTGTCTTCTTCACCACAACACATACACAAACACGAAACTCTCTCAAATCTTCACCAAATTTCATCAATTTTCCACCGTAATTCGTCATTTTTCTTGCTCTAATCATGCCTAGATTCTCATTCTTCAGCAAAATGATAAAAATTACACCCCTAAACTCTATAAATTCCTAGTTTTTGTGATAATTACCAATTTTTTACCTAATGCAATTTTGTTAATTTCTAGTGTAATTAGTGTTAAATTGTTAGTATTTTATGCATGTATAACCTAGATTGATGCTATTTAACATGATTTGAAGCCAAAAACTTCAAAATTTTTAGAAATCTAGGGTTTGTGTTCTTGAGCAATTTGGGACTTTTTGATATAAACAGGTTATGGCCGATTTTTGTCATGAATTATTGTTAAATTGAGTAGTGTAACATGTTTAGATAGTTAAATGATCCAAACATTGATCCTAAACATGATTTTTGGAGATTAAAGTGGACTTTTTAAGTCTAAAATTCATGAACTTGATTAATTTGATGTAATTGCCATTTGAGACTTGTTTAATTATTAGTAATGAATATTTTGACATGTTATTTGAGTTAAAAGCTTATGAACTTTGTATACATTTTCATATGTGCTTATTTGAAAAGTGTAGAATTGTGAAAAATTATGAAAATGTGTATAAGTTTAATTTTGATTTAACATGTTATAGTGATTGTTTTAAGTTGTTATTTTGCTAACACTAATGCATATTTGGATGCACAAATTTTGTGTTTAATGTGTTTTGCAGAAAGCCGATACTGGAGGTTCAGGAGCATCATCATCTAGACGACCAGCACCAGCACCAGAACCAGAACCAGAAATGCAACACGAACAGGAACAACAACAACAGCCTGATCAGCACGTACCTTATTATGATCTGGTACAGTTTGTTGATGAATTCATAGTATTCCCAATGAGGCCGCCAGTAGAATTCCCAACGATTCCTGAGCACACTCTGCATCCTAATCTGAGATTTGATAGGAGATGGAGAGATTACGAGACCTATCAAAGGAACAAATTCAAATTGGTAACAAAAAATGTAGAGGTGCCAAGGGTAATCGATTGGGCCCCTTTGGAAACGGTCCATCTAGCTGACCGTGTTAGACAGCTTTTAGTTCAAAGGTATGGCAGTTCTTCTTTTACAGATTGGGAACGTCTTTTCACCATTCGTAAACCTGTATATAAGGAATGGTGTGTTGAGTTGATGAGTACTGTATCACTTGATACAAATATAGTTAGAATAGATGATAGAAGATTTCTTAGGTTTATCCTTGGCGGTAGGATGTACAGAATGTCCATGCTGGACATGGCCAGGGCCTTACAGATATATACTCCTGGTGAGTTGCTATTACTCGATTGTACAAATTTGATTCATTATGGTGAAAGGGTAGATAGTAACTTTGACGCTGACGCCATTTGGAGGTGTATGTCACATTTTGATGTTTTTACACGAGCAGGAGGACACTCCTATACACATATTGACAGAGCTGAGCTTCGTATTATTCATAGATTTTTGGCTAACTCAATTACACAGAGAGGTCACAATAAAGAAAAAATTACCTTACATGATTTATTCTACCTAAAGTGTATTCGGGATCCTAGAAGCTTTGTCAATATCCCTTACTGTGTTGCTTTTTATTTATCTAAAATGGTAGAGGGAATGCAGGAAGGGAGTATAATAGGAGGATGTATTTTTGTTACTCTCATTGGAGAGTATTTAGGTGTTGATAGGAACCAAGGGGGTCCATTGCAGCTTTGTAGAGAACAGGTTGAGCCCTTAGGATTGAAAGTTTATGTGGGTGCTAAGGTATTGAAAAGTAGACGTAACCAGGCAGTACCCTATGAGGGATCTCATCCTCAGGTAGAGAGAGGCTCAGACGAGGAAATGGAGGAGGTGGAAGACATTAGGGATGTCTTTCGAGATGCTATTCTTGATGTCCACGTTCGTATAGATGAGGAAGCAATGACGAACGCGGCCAGACATAGTATGTACGAGCAATGGAACTCCGAGTGAGTATACGAGGATTATAGGCGACGCCAACACGATAGCTGGGTAGTTCATCAGCACCAAATCATGAGCCAGCTATCATATCAGGTACCAAATAATTATGTGCCTACTCGACCTGCTCATTTTCTGCCACACAGCCCCGATATCCGACCACCCTTTAACCGGTATGACTATAACCAAGCCTATCAGAACACTTATAACCAACAATGGAACCCACCTGACGAGATGAACTGGAACTCATATCCAGACTGATTTGGTTCCATTTGGTTATTTATATGATTTTTATGTTTTTATCTTTTTACTTATTCATGTTTAAACTTATGTTATTGAATATACTTATGTAATCTTTATCATTTTTATTATTATTGTGTACTAATATTTCACATTTAGGATTTGAAAGTGGGATATTAAGTCCCATTTCAAATTGCCATGCATGTTTATATTTGTATGTATGTATATTGTAAATTGTACAAAACAGGGTAAAACAGCGCATTTTCAAAGACTGGCATTAAGTTCAGCAAAAGCTACTAATTTTGACGACAAGATGACAGATAAATGTGATGTAACAACAGACGGAATGAACAAATGATATGCACCATTTATCATTCAGCAAACAAACGCCAATATGTTTGAAAACTTTGGTAAAATTTAATCATTTTTCTACGCTAATCACCCTCAATAATTTAAATTGTTACTGATTTCTTGCAAATAAGGGCATTGCAAGATCTTAAGTGTGGGAAGAGGTTAAATTCTTTCGGATTTTAAAATTTTTACTTTATACACTTGGTTACCATTAGAAATACTAGTAAAGTAGTAGTTGTATTAGAATCTAGTGCTCTCTGATAATAAAGAACAGCCCTAGTCTTATATACCGACTACCCAATTCTAGTAAAATTTTTCAAAATTTTCAAATAAATGAACTCAAAATCATGTTTATACATATTTATGAACGATAAAACTAGGTGTTAACACCGAAATTATTGTTACCTCGGAAAGGACATAAATTGAGAAACAAACCAAAATGTTAGAATTCATTTAAAATGGAATAGAGGACAATAAAAAGGAAAATAAAAGCCAAGTGTGGGAAAAATTACCAAGTTATCTTAAATATATGTCACATATTTCTGTAACAAATAATTGAAGATACTTTTGCTTTGGACTAAACTAAACTGTTTTACCCGATGAAAGAAAAGAAGAGATGGATCTACACGATGAATCAATTCCATCATTTAAAGGAAGTAAAGTCTTCCGAAAAAGACACGCGCTTCTTGATTTAGGTCATGAAGTTGTCGTCCAGACCAGCTGTAGGTTGATGAAAAATCTAGAAAAGTCATCTCTAAAATCAGCAGGAAATCCACGGACCTCGGCATAAAACAGGGTCACCAAGTGGTCAGATTTATCCTAACCATGAGAAGGATTTATCTCGTACAATGGGGGGGCACCGTGCAAATTAGCTTGATAAGACTAATAAATCAGATCCCCAGAAAGGATAATCTCCTTAAAAGATCAAAAATAAGCTTTTAAGACTGATATTACTCAATCCTAGAGATTGACCTTAAAGATTGAGAATTACAAAC
Source organism: Rutidosis leptorrhynchoides (assembly GCF_046630445.1). Taxonomy (NCBI): domain Eukaryota; kingdom Viridiplantae; phylum Streptophyta; class Magnoliopsida; order Asterales; family Asteraceae; genus Rutidosis; species Rutidosis leptorrhynchoides. The sequence goes on along the minus strand of NC_092341.1, from coordinate 288,461,077 downwards.
TCATGGAATTCAATGATATCTAAACTCGAGCTTGAACGAGAAAATATTTTGATCAAATTATAAACCGATTTGTTTTCTGAAAACCCATTTTCAATGCGTTCATTACCATTGAACGTAAAATCCTAGGAATTCACCTGGAATTCATTAGGTCACCTGAACCAAATCGGGTGTCAACCGTAAGAACGGTGGTTGCATAGCATGGTCGAAGACAGGACCTTGTGCCAGACCGAAAAATCATAAGGGTGAGCTTTACTATTGCTCCTACAAAGGATAGTAATTGCGTCTGACACGTTATAGACCATAATTAAAAGCATGTCAGGGGACATTGCCTTAACAGTTGCTTGTTCAACGCTTTCCTTTATAACCGGACGGTAGTTTACCGAAAGATAATATACGGAGCAAGTATACTGGACGTGTTGCTTTCCTAATACAAGGTTAGCAAGTGGGTGACACAAAACCACAAGTTTTGAGCTAAAATTTTCAAATCTGAAACCCACCAAGCCCACAAAAATATTTTGCAAACACCGGTGAAGGGTTATTCCGGAAAACTTATCTAGGGTAAAAACTAGATTTAATTTTCAAAAGATCAAATGTTTTCATAAAGATCCAATTTCCTTAATGGATCTAAATTTTATAGTCATGTGGGACTGTAAACCACATCGTTACTACCATTGTTTATACCGCCGTAAAGAAATCACTGATGTACAAAGTGTGAAGAATAAAGAAGTGATTCTAGTATTTCAAGACTATATTGCTTGAGGACAAGCAACGCTCAAGTATGGGAATATTTGATAATGCTAAAAACGAGCATATATTTCATAGAATTATTCCTCAAGAAAGACAAGCTTTTAGTTGCAACTGTTCTATTTACAAGTGATATTTGTTTAAATAATAAAAGGTGAAGACAAAAGACAGATTCGACGAATTGAAGACGCAAACGACCAAAAAGCTCAAAAGTACAAAATACAATCAATGAGGTTCCAATTATTGATAAGAAACGTCTCAAAATTACAAGAGTACAAGATTCAAAACGCAAAGTACAAGATATTAAATTGTACGCAAGGACGTTCGAAAATCCAGAACCGGGACCAAAGTCAACTCTCAACGCTCGACGCAACGGACTAAAAATTACAAGTCAACTATGCACATGAATATAATATAATATATAATTAATTCTTAAAATTAATATATATATTATATTATATTATAAAATCGTCGGCAGAAGAAAACAACCAAATGTGAGCCTCCCCAGCTGGCCATGCGATCGCATGGCCTTGAAGAGCAAAGCTCATGCGATCGCATGAGCTCCTTTTTCAGTTCACAAGCCTATAAATTCGCAGTTTGGTGAACGTAATATCCATCCTTTAATCTCTCTCTCAATATATACGTAATATATATATATTTATATTTTAATTTTAATTTTAATTTTAATTTCTAATAATAAGGGTATGTTAGCGAATGTTGTAAGGGTGTAAGTCGAAATTCTGTCCGTGTAACGCTACGCTATTTTTAATCATTGTAAGTTATGTTCAACCTTTTTACATTAATTTCTTGTAGCTAAGTTATTATTATGCTTATTTAATCCGAAGTAATCATGATGTTGGGCTAAAAATATTAAAATTGGGTAATTGGGCTTTGTACCATAATTAGGGTTTGGACAAAAGAACGACACTTGTGGAAATTAGACTATGGGCTATTAATGGGCTTTATATTTGTTTAACTAAATGATAGTTTGTTAATGTTAATATAAAGATTTACAATTGGGCGTCCCTATAAATAACCATTTACACTCGATCGGACACGATGGACGGGGTATTTATATGTACGAATAATCGTTCATTTAACCGGACACGGGAATGGATTAATAGCCACTAGAATTATTAAAATAGGGGTGAAATTATGTACAAGGACACTTGGCATAATTGATAACAAAGTATTAAAACCTTGGGTTACACTCAGTTGACATCCTGGTGTAATTATTAAACAAAGTATTAAAATCTTGTTACAGTTTAAGTCCCCAATTAGTTGGAATATTTAACTTCGGGTATAAGGATAATTTGACGAGGACACTCGCACTTTATATTTATGACTGATGGACTGTTATGGACAAAAACCAGACGGACATATTAAATAATCCAGGACAAAGGACAATTAACCCATGGGCATAAAACTAAAATCAACACGTCAAACATCATGATTACGGAAGTTTAAATAAGCATAATTCTTTTATTTCATATTTAATTTCCTTTATTTTATATTTAATTGCACTTCTAATTATAGCACTTTTATTTATTGTTATTGTATTTAATTGCACTTTTAATTATCGTACTTTTTAATTATCGCAAGTTTATTTTATCGCACTTTTATATATCGCAATTTCATTATCGTTATTTACTTTACGCTTTAAATTAAGTCTTTTATTTATTTAATATTTTACATTTTGTTTTAACTGCGACTAAAGTTTTAAAATCGACAAACCGGTCATTAAACGGTAAAAACCCCCCCCTTTAAAATAATAATATTACTTATATATATATATATATATATATTCGTATTTTTATAAATTAAACTAATATAGCGTTAAGGTTTGATTAAAAGATTCCCTGTGGAACGAACCGGACTTACTAAAAACTACACTACTGTACGATTAGGTACACTGCCTATAAGTGTTGTAGCAAGGTTTAAGTATATCCATTCAATAAATAAATAAATATCTTGTGTAAAATTGTATCGTATTTAATAGTATTTCCTGCTAAAATTTAATAGTATTTTATACCCCTTAGCTTACACTATCAACACTTAGAGTGAAATACTTCAAGAGTAGAGAAAGTCCTCCCTCTCTTAGTTAAAAAGAAGGTAATGCAATAATAGATGTTGCAATGATTCTATTACTTTTGAAGATGTTTATGTTATTTATTGCTTGGCCAAAAATCTTATTTCGATACCTTAAGTTACCGATTTCAGAACACACTTTCTTCTAGGTCTAAGGCATGTCACAGTTTTGAAGAATGTCAAGACAATTGTTGTTATTGTCCTTGTCACGAAGAAAAAGAAAGGTTTTTTGTTTGTGTTGTCCGCATGTGAATGTTTATGTGAAGAAGACAAGCTAAACCGAAAGTGAAGCTATTTAACGTGCAAGACTCGGCATATAGGATATGTTGCAAAGGATATCCTCGCATAAATTAGTCGATGAGATTCCTCAATTAAAGAATGTTCGAGAAGAGGTAATTTGCCAAAGAAGTCAATATAGAAAGTCACACCATCTTCAATGTAAGAAATACAACGAGTCAGAGACACATGTTGCTTGATTTGGTTCACACATATTGATGGGGCCAACAAGAACACCTAGATATAGTGATCATTTCTATGTTGTGATGTTGATAACTGACGGGTTCACTCAATGACGTTTCTAAAGTAGAAGAATGGAGATTTTTCAAAGTTTGTGAAATTTAAAGAAGCAGTTGAGGCTGAATTTGAGAGAAAACTGTAAGGTCACAAGATTGACAATGGTAGAGAATTCATGATATAGTTGGAGTGTTGTTAATGTTACATACTTTTTGGATTAAAATAAATTATATTAAGAATAAGAATTAGGGTCCGGTTCAAATTGACAACTTTATATTGCGATTAAATTTGTAAAACTACAATATAATATAGACAAAATTTCATTACTTGTTCTTGAACTTTACTTCAAATTTGACTCCATATCATTTTTCTTTTTTTTGTGCATTCCTCATCCCTAATGTATCAAAAATCTACATCCCTCGTCCTCCCGTCTACTTTCTGTCAAAGTCAGCTGTTATCTCTTATCACGTGCTTATCATGTGGGGTATTATTGTCATTGTTTTTCTTCTTCTGTGATATAAACCCCCATTTCTTCACAAACCCAGATCAGGGTTTCCTCCCCCCTTAAATCAAAATTTTTATTTATAATTTTTATCCTTCTCTCTTAACAAAAATCAAAACAAATTTCATCTCTCGCACAGAATTATCATTAGAAATCCTTCTTTACTACTCGTACAAACTAGTTTATGGTCACCAATTTACACAAAAGTTCGTTCATCTTCACTTATTTATTTTTTCTGAGAATTTTGTGGAGTAAGTTTCCAAGTAAATAGTACCAACTGTAAACTAAAATGAAGGCAACTTTTAGGATAAAAAACTCATTTCCTTCACCCCTCTCTTACATTTGCTTCACCCCTTGTTAGATGTTTTTTTTAGAAAAGCTATTCAATGAATAAATCATCAACAAATAATTCCGGCCACAAACAAAATCCGGCCACAATCTGGTAACACTCTCAAATCTTAGATCAGATCTGCTCCAATTTAATTAATACCACATGTAACCGCTGCATCGTGGTGCTCCGCCGCCTCTACGCCGATGCTCTACCGCCTCTTCGCCAACTCTTGGCCGCTGCACTGCCCGCATCACATCTGTTTACGGTACCAATTGAAAATTCAATCGTCGTAGCGTATTTGTTAATTTTGTTAGTAGTAGAAAATTGTGGTAGCGTATTTGTTGATTTGTTATCCAGAATTAGTGATTATAGTTTTTATATGGATTTATAATTTGATTTTGTTGTGATTTATAATTTTGTATTTGTAATCGATTTATAATTTGATTTTGTTATCCAGAATTAGTGAATTTTTAATTGATTTTATATATATTTACTGTATAATTTATTTTGTTGTCATTTATAATTTTGAATACATTTATCATTTGTTTTGTTAATTCTATAAAATATAAAACTAGGGTTTTTCATTTTGGGATGATGAACATGAGAGGAAGAGGATGAGGGTGAAAATATAAGTTATATAAAAAAGAAAAGAAAAAGAATTAAAAGATTAAAGTTTTCACATGACTAAGCAAACAGCTAATTTTGATAGAAAGTAGACGAGAGGACGAGAGATCTAGATTTTTGATACATTAGGGACGAGGAATGTAAAAAGAAAAAGAAAAAAATGACATGAAATCAAATTTGATGTAAAGTTCAGGTATAGGGAATAAAATTTTGTCTATAATATAATTTTGATGTGAAATTTCAATGGTAAATCACAAAATTATTTGATTCGTAGATAAAAATACAGAATTCATTCAACATAATTTCTTACATACAAATATTTAGACAAAATAAATTAAGAAAAATAAAAGGGAGAAAGAGACATGACATTATGATTGATTAATTATCCATATGTAAACTTGTTGATGTGAAATTTGAGTGGCATAGAATATCCATTGAGTGAACTTTTAATGTGAAATTTTAATGGACATACGATACGATAGTGAGATTTTCTCTAGATTTTTACTCACCTGAAGCTACCTTCCCATATTAATTTAATTGCACTTACATAAAAAAAATATACTACCATTTAGAAAAAAATGTCATAAAAATAATTCTATCCATCTACATCTACATTAAAGAACATAATAAAACCTAATCCTTTTATTATTTTATATTTAATATTTATATTTATATTTTATATTTTATATGAAAGTCGATAATAATATGGGATATTCCAAAATAGTACGGTAGATAATAAATTAGGCGACGATTTCAAAAGCCCTAGAAAATGACGATTTCAAAACCCCTCAAGGAAAACAAACAAATGGCGAGCCAATGCATAGACGACGATATACTAACGGTGTTATGGACGCCGGACCAAATTTCACATAAAGTTAACCACTTGGCATCTCAAATATCTCACAATTTCTCCTCACCGGATTCTTCTTCTCCGGTTATTGTCGCTGTTGCCACCGGCGCTTTCCTTTTCGTCGCCGATCTCGTCCGCAACATCAAACTTCCGGTCACCGTTGATTTTGTTCGAGCTGAATCGTACGGCAGTGGAACTGTTTCCTCCGGTGCTCCTAAACTCTCCTGTGATTTGAAACTTGATGTTACCGGAAAACATGTCATTTTGGTACTCTTTTTTTTTTTTTTTTTTTTCTTCTTCTTCTTCTTTCAAATTGTGCTGCATGTAGTCAAATTATGTAGAGTAGTTTCAGTTGCATCATAATTTGATAAGATGATTAGCATATCCACTAAATCATGTTACTAATTTGAATGCTAAAGGAGATATCATATTTTTTGGTTAGTTTGCTTAATTATTTTTTTGAATTGCTGCTATTTTTGCTTAATAGTAGAGATATATAATAGTAATTAGTTCTATCAAGTGAATTGTTGATAACTTAATTATAGTTATTTAAGTTCATTTGCACATTAAACGTACTATAAGTTCAAGTTTGCCTTTAAGACCATTTCCAACCCCGCGTTTATTTACACCGTCAGTCCCTGTTAGCACTAACTGACGATAACTTGATGGATCATATTGGTTTTGTTGCAAGTAGAAAAACTGCAAATTGATTTGATTGAAGAAAATAAAGGACCTACTGGGCAAAACTGAACTTGAACTCTTTTTAGGTCCTTTTAACGTGTAAATGAACTTACATTCCCTGTATCGAGCGTTTTTGGAACTCACATTACCTTTCTATGGAAATTTCCTTTCTGAAAATGGAATTCTAATTGGGGGTTTATTATGCTGATCTGTTTGGGTCAGGTTGAAGATATTGTAGATACAGGGAAGACTGTTTCACGTCTAATTTCTTACTTGGAAGGTAAAGGGGCGACCTCTATTTCTGTGTGCACTCTGCTTGATAAACCAGCAAGAAGAGAGGTTCACTTTAAGCTCTTGGGTGATGGCAACTTCTATTTCGGTTTTCAGGTACTAAAGTACAAACTTGCACTGTGTTAGTTTTTCATTTGGATATGTTTTTTTTTTTTTTTAAATTCTATTGTTGTAATAATCTTCTTCAAATTTTGATTATTGTTCATGAGAGTGACTAGTCTAAAGACCTGTAAACTCAAAATCATCTCATATGGAGTATATGGCAACCACAAAAAGTAGTGCTTTGAAGGCCATTGTAATTTTATTTGTCTAACTAGTTACTAAATAAGATAATAGATAATGACTTGCAACTTGCTACTGAAAGAAACTTATAAACCTTTCTTTTCGTTCAACTTATGTAATGCATTAGTAGAAGTGTGTGCCTAACATTATTACTTTTATATGTGTTTCTGGTTTTCTGCACACTTGTTAATATAGTTATAATGTTGTGACATATAAACAACTTAAGTATACTAAAGAAATTTTTGGTACTAATATAACCAGTAATATGTTATTGTTACGCTGCTCTTTACGTAGTCTAGGATTTAGCATCTTGACTTTAAAACGTGTATTTTCTTTTCTCATTTTGGTTTCTTGCAGTGCCCCGATTCATTCGTCGTGGGATATGGGATGGACTTCAATGAACAGTACAGAAACTTGCCTTACATTGGAGTCTTGAAGCCTGAAATATATGAATGATTATCATAAGACATATATTTCGGGACAGATTTGGCGAGTTCTAAATCATTCTTATATGACGCAAAAAGAAAAAGAAAAAAAAAGTTAGTATATGGCGTTGTTTTTTACTTGTTATTTTCTTTTTTAATTGTCACGATTGGTTGTGTTTTTATGTATCGGATTTAATTATCAAGTATAGACTAGATTTGAATTCGAAGTTATTGATATGAGTTCGAGCATGCATCATGAATACTCATCCAAATAACGAGATGAGCTTATTATAAATGAGTCGAACCGAGCTTGACCTCCTTTGAGTTCAAGCTCAACTCAACTTATTGCATCCCAAGCTAACAGTACTATTTGCAACCGTTAATAATCAATAAAATGGCCTGATGGAAAATCAATGTAAGAGTGTTGTCTAACTGGTTTTGAAGTGTATTATACTAGCTATTCTAAGCCTACTTAACGAGCTTGAGATTTGTTTAACGAGTTCGAGTTTTTGCTTAACAAATCGAGCTCAATTCGAGCTAAAACCCATTAAAGTTTTTTTTTTTTTTTTTTTTTTTTTTTTTTTTTTAAATCAAGCTATTCACGATCCGAGCTCGCGCTTTTAATTTGTATAACGAGCCAAGCTCAGCTAAGTGTTTTATGAAATTTAAATAAGTCAAGCACGAACACTACTAATTTCGGGCTCAGCTCGGCTCGTTTACACCTCTACAAACGACGATAAAATTACACTTTAAAATTATAATCCCTTCATTAACCCATTAACCCATTTATTTATTATTTATTTATTTATTTATTTATTTATTTATTTATTTTTTATTTATTTATTTATTTTTTATTTATTTATTTTTTGTATACTAAATGTGGTGGGAATAAGTGTAGTTTCAATTATATCGGATTGTAGTTTTAAGTTTGCGTTCACATTACAAACGGTCCCTCAACTTCGGATATATTTACACAACGACACTTCAAGTTTACACTTTCTAAAAGTGTAAAAATAAAATATTATTTTTGAATAAAAACTAATTTCACCCGAATTTATAACGGGCCTTATCTTCTCGCTCGGTGCGAGTTAAATTTTTTCGAGACCACCGTTCAATTATGAAAAATCTTACGAACCCAACGGGACTAACTATACGTGAAACGGACAATTTTTTTTAAAAAAAAGCTAAACACAATGATAACCCGTATCTTCCCGCTCGTCACGGGTTAAATTTTTTCGACAGGCAGCGTCAGACTCGAAATAATCTTATGAACAAAACGAAACTAACCACGTTCGAAACGGACACTTTTTAAAAAAACGCTAAACACAACGACAGCCCGTATCTTTCTGCTCGCCAAGAGTTAAATTTTTCCGACAGCACCATTACACTCGAAAAAAATTTATTAAACAAAACTAACTACATACTTTTTAAAAAATGCTTAACACAACGACATATAAAACGTCGCTTAACACATGGGCCGTGTTCCCCTCTGTAAATACACAACGCTACGTTAAATATGAATACGCAGCTCGAAAGCCCCCGCCGTATCGCGCGGGCCGGACCAGACTAGTTTAAATGTAAATCGCTACCCATTATGTTATGCTTATATACGGAGTATATAATATACCTATGATGATGATGATGATGATGATGATGATTCATGGGTCAGCTTAAGTAATTTCGGAAATCATCCATTTTACTCAGGGTCATGTTGGAACATATGTTCAGTTTTAGGTTTCTACCACAATCTAAAAAGCTTTAGCTTTCAATTTAAATAAATATCTTTTATCATCGCCAATGACTTTCTTTTTTTTTTTTTTTTTTTTTTTTTTAGCGAAACACAAGAACCTGTATAAAAACTCGAGAGCATTCATTGAAAAGATGAAGCCTCAAAACAAATACACCCAAAGGCAATAAAGCCAAGCAAAAAAGAACGATAAGAGCCGCGAGACATATCACTAAAATGATTTTTTTCAATATAAAAGGATCCAGATATTTTTTATTAGATCAACAAAGAATAATTACAAGTTACTTTTACTTTTAACTTGTGATATCACTTAATAGTATAATTTTTTTTGGATAATAACATCGGATTGTGTAGTTTTTTTTTTTTTTTTTTTTTTGAGTTTTTAACGAATGGCACCCGTGACTACGGTTCCTAGCCACTGGTCACTAGAACTAATTTAAGAACCAAAAATAACAACCAACAACTACGATTGTTAATACCTAGACTATTAACCAAAATACCATGACGATAAGCAATACTATTTATACTGCAACCATAATCATTCAAATATTCAATCTTCAAATCCCAATCTTCAAATATCTACAACTCTTCCACCCCATTACACCATTACCCAAAACAACACCAGAAACTTTCACAACCACATTACCAACAGTTAGACTTTTTTGCATTGACACAAAGTCAACTTTGACATTGAACTTCTGAAAAAATAGTTATCCATGACCAAACTCCCAAACAAACAACTCTCAAAACAACCATCATTCCAATCATACCCCATATCACCAAAATCACAGCAACTAATCTTAGCACATAAGTGACCAAAATCAGCTTTAGTGGTCAAACAGGACAAGTCAAAAGATTTCCTATTAAAAAAGAATACCCTGTCCATAAAGTCTCATATTTTGCCACAAGGATATTAACATTATACCTTTTCATCCATAAATTTGCAAGACTCCAATTAGTAGAACATATAGGACCAATTCCATCCTCAAAATACACACAAATTGACTTAGAACAGTCAACAAAATGCTTCAGCAGCAGAAAATATAAGGAACAGCAGAGGACCAATTTTCAGTATAACCATCACCCTTATATTAACTCATTGCCAAGGACTTGAGTGCATACACCAAGGCTCGCATAAATAAGACTCTTTCGATAGAGGGACAAGGCTGCTAAATAACTAAATTATATGTCGATAAGTAAGATGGTAATACACAAAATAGATTATTTTCGCAAACGTACCAAAACCCGGCTGAATGAACTTCAAATTGGTCATAAATAAAATGTAGATAGAACAAGCAAAGTACTAATCGTTTTAACCCAAGCATAATAAACTGCAACCACATTCTAGCGAAATCAAAAAAACTTGCAACTTTTAAAGAAATCCAACATGCTTTCAATGACAATTTATCCAACATGATGCATGGGTCAGTTAAGAAAATGCTAATACATCTTCTTGCAACAAATGTATGCATAATCATTGTAAATTTTTAATATCACAAACAGACATTCATTTGTGAATAAAATCTTGCACTAATACAACCACCCAAATAAACTACATAAACCAAAATTTAACATAACAAAAATGAAGAATCCATATTCATTACAAATCGAATTCTCTATCAAGTATCATTAGCATAACTGAAATCAGACTCATCATAACTAAAACCTCAAACTCTTGCTACTGACCTCCCTTTCTTCTTTTCCTTCTTCCCAGTTGAATCACCTTTCTTTTTCTTCGATTTTTTATCACTCGTTTTCGCCACGTCATCCTCTTCAACAACATTCCCCTTCCTTTTCTTCTCTCCTGTTCTTTTCTTCTTACCCGAACCACCATCAACATCCTTTGCACCATTTTTCTCTTTAGATAACTTTTTTTCCGGTTTCGCTACAACCAATTCATCATCTTCAACTTCTTCCTCTGCAACCAATTCATCATTTTGAATTGCTTCATCTTGTTCATCATCAATCACCTCAACAACATTGCCCTTTCTTTTCTTCTTAGCATCCTTTGCTACCTTTTTCTCCTTTTTCGTCGGTTTCGCTACAAACGATTCATCATTTTCGACATCTTCCTTTTCGTCCGATTCATGATTAACCTCATGAATCCTCCCTTTTATCAAACTTTTCTCATTTCCCATTTCCTCAACTTCTTCCTTAACTTTACCTTCAATCTTTAGCTTAATATCAGGCAAACATTGATACAAAGGCAAAGCAACCGAATCCGAAAACTTCAAATGAAAAGACCTAACACCAACCAACTTTTTCGGAACAAACTCAATCGCGCCCTTAATCGCAGCATTCACATTTTCAACAATCTCATCTCTTTCCATCGAAACTTTCGCAACACGAATTACACAACAAGTCCCTGTACTAAAAAACAACAACCCAGATGAACACCCTCTTTCAATTTGTTCTTTCCAATTCTTATGGGTCAAATCAATACCTAAAGGCAGCTTCTTTTTTCTAAAAAACTGTTTTCCTATCAATTTAGGCAAAAGTGGGACCACCCTTTTATCAGCAAAAAACATCTCATAAGAATCACAAAGCTTTCTTTTAGCTTCATGGGGTTTATAATTTGTTTTAAGCTTTGAAAGCTTAATCACTTTAGTAACTGAAACCCCATCAGCTTTAATCTTCTTTTTAGCTATTTCTGACGTCAGCTTCGAATTGGGTCTGTCATCGATGATTAAACATATTTCTGAGAACGAATTTGGGGAAATTAAAGGGTGGGGTAAAGGGATTTTGTTAGGGTTTGTTCTTGCTCCATTGATTCCACCTTTTTGCGGGATTTTTTTGAGTGTGAGGATGAGATAGATGAAATCATCTTGGGGTAATAATTGGGGGTTACCGGAACTCGATTGGGTGTTCTTCCATTTGAGAAGTGCATCGACGGCGTTAGCGGCGGTTGATGGTGTAATGGCCATTTGAGGAAAAACAGCGGCTGTTGATGGTGAAGTATAAGGTTTTAGGAAGAAAGAAGGCAGGGGTTAGGGTTTAGAGACGTATAATTTTATAAAAGTTGGAGTAATTACTAACATGATCCCTCAACTATCACGCATTTTAAAAACTAGACCAGTAATATCGTCATTGTCATACTCATAGTCATAGACATAGTCATACCAGGTTACTACTATATACTCCGAATATATTTATAGACTAGCTATCGAATATGTATCAATTTTTTTTTTTTTTGAAAGGCAAGTAGAATTGAAATAAAAACCAACCGAAGAACAGAAGAATGAGAAGGACCAACAAAAGAAAGGCCCAACTCAAAAAAAAACAAAAACGCAAGAGCTAATTTGCAAAGATTGCAAAAAACCAATACACGAATCTAAGTCATACTAAGATAAACACTAGGATTATTCAACCAAGTCAACCAATCGAAATTTTTTCCTTTTGTTCTTCTCGAAATCCATTCGAAGGATTTAATTTGAATTTCATTTAGAGCCACCGGAGCGGTCCAACTTTTACCGCGGAAGACCATATTGTTCCGATTTTTCCAAATAAAATATGCACAAACCCATTCAATTGCTTGCCAAATTTGTTTCCCAAACTCGGAAGCCATACTCGATAAGTTTCCACGAAGAATTTCCCCAACGCTTAGGTTTGAAAATTGCCCCAAGTTCCACCATCCATATACACGATTCCAAAGCTCCATTGAGTGTTTGCAGAAAATCAGAGAGTGATCAACGGATTCTAAGTCATCATCGCATAGTGGACAACGCACGGTATGTAAATCGACGCCTCTTTTATCAAGTTCACACCTCACCGGTAATCGCCTTTTGAGCGCACGCCAAACAAAGATTTCCAACTTTCTAGGAACTAGTTTATTTCGCAATGTCTCCATGTTCCCAATATGGTTCGCTTGATACTGATCATTGATGAGTTTTGAGAGTTTCTTGACCGTAAACAATCCGGACGAAGCAAGAGACCATTGCCAAGAATCACGTTCCCCCTGATGAAAATTGTGGGCCGAAATAAGAGTGATAAGGTTCGCCAGCTCAGTCTCACTTCTGCCAGTGGGCCTGCGAGCCCAATCCCAAATGAAAACAGGCCCTGCATCTGTGATTTGAATACGAGAATTAACTGTAGCTGCCTTGGTCCTCTCTAGCTGATATAGTCTTGTGAATCTGGAGCTCAGTTTAACATTCCCGATCCACAAGTCGTCCCAAAATGATGTTGAGTTTCCGTTTCCAATTTTTTTGACGAAAGAATTTTTGAAACTAATGCCAAGATCTTCTATTGCTTTTCCTGCAACAATAATGTTATACCAAGTGCCCGGAAATGAAACCCGAAGTGAATCGGGATCCAACTCCAAACCACCATTCGAACCATAAATACTACGAATTATTCTAACCCAGAGTGAATCGGCTTCGGTTTTAAACCTCCACCACCACTTTCCCAATAGAGCAAGATTTTTGTTATTTAAATTCCCAATATTTAACCCCCCATTTTCAAAAGACATAGTGACATGTTCCCATTTAACCCAAGAAATTTTAGAACCCGAATCTGACCCGCCCCAAAAGAAAGAACGACGTAACATCTCCAGAATTTTTAACACGCATTGCGGAGCACGGAAGAGTGAGAAATAATACAATGGGAGACTAGATAAAACCGAGTTAATAAGGACTATTCTTCCCCCAAATGACATCGATCGCATTCTCCAACTTGATAATCTTTTTTTAAACTTGTCAATTACCGGGATCCAGTCACTTGATTTATTCATCCTCGACCCAATTGTTAAACCAAGATAAGAAAACGGAAACTTTCCGACTTGACAACCAATACGATTAGCCACATGATTTACTTCATCAAAATCTACACCAATACCATATAGGCAACTTTTTTGGAGATTAACTTTTAACCCCGAGGCCAACTCAAAGCATTTTAGGAGGTTTCGAATACTGTAGACATTTTCTCTAGACCATTTCCCAAGAAAAATAGTATCATCGGCGTATTGAAGATGCGATAACAATACTTTATCCCTCCCAATTTCCACACCTTTTAATAGGCCCGAGTTCATAGCCGCTTTGACTAAAATGTTCAACCCTTCTGCGGCCAGAATGAATAAAAAAGGAGATAGCGGGTCCCCTTGTCGTACCCCCCGACTTAGGTTAAACTCGTTTGTCGGCGACCCATTGATGAGAATAGAAATGGAAGCCGAACTCAAGCATGCATATATCCACTTCCTCCATTTGACACCGAAACCCATACTTTTCATTACTTCCATAAGAAAATTCCAATTAAGACAATCAAACGCCTTTTCAAAATCGACTTTAAAGAGAACACCTTTTTGTTTGGATGATTTTAAAAAACCGATGCTTTCATTAACAACTAAAGCCCCATCAAGAATAAATCTATCTTTTAAAAAAGCACTTTGTTCCGGACCAATCAAAGACGGAATAGTCTTCCTAAGTCGGTTAGATAGGATCTTTGAAATGATTTTGTAGTAACTACCAATAAGACTGATGGGTCGATAGTCACCAAACCCTAATGCATCAACTCTCTTAGGAATTAAAGAGACAAAAGATGCATTACATCCCCTTGAGAATTCCGACTTATCCCAAAACCACATAATTGCCTCAATTAACTCGACTTTGATAATTTCCCAATATTTTTTAAAAAATCTCATGTTAAAACCATCGGGACCCGGGGCTTTGTTACTTCCACAATCACAAATAGCATTGAAAATTTCTTTTTCATCAAAATGTACCTCTAGAGCATTTGCTTCATCAATTGAGAGCGATGGATATGATAAATCTTCAAGACTCGGTCGTTCAAAATTTGATTCTTTAAAAACATGGCTAAAATGTTTGTGTGCTTCAACTTTAATATCCTTAGGAGAGTCGTTCCAAACACCATTTATTTTCAACCCACGAATATTACTCTTGTTGTTGTTTCTTTTTATTACCGAGTGAAAAAATTTAGTATTTTCGTCCCCTTCAACAACCCAACGGACTCGGGCTTTTTGTTTTAGCATATCAATTTTGATTCTTTCTTTGTCTCCCCATTTCTTTCGCGTCTCCCTCCATAGATCTAGGTCGGGCCCGCTAAGAGGTCCATTTTCAGCTTGTAATTCGAATTCCATTGCCACTGATCTGAGATATTCTATTTCAACATCTAATTTATTGTATTTGCCATTACTCCACATTCTTAAAGCATTTTTTACATTTTTGAGTTTGTTCCGAAACACACAATCTTTACGAACGTTATTTTCCACCGGTAATACCCACGCATCACGAATAACCGACTCAATTTCTTCATCATCTAACCAAGCATCAAAAATCTTGAACGGTTTAGGACCGAAATTCCTATCTTCATCTTTTAAAATAATCGGGCAGTGATCCGAGTGATGCCTATCTAAAGCTAAAGCTGTGAGATCTTTCCACAAATTGACAAAACGTTGGTTAACAAGAAAACGATCAATTTTACTAAATTTAATACCATCATCACTAACCCGAGTGAAATTACGACCTCCAAGAGGGATTTCGATCAAACTAGTATCTGTAATAAAATCATTAAAAAGACGAGCTCTATATTCAATGAATTCACAATTTAGTCTTTCATATTGGTTCCTCACTTCATTGAAATCACCACATAACAACCACGCTTCATCATTACCATCAATTAAGTTGTGTAGGGAGTTCCACAAACGCTTTTTATTAATGTCATCGTGCGGACCATACACGTTAACAATGTTGAAACTAGCACCCGAACTTTTCCAAACCCCTTTAATGCCCATGAAAAAGTCAGAGTTAATCACGTCAATACCTTCAAAATCAATTGTATCCCAAATAAGCAATTGGCCTCCCGATTTTCCCACCATTTCCTTTTGGATGAAATTACAATTAGCCGATCCCCATAGAGATTGAATCCAGTTCAAGTCCACAAGGTGTAGCTTCGTTTCTTGTAACGCCAAAAAGGAAGGTTTTTCTTTAACTATTAAGCGTCTAACCCACCCAACAACATCAACCTTTCCCCCGATTTTAAAACTTCTAATGTTTAAAGATATAGCCTTCATACTGACACTGATTAAGACGAACATAAAGAAAACCAGGCCAAAGGAATTAAAGAGAAGTTTTTTTAACCTTCCACTTTAATCCTATCTTGGACCCATATTCCTTAATACCCATAGAATCCAACGAGTCACTACAATAATCAGAGGAATTATGTTTAGCCGTACCTGATGATAATTTGTCAGATGATACCTTTATTGCACATGAAGAGCAATTCGAACGAATAGGTTGATTATCAGGACGCTTCTTTCTCGCTGAGTTTTTTGCATTCATGAATATGTATCAATTTTAATCGATCTTTGGTTAATTTTATTTTTTATGCCAACAAAAATTATTACAGCTTTGGAGTATGCATATTGTGAGTTTTTCCTATTCGGGAGCTTTGGTACATCTATTTATTTATGTCACTAATTTCAATTTCATTAGACACTTATTAGTTGTTTAAGCCTATACTAGTGAAATGACCCGTGGAAGCACGGAGTTTGTTTAAACGAAACAGTTTAATGATATGTTTTAGGTATTAAGTGAGTTTAATGACCCGTGAAACCACAGAGTCCGACTAAAAAACTCGTCAGCTGAACATTTCATCAAACACCTAAAATGCATATTAAACAATCCACATCCAATTATAAGAGATAATATTGGTTGTCATTTTATTTTAAAATTCGAAATTAAAATATAAATTTAGAATTGGTTTTCTTCTGCCTAGCTTTTATACCTTCTCGTTGCAATTCAAAATAATTAATTAATATAATTCAAAATTATTTAATTTTAATAATTAAAATAATTATTGATAAGATTTAATAATAATAATTAATAATTAATTAATAAGATTTAATTTTAATTCAAAATTATTTAGATTAATGACATCATCCACCATGCTCAGATGTTTTTCTTTTATTTTTTGATTTTTTTAACAAAGAAATTAGCCTAATAATGACATCATCATTATAGGATTTTAATAGAAACTATAGATGAACAAAGGCTACATAGATTTGATGGATGAGCTTGTTGTTCATATACTGTATATACATTAATCATAATCAACAATTAAATGGATGTGAATGAGTTTTTTCTTATTATTCCATTACTACATAACCTACTGGTTGGAGGCCTAACATCCAGCAAATGGTCTGAAATTCGAATCTTGTGATGGTCATGTAAGGATTGGAAACAGAGCATTCAGCAGAGTATGTAGTTGAACTTTTCGCGCTCCCGAGTAACCCGAAGGAATAATCATATACACATAACCTGATATCTCATTATCGTTTTTGACTCTAGTCTCATTCAAAATGTACAACTACTAATGTTTCACCGGTTAATCATTAGAGCACTGGGTGTCCGTGTCCCTTTGCCAAGGTCCATTTCAGTGTCAAATATAGACCTTGAAATTGACTAAAGTGGGGTATCGTTCGGTGTTCATTTTGGTGTCTATTTCAGGGTCGATTTTAGTCGTAGACCAATAAGAAAATAGAATAATTAAAAAAGAAAAAAAAAGTAGAAACATCACCGTCGCAACAGCAACGGTGGGAAGGGGTGGGAAGGGACGGCGAAATTGAAGCTGAGGCGGTATCCATGTCCTTTCATCGTCGGTGATGGACGGCGGAGTTGAAGCCCGGACACCGCATGCTCTTAGACCATCCACAGTCAACAAGTAACTTCCATACATGATTGACATTTAAGAATTAGTAAGGAAATGAAGTTCACAATTAACAATATCAAGTTTGTTTTGATACAAAGATCATAAAAACTGCATGACTCTGACTTACATTGGCTTGCTCCCGGAACACTACAAACAACAGATTTCGTGTTTACACGAACTATCAAGAAGAATCGACAGATACAAACAACATACCAACAAATACCATAACTTGTTAATGAATCCATCAATAAACACGATACAATTTTGGCTTGATCGCCATCACTTTCAAAAAGCCTCCATTTTTTCTTTCTTTTTACATCGATCAGTCAGCAATAAAAAAAAGGTTATAGTCATCAATTTGATTCGTTACCTTGTCCGAATTTAAACCATTTCCAATTTGCATACATTTTTTCTTCATCATTAAACGGCACGTCATCCAATGGAACGTTTTGTAACTTTCTAGTAGCTGAAATGGCTGGTAATTTCTGCCTGTATTTCTTTGCCATTTCTGCAGCTTCCGAAAATACTTTCTGCCATAACGAAAACAATTTCAACGCTTTCAACAAAAATAATGAAAAAAAAAACGCACCTTTGGAAAAAATTAATTATGTAAACAGTGAAGTACCTCCTTGTTTGATAGGAACAAACCGGGTTCACTCTCTAGCTCTGAAGTACTGTGTACGACAAATATCAATATTTAAAATCTCGTTACAATTAAAAAGCATATGTATACTTCAAACGTGCGTTTACCTTAGAGAGATTTTGTCAGGGAACATTGACTTGACGACCAAAACTTTGACCTTTTCATCAACTGATAGTACATCATTGACTGAAACAATCTGTCCTCGAGTAATATTCGATATATGCAACAATCCACTGGATAAAAATAGTAATAGTAAGTGCGATTTTTACCAACATACAAAAAAAAAAAAACATACGTATGAAAAATATCATAGACCTCGCTCACCTGCGGTTACTTTCACCGATCCGTATTTGAGCACCGTACGGGAAAATTTTCCTTACTGTTCCTTCTAAAAGTGTTCCCTCCTTAAGGTGTATAGCATTCTGTAATTATTACATTACATTTATTTTAATAATTTTAATTATTTAAAATAAATTGGTAATAATAAAAAGAAATGTGAAACTAATGATGCGGTTAAATTAAATGCCAACCCAAGCTTCTTTTTCACTGAGAATCAAGTCATTTGTATCTTCACTTATTCGGGTAATTTGCACGTACAAGCGACGTCCAACCTGCATTCATCAAGACTTGCAATTAATTAATCAATTAATGATTAAACTAGAAACGTAAAATTGAGCAAATGATAATTTAATTTTGAGAATAATTAGAGTAAGAAAAGGTGTATTAGCTTACATTTTCTTTCAACTCGGTGAAGTTATTAACACGATTAACGAGTTCAACTTTAGGAAGAAAAGCACGTAATCCCTACAAAGAACAACTCTTAGATTAAAAGTTCAACGAAAATCCATAATTTGAGAGTAATGAAAATAAGTCAAACCTCGATTCTTGTAAGAAGACCGCCTGTATTCCACTCGGTGATTTTGACCTCTATAGGTTCGTTGAATTGCTTAATCTGCAGATAATCAAAGTCTTAGTGCAACAAAACTATGCTATGTTTATTACTTGTAATTATAACGTTTTTAAACAAAGTTTTGTTTATGCACTTTAGTCATCGTGTCGTCGGATTGTTTTTGTCAATATCTGAATCACAAAAGAATGAATTTGTGACTACAGACTGAGGGCCACCAAGGCTGCTAGTGTTCTTTACTTATCGAGTTTAACTACTCTCCATATGTTTTGCTTTGTAAAAACCTGTCTGAAATCTAGTGAAGTACTTCATTATTTTGGGGTCGCGATACACTCTTATTATAATCAGGGAGCTGTGTTATCATTACTTTTAGATAAGTCTCACTATTATTAGGAAAGGATTTAAGAATCTTATTTGATTAAGAAAGTTTTAAGGAACAAGTTAGTTAGTCTTTATCAGAGGGCTTGATAAGTGTAATCTTTTTATGCTGTATATCATCATTAATTTTGGTATATAGATGAGTTGGTTTACCTCTCGAAGGTAAATCGTATGAGAGCAAATCGACCTCTCAAAAGTTGATTATCTATCTCAATTACTGTTTTAGTTTGTTTTTATCATGATACAAGCATCCGATTCATATCAAATTCCCGCTTCTAAATGTAGCAACGCATACAAGAAATACACATTATAGTTTCAGTGAGGTTTAGAGATGACATTAGGCAGGGTTTAGGTCATCCCAGACCCAAACCCGATTAAAAAAACATGTCTCAAACCCGGACCCGCCAGCTTCCCATTTAATTACTAACTAGCGGGTAAGCGGGATTCCGCACGGGTATCCCGGTCCCCACCTATTTACGAACTATCCAGTAAAGGGGTTTTCCCATGGGTATTCGAGTCTTTTTTTCGGGTCACGGGCCGGGTAATTGGGTATAGGGGCCGAGTGATTGGGTTTACGAGTCGGGTATATGGACTCGGGTCTTTTTTCAGGTATACGAGCCAGGTAATCGGGTTTGTGTCTAAAATCATCCCCGGACCCGGACCCGGACCCGGACCCGCAAAAAAATTAAAAACCATTTCCATACCTGGCCCTAGACCCATTTACCCGGCCCAAAAATATCGGGTTTCCCCATCGGGTACAGGTTTTTTGCCAACCCTAGTGAGGTTTTTATTTAACAATCAAGGAATACCGAGTAGCAATTATTCTAACTACATAGAGAAAAAGAAAAACGCATGTATCCGTAACAGCAGGATAACAATTTTGCATACAATAATAATAATCGACTCATTTGAATGAACTTTTTGTTCTCCTCATGCAAACTAATAATCGACTCATGGTAACATAACCAGTAAGCCGATTGATGGAACTCCCTCTAACTTAAAGGAAGAGTCTCATGATATTGATGCCCATAAAATGCCCAGAAGGAAAAAAACAGCCAATTCGTACAAGTCTGATTCATCCAATTGTTGTTGGAAGTCAATGGGTAATTGGAAAGCATCATCGAAAATTCTACACGCCAATAAATCATCAAGAAAAAGATATAGTCAAGAGGCTCATGGTGGCGTTAATTGTGTTACTTGTGGTAGTCGTGCGAGGAGATTCGGAAATTCCAATCAACAGGGCCTCAATTCGAAAAGCAATTCTAGTTCGTCTCGCAACAGTAAGAAGGAAGAGGCTAAACAGTTGATGTCGGAAAGCAGTATAGGGTTGGAGGAATTCGGTGCAAATCTTGGTCTAAAATGGACCAAGAAAGCGCTGTAAGTACTTCATCTTCTTCTATCGTATTTTTTTCTTTTAAATGAATATTTTGTCATTAAATGTTCGTGGGTTTGAGTTCGGGAAAGAAAGTAAATTTGGTGATGTGCGTAAATTATGTATTGCGGAAAGACCTTCCATTTTCGCACTTCAAGAATCAAAATGTCATGCTAAAGACGATAGTTGGTTTTTTGGGCTTTGGGGATCCAAGGATTGTGGTTTTTCTCAAAAAGAAATGGTCGGTAAATCGAGCGGTCAAATTATTATTTGGGACAAAAATGTTTTCGAGGTGAATAGTGAGCTTATAAGTGAGTTTTTTATTGCAATTCGAGGTAAATGGAAAAACTCGGGCCATGAATCTATCATTATAAATGTATATGGACCGCATGATGATTTGAATAAAAAAAGGATGTGGGAATCTCTTGATATGTTGCTAGGTAGTACCAGGGTCTCTTGGGTTATTTGTGGAGACTTTAATGAAGTTAGGAATTGTTCAAAAAGATTAAATTGTGAATTCGTTGAAAACCGGGCCAAAATGTTCAATGACTTCATCGATAGAAATATGCTAGTTGATATTCCAATGGGGGGAAGGAAATTCACTAGAGTTAGTGATGATGGAGTTAAGATGAGCAAGTTAGTTAGATTTCTTGTATCGAGTGACTTCCTTAGTTTGTGGACGGATTTAAAGGTCATTGCTTTAGATAGAAAGGTTTCGGATCATTGTCCTATTATGATGTCGGATGGTGAAGTCAATTTTGGACCTAAACCGTTTAAAATCTTTGATGAATGGTTGTTGGTGGATGGTATTGGAGATGTAATTGCCGAATCATGGAAAGGTACGATGGAAGGTAATCGAAAAGATTGTGTTTTCCGTAACAAGCTAAAAAGGTTAAAAGGGGATCTTAAAGAGTGGAGCAAATCTCATTTTGGGAATCTTGATGTAGAAATTGAAAATGCAAAAAAAGTAGCGATGGATCTTGAACTCAAAGCGGAATCAGGTTTTTTAAGTATTGAGGATCACGAGAATTGGCGTGCGTCGAGAAAAACTTGGCTAGAAAAGGAAAAGGTAAAAACCGGAATGTTGAGACAAAAAGCACGGGTACGTTGGATGACCGATGGTAATGAAAACTCAAAATATTTTCACAGATGAAGCGATTAATCATTTCAAGAAAATATTCGACGAGAGAGATATGGATCGTCCCAGCCTAAAGGGGCTGAATTATTCATCGATCTCAGAATTAGAAGCATCAAGCCTCGAAGTGCCATTCTCGGAAGCCGAAATTTTGGAATCGATAAAGTGTTGTGGAAGTACTAAAGCCCCCGGGCCGGATGGTTTTAACTTGGGTTTTTTCAAAAAAATTTGGCACATCATCAAAGAGGATCTAATCGAGGCTATTAATTGGTTTTTGGGATCACGGTGAGTTTTCCAAGGGGTGCAACGCTTCGTTCGTATCGCTTATCCCTAAGAAAGTGGATCCATTGAATTTTGGAGATTACCGACCGATTAGTCTTATTGGTAGATACTACAAAATAATTGCGAAAATGTTGTCTCATAGGATTCGTAGAGTCGTGCCGCGCCTTGTGGGGATGGAACAAAGTGCCTTCCTCAGTGAGAGATTTATCCTAGATGGTGTCTTAGTGGCGAATGAAGTGGTTGATGATCTCAAGCGTAATAAAAAACATGGTCTTATTTTCAAAGTCGATTTCGAGAAAGCCTTTGATTCGATCAATTGGAACTATCTTCTAGAAGTTATGACTTGTATGGGTTTCGGGGTTAAATGGCGAAAGTGGATGGCATCTTGCTTTCAATCAGCCTCAATTTCGGTCTTAATTAATGGCTCCCCAACAGGTGAATTCCATCTAAGGCGGGGTGTTAGGCAAGGTGATCCCCTATCACCTTTTCTTTTCATTATCGCGTCGGAAGGCCTTAACATTCTTACTAAAGTGGCGGTGGATAAAGGCATGTATAAAGGGGTTGAAGTTGGTAACGAGAAGGTTATTATTTCCCATTTACAATACGCGGATGACACGATTTTTTCGGGGAATGGAGTAAGTGTAATGCTCGAAACTTAATGTATTTACTAGAATGTTTTGAAAGGGCTTCGGGTTTAAAGGTGAACTACAATAAAAGTCACATTTATGGGGTAGGTATTAGCAACTCAGAGGTGGAAGATCTTGCCTCATGGTGTTCTTGTCAAGCGGGTAAGTTACCTTTTATGTATTCGGGTCCACTGGGTAATAAGATGAAGAAATTGAAAGATTGGTCCCCGGTTATCGAAAAGTTCAACAATCGGTTATCGGAGTGGAGAGCTAAAATGATTTCATTCGGTGGTCGTTTGACTCTTGTTAAATCGGTTCTCTCTAGTTTACCACTCTACTATTTCTCGCTTTTTCGTGCCCCTCCTTGTGTGCTAAAATGTCTAGAGAGTGTGTGAGACGTATTTTCTTTTGGGGTGGGTCGGGTTCAAAATCTAAAATGTCTTGGGTCAAATGGGAAACAATCCTTCTTCCTCACGAAGAAGGAGGCTTAAATATCATGTCACTCAAATGTAAAAATCTTGCCCTTCTTTGTAAGTGGTGGTGGAGGTTCAAAACCGAAACCAACACTTTGTGGGTCTCGGTGATTCGTAGCATTTATGGTTCTAATGGAGGACTTGTGTTTGGTAACGGGCCTGCCCGTAACCCATCCGCTAGTCTTTGGTCTTTTATTTGTGATGCAGGAAAACAAGTTGATAGGCTAGGGATCCCCTTCTCTAGTTCATTTACTCGCGCAATTGGCAATGGGGCGGACACAATGTTTTGGGATGACACTTGGATTGGGAACGTTTGCTTCAAGGAAAGATTCAACAGGCTATTTCGACTTTCACTTGACAAAGCAGCAACAGTGCAAGAGATGGTTCACAACTCAAATGGTGGGCTGTTGGTTGGCTGTTCTTGGGCCCGTGAGCCCACTGGGCGAACTGCAGCAGAACTTCAAGAACTGCGTGGGCTAATTCAGCCCATTAAGCTGGTTAGCGAAAAACAAGATGGGTGGCAGTGGGCACTAGACGAAAACAAGGGGTACACGGTTATGGTAATGTCCAAACTCATTGATACTATCACATTGGTTCGTGAAAATTCGGAGGTAGAGACCTTGCGTAAGAGATTAGTTCCAAAAAAAGTGGAGATCTTCATTTGGCAAGCGAGAAGGGGGCGCATTCCGGTTAGACTTGAGCTAGACAAAAGGGGTATTGACTTACATAGCGTGAAATGTCCGGTTTGTGATGGGGGTATAGAGTCAGTTGAACACATTCTTTTTTCTTGCCAATTCGCTCATGAGGTGTGGTTACTAGTTCTAAATTGGTGGGGATACAATACGTCAATTTTTCGGCTTCGACGACATCTTTAATGGGACTTTTGGTTCGCTGGCTACAGACAACAAAAAAATTTTGTGGCAAGCGGTTTGTTGGATTGTTTGTTATTTGCTTTGGAAGAATCGTAATGAAAAGGTTTTCAAGAACAAAATTGGGGCGGTTCCTTCACTAATCTTGGAGATTCAAACCCTATCTTTCGACTAGCTTTCGAGGAGACAAAATCGACATAAGCTCGAGTGGCATAATTGGTTTTCTAACCCCATATCGTGCTAGTTGCAATCTTTGCAACCTAATTCGTGTGTAGTTTTCTGTATTTTCTTGTTGTTTTTTAAGTGGCCACAATGGCACCTTTGTACTTATATCGTTGATTAATATAATTCCTACTTGCTTTTCAAAAAAAAAAAAAAAAAACTAAAGATCATATATTATCATATACGTTTGTCGTTTCAATACTTATAATTCGTCTGAAAACTTTCAAGTAAGAAATCAAGGAGAGACTTTGAACATAGTATGCAATGAAGAAAGGTCAGTCTCCACTTACATTTCCAAAAATTCATCACAACTCTGTATTTTAACAAGAAAAATGTTCTATTTGACAAAACAATTAATCACAATATTTCTAACTTAATAATATCATGAAAATAAAAAGAAAGCTGAGAAAAGAACCTGCCTCACTCGATGCCAAGCCAACCGACGAAAAAGGCGTCGTGTAGATATCAAAGGTCGACCACTAAGCGTTCTACCCAAAACCTCCGCAAATAAAACCGTTCCATGCTCCACAACTGGCTGCCCTGCCACCGGGCCCCCACTTAACGCCTCTTCGTTTTTCACAACTCCCATCTTCCCTTTCATCATAAACTCTTGACCATTATCATCCTCAAAATCACACAACAAAAAATCCAACTCTTTTTCATATAAAGGAAGCACTTCTTTAGTCAACATTGTCCCTAATAAATCAGCCCCAATATTAACATCAAGTTTATACTCATTCCCTGAAACCACAACACCAACCACAAAATCGCCCGGTTGCGGATCATAATACTCTACAAAAACCTTCTTATCTTCTTCTTCTTCAACCTTTTCTTCTTCATTCTCCATTACAATCTCATCTTGTTCTGAATCACTAGTTTCTAATTCTTCCCCAGTAGACTTACCATCTCTAAAAAACTTATAAAATGGCTCTAAAACCTCATCTTTATCAGGCTTATTGTATTCAATTTCAACTTGTGGTGGTGGTGGTTTTGGTACACTAATGGGCTTTGGTGATGGTTTACCTAATAATCCAAGCTCTTCAATTTCATTTTCATTATTTTCGGTCAATTGGTTGTTTGTGAATCCATCAATTAGCTCATTGTTAGAGCAATTTAAAACATGAGTGTTTTTAAAGATTGAAACTTTAGTAAGAAAATGCAGATTATTCATTGGTTTTGGGGTCTTAGGGCATGAAATGAATCTGTTAATGGGGTTTTTGCAGATACTGAATGTTTCTAGAGGGTTAAAAGACTTACAACATGGATGATGAATCAGAGACATATCTTCTTGCTGTTGCTTATCATGTGTGTGATGAAAAGATTCTTGTTATGCAGATTAAATTTTCGAACAAATTTTTTTTTGTTCTATCCAAACATAGAATGACTCCTTATCTAAAAGTTACGGTATTTAAATGGGCTTAAAAATCATGATTGGGCTTACTAATCATAAATTGGCTTTTGAGTCTCAAATACCCATCTTTGAATTGTTCTTTTAGGACACTTTTCTACATTTACATTTCTAACTACATCTTTAAATATGTACTCTTTTTATTCAAAGTGTTAGGACAATATACATTTTTTTTACAAGAAAATAGTAATATGCACTATTCAGTCGAACACTTTCTTGATCTACTACATCATATGGGGGTCTACCATAAAATTTTGCATGTAGTCAACATCAATAAGGAGTTGATCGACTAAAACAAGGAGTTAAGCGACTATTTAGTCGAACAGTGAAACACGGTAGTCGAACATATTTATGTTCAGTTACATAGTCGAACGATGGAACACGATAGTCGAACATATTTTATGTTCGATTATCATATTTTTCTCACTATTTTGAATCAGTTTTTTAGATATGATTTGATGAATTTTGGATCAGTTGGGAATAAATAAATAAAAAAAAAAAAAGATGTGTCAGTTCATGATTTGATATCATTTTATCACATGATGAAAACTTTGATGAATTAAAAGCTGATAAAGAAGCGAAATTTGAAGAATGGTTAGAAGGAGATAATGATGATTCGCATAGACAATGGGCTGATGAATAATGGGCTTGGTTTGGTGCTCTTTATTAAAATTGTAAAGCCTCGAGTTTACATAAAAATAATTACAAACGAAAGAGATAATTTATAGGGTTGAAATTCTATATGAAAACGTCAAGAAAATCGTATCTAAAATAAATCAAATCACATCTAAATATTTGATCTAAAGTAATGTGAAAATTATGATAGTCGAAATATGTTCGACTACCTTGTTTCACTGTTCGACTATGTAGTAGAACAAAAATATGTTCGACTACTGTGTTTCACTGTTCGGCTACATATTCGACCAACTCCCTGTTGATGTTTGGTCGACTACAGACAAAATCATCTGATCGACCACCATATGATGTAGTAGACCAAAAAAGTGTTCGCCTGCATGGTGCATATTATTAATTTTTTTGAAAAAACTTATATTGTTCTAACACTTTGAAAAAAGTGTATATTTGTCAACTTCTCTTAAAAAAAATATCGTACAAACTTTATTAGTATAAATTAAAATTTAGTCTTTAACATATTTCATTTCTTAATTATATCGTACAAACTTTGAGCTGTACAAACTCGAGCATAAACAATCTCAGATTGAACTGAGCTCGGGTTCAACCATAAAACTAGCCATTGTATTCAATCAGCTAATTCCAAAATGCTTAACATATATCATCTTTAAGACCTTTCATAAGTGGATGTGCTTTTCAAAAGCTGTCACTAATAAGCCACATAATTAATAAAAGTTAATAATAAAAGAATATTAATATAAGAAATATAATAATCAAAAGTAAAGACTACATTTTGAAATCTGGATACTCATATTATAAAAGTTGTTCATTGAACAATTTATCGCTAATTTAAATATAGAATCTTCTAACGACAATCTTTAGAACTATAGTTTAAGATGCTTAGAATATTTGTAAATTTTTAATAACTGCAATTAATAAGTCAACATAACCACTACGTACATATATTTTGAGTACTTTAACGACAACTCTAAGAATACCGTAAAAAATCCTTTAAATTTCTAACAATGCGTAAAAGTTGTTGACAACACGAGCCGTGATATAAGGTGATATTTTGAATTTTTAAGGCAAACTCCATAACAACTATACATGGGGTAATGTTAATGATACATGTCATAATTAACCATAGTGACATTTTCCAAAAGATTCTCTTTGTTTATCATAAGTTAGATATTCCCTTCATAAATACGAAACCATGATACAAGTTTAACGCCCAATAATGTTTGCGCCAACTTGGTTTACCCAACCCGACTTAATTAACACCAACTTGATTTAGACCAAACATATGCCCTGTCTGACTATCTCCAGACTGTTAGGTTACAAATGCGCAATGTGAGACAAAACAGTCCACGTGGATTATGTTGACAATGATTATGATCCATTTCAACCACATGATCGAAGATGGCATGGCATGGCAGCTAATTAGTAAGACAACAAACTGTAGAACTTAATCGCTCCTGTGCACTTTGGTCTTGTACAAAATGATGGTGATCCATGCATTTTACATGTCATGTTTCAAATGCTGCATTGCATTGGGTGAATTAGGCAAAGATCGATGTTTATGTGATGAAAATCAGTTTCATTGACCATGGTTAGGTTGGGTTGGGTCATTGACTCATTGGGTTGGGTTGACTCAGTGGCGGAGTCAGAAATTTTTTTTCACCTGGGCAAATTTTTTTTTTAAACTGTTTGGATTTTTTTTTTTTTTGATAAAATATAGAGGTTTTATGGGCAAATATAGAATTTTTTGAGCAAAATTTGGAGGTTTATGGGCAAAATACGAAGGTTTTGAGACAAAATATGAAGGTTTTATCGCAATATATAAAGGATTTGGGGCAAAAAAAAATTCCACTGGGAGCAAAATTGAAAAGCCAAAAAAATTTGCACTAAAAGTTACAAATTCACTGGGGGCGAGCGCTGTGACAACCCGGAAATTTCCAACCAAATTTAAACTTTATCTTTATATTATTCCGACACGATAAGCAAAGTTTGTTAAGTTAAATCTCAAGAATTTTAAATTGTGTTCATACATTCATTATAACCTCGACCAAATTCCGACGATTCACAAACCGTTATATATAAATAAATATGTATATATATATGTATATATATGTATATATATATATTATAACTTGAGAATATTAATAAAGTCTTAAACGTATAATACTTTACATGAATGTATTTGTTTCAATATGTTTATCGATGGAGTTAGAAGATAATATCAAATGATTAATTTATCAGATACATTGTGATATGATTACGGGTCCATGTTATGAGGCCCACTGTGATTTAAGAAATATATTCTTTTTGACAACATTCGCAAAATGGTAAAGTGATTTATAAGTAAGAACGTGGAGTGTAAATAACTTAGATGTTGGTGAAAGGACCCGTTCATATACATTATAAACGATTCACAATAGTTGATTACATCGCGAGGTATTTGACCTCTATATGATACATTTTACAAACATCGCATTCTTTTTTAAAAGATAAACTTTCTTTACAACGAAAGTTGACGGCATGCACACCATTTCATAATACATCTAACTATAATTGGCTTAATAATAATCTTGATGAACTCAATGACTCGAATGCAACGTCTTTCAAAATATGCCATGAATGACTTCAAGTAATGTCCTTAAAATGAGCTAATGCACAGCGGAAGATTTCTTTAATACCTGAGAATAAACATGTTTTAAAGGGTCAACCAAAAGGTTGGTGAGTTCATAGGTTTATCATAACAATCATTTCAATATATTAATAGACCACAAGATTTCCGTTTATAAATATATGTACACTCGCAAGTGTATAAAAGTATTCTATAAGTTGTAGGCACCCGGTAACAAGCCTTAACGTTCATGTTTTACCCTCTGAAGTACACCAGATCAGGTGTGTTTAAAATAACCTCGAAGTACTAAAGCATCCCATAGTCAGGATGGGGTTTGTCAGGCCCAATAGATCTATCTTTAGGATTCGCGCCTACCGTACATAGACAAGTAGTTTAATGTTACCAAGCTAAGGGTATATTTCTGGTTTAAACCCACGTAGAATTAGTTTTAGTACTTGTGTCTATTTTGTAAATCATTTATAAAAACAGCGCATGTATTCTCAGTCCCAAAAATATATATAAAAGGGAGCAAATGAAACTCACCATACTGTATTTCGTAGTAAAAATACATATAACGTCATTTAACAAGTGCAAGGTTGGCCTCGGATTCACGAACGTATCAATATTGAGATTCAATATTGCAGGAAAGTACGTAGACGTAACGGAGATGATAAACACTAGATTGACCTCACGAGCATACCCATGAACCATACCCATCACCTCCATAGCTATAACCCATAATTTCCTTAGCTTCGACTCATTCAAAAAAAACTATTTTGAAATCACTCGGACAGCACTCCGTCGTAATATTTTATGTATACTAATAATATCTTGAAATAATACAGAGCAAATATATATATATATATATATATATATATATATATATATATATATATATATATATATATATATATATATATATATATATAAATCGATTGAGAGAGTTTAGACAAATATATTTTTAGGTTTCTATGAAATAATGAAACCTATTGAATTCTATTTATAATAGATTTTTGAATTATTAAAGTAAATTATTAAAGTATGAATTATTAAAGTGAATTATTAAAGTATGAATTATTAAAGTAAATTATTAAAGTATGAATTATTAAAGTGAATTATTAAAGTATGAATTATTAAAGTAAATTATTAAAGTATGAATTATTAAAGTGAATTATTAAAGTATGAATTATTAAAGTGAATTATTAAAGTATGAATTATTAAAGTGAATTATTAAAGTTAAAGTAAAGTAAAGGTAAAGTTAAAGTATAGTAAAAGTATAAAAACTATGTATGTATAATACGCGTATAAATATATATAATATTAATTTAAATCGTTATATATATTTAATGAAATAAAATATAAATATCGTTATATTTATTATACTGGTTAAGTAATGAGTTGTCAAAAGTGATTCCAGATATTTATAAAAGTTATATACGTTTTAATAATAAAGTTCTTTTTAAACTGAAAACGTCTTTGTACGTTTGAAAATAGATTAATAGAATATTATGGAAACCAATTCTCCACTAACTTTTGTTTAACTTTCGTAAATGACACTTTTTGTTTTTATTTATAAATAGCTTTACAAATTATTCTAAATATCGTTAAGAGGAATAGATTTTCTCAAATCATAGTGGACCTCTCAACAGAGACTTGTAATCATAATTCAATGTTTCTGATAATTCAATCATTTAATATATATTTTTTTAATTTCGTCAAAAATCATATTGAAACAAATACGTTCGTGTAAAGTATTATACGTTTAATATTTTATTAATATTCTCAAGTTATAATATATATATACATATACATATCTATTTATATATAACGGTTCGTGAATCGTCGAAATTTGGTCGAGGTTATAATGAATGTATGAACACAGTTTAAAATTCTTGAGATTTAACTTAACAAACTTTGCTTATCGTGTCGGAATAATATAAAGATTAAAGTTTAAATTTGGTCGGAAATTTCCGGGTCATCACAGTACCTACCCGTTAAAGAAATTTCGTCCCCAAAATTTGATAGAGGTCATCATGACTAACAATGAGAATGTTATTATAACGATTATAGAGTTTTATCATGTTCAAGAAGCATGGATAAAATAATTCGATTACTCGAAGCATGTGAGTGAAGTTATCGTAAATGAATGAAATAAGATAATAGTGATTCGTCGTATCTTTTGACGTTATCATGATTGATCTTCGAAAAGAAAATCTTTGTAATCTATATTGGATTTGATTATTCGGTGATTAAGGAAATTATGATCCTCTTCGAATTAATGCGATAATCCATTTTGATTTCTCTGTCAGATATTTCACTATAAATCCACCTCCTTTGTTTTTATTACAACTCACACCTTCTCAACTCATATTTTTAAGTATTTGTCAATATGCTTCATCCAGTGCTGATTCTTGATATACTCCTCACTTTCATATCTGTCGCTCTTCTTTTTCATCTGCATCCGGAAGAATCTATTTACTTCTACAATACTCTTGGTTTTATAGTGTTTTTAGTTCTCCCGTGTCTTTATATTGCTATATGCATTGATATATACGGTTTGTGATTTCTGGATTGTTGTTGGGTTTTATATCTTCCCTTATATTTCAAAGTCCTTGCTTCTTCTATAATCATTGTCATTCACAGTTAATGCTCTCTTCTATTTGCTATGATTTATACTCCCATTTCTAGTTCGGAACTTTGTCCTTTCGTTTCTTCTTCTTGCGATTAAGCACCGCTTGTAATGGTCCAGAATTCGTAGATATAAATTTCGGAATGAACATTGTTAATGTTCTAGGAAGGAAATTGTAATGGCACGATCTTGACTTGTCAACTTACCAGAATACCTCGGAAAAGGCCGAATCATCAAGAAATATTTTCTTGATATTTAGAGATCAAAGAGAATACAAGAGTCGTGTAACATAGCACATGATGACGTTATGATCTGTGAATCATCATGTTCCATTTAGAAACTCAGCATGAATTACTGTAATATAATCACGTTGATCAAGTGTCATTATATTATACTAACTCATGCTTCAGCCCCCAACACTTCTTCAAGAATATTCCTATTTTAAACTCGAATGTTTCAGAATTTAGAAACTAAAATAGTTTCTTTTATGATATAATACAGATAGCGCGAAGAGGTAAATGATTTCAGATAAGAATAATTATAAAAATATCTTCAGAAGTATGGATGATATTTATAATGAAAGATACGATGATATCTTAGAATGTCTAATATCAGAGGATGATGAAGGATATTGTCCACAGGGGTTTAGAGTCAGGAGCTAGGTATTCGTTAATGACTTCAGCAAGTACTGAATCATTTGGATTCTTTGAAGGCAGGTTCAGCCTTTATGATTTGTCCACAGCCTCCTTCATACTTTGCTCAATCCGTTTTCCAGTTCCAAAGCTTCTCTTTTTCTGAGCTTTTCCAATATACTATCCTTTATCATCCAACTTTTTACTGTTAAGGTCGTTTACAGTTTTTGCTGCTTCATCAGCATTTTTCAAAATTTTGAGAACTGGTTCGCAGTTTAGGGTGTTTTTCAGAAATTTCTCATTCAAAGAATGTAAGTCTCGGAGGTAGACATTGTGTGTATATGTAATTGTTGATGTAGACATGCTGCGAGGTTTCAAAATACTGATTGCTGATTCTCAATAATTGGTATGGCAATTCTTGTTATAAGGTATGAATGAGTATATGATAGGGTTTCGATAATTATAATGATTTTTTTTTTTGGGAAGTCAAAGATCAGTGAAGTTGTTGGTAAGTTTATTGCTAATGTGGTGAATATAAACGATTCCCCGGTAACGTTGGCGAAAGGGCAACGTATCTATCGAGGTTATAATAAGACTGTTTTGATTGAGAAGTCGAAGTTGACTTGCTGGAGCTGTGATAAAACTGTCTATTTTGAAACGGAATTGAAAAGTTATTTTAGCTAGTAAATGCCAAAGGGTCTAACACGGATACGTGTCGAACTATGACTTGGGTTTTGAGAGTTTTTCAGGTATATAACTGTGGGTAACATGTGGTTGGATCATCATCTCGATTGTTCCTTAGTTGAAGTGTCTTCAGGAATTTCGAAGGGTTTGAGCACATATTGTAATCGTTAATACATATGATGTTCTAACACGGTTTTGAAGTCAAAGTATAGCTTTGAAAGATATAGGAATCTAAGAGTGATGATACTGGTTATATTTCAAATTGAATTATGCGATTTCAAAATCAGAATATGTAATTGAATTTGAATGAGTATGATTGTTTTGATTTATATGAAAGAATGGATATTGTTGTGAAAAGTAGGGAGTATAGTTGATGATTGCTGAATCAGTTTCGAAAAATGTAATATATTAATTGTGAATTTATATATCTCTCGGGTATTACCTACCCGTTAAAAAAAATTTCACAATTAATATTTTGTACAAAAGAAGTTTATTACAATCTTTATGAAAATATATGTGTATATTTTCTTTAGATGTAATATAGATTTAATGAGTTAATATTAAATTAAACTCATTTGTTTTATGATTGGAACTAGAATTGAGTAATCCCTAAAACTTTATAAATTGCATAAGTATTTCTTCAATAATATTGAAATTATGAATCATTACTTTGTTATTTGTTGGTTTTCGTGAAATTCTCGTGAACTTCGCAAGGTACGAATGATGTTATTTGAAAAGTTTCGAGTACATCGATGATAAAAGTGTAAAATCAAACATATATTCGAATAATACACTTGATTTATTATGAATTGAAATTTTATTGAATTGAGACAGAGATTGTAATTAACGATGGTTAAGTTACGGACGAAGGACATACATCATTGCATATTTGTAATATGAATTAACTGAGTAGTTAAGATTCACACATAATAGCTTAGTACGAGAAGATTTATTATGGTTTAAAAATTTATACATATAAAATATACATATAAATCTTTCGATTGGATATGAGTTAATACTTCATAACTCGTTGATACAATATATTTGTTGTTGATTCGTAATGATGTCCACAATGATTCTTGAACTGATAGAGTTTGTGATGTTACAGGTGCTGTTGATTCTGACGATACTGACGGCACTGACTGTGTTGATGATGCTACGGTCCTGTTGATGCTGTTGGTAAAACAATTCTAGCTTGTAAATCGTATTTCTACTCTACCATCTCCGTTCACTCATCCGATTTACGGTCAGAACTAAATAATCTCTAAGATTTTGGAGATTACATAACTGCCGCAGAGATATCTCTTTAATGAAGTTTATGAATTAATACTTCATCGTTTGTTGTTGTTGATATTCCTGGATATTTACAGGGCGTATGACATTGATGTTTGAGATACAGATTGTGATATTGCGGTGTGGGATGTGGATGTTGTTGTTGGTGGTGGTGATGGTACTGTTGGTGTTGCTGATGGTGGTACTGTTTATGCTGCTGGTGCTGCTGCTGGTGTTTGTAACCTTTGCACCATATTCTCCAAAGCCACTATCCGAGCGCGAAGCTCGTTGACTTCTTCACACCGGGGTGATTGTCAGTTCGGACGAGCGGATAAATAAAATCTAGAATTTGGTGTAGTATGTAATCGTGACGTGATACTCTAGAAATAAGAGAGAAAATGGTGTTTCGGATAGGTTCGCCGGTAAGTGCTTCAGGTTCTTCGCCAAGAGGGCAATGTGGTAGATGGAAGGGATTACCTTCTTCTTGTCTCCAATGATTAAGGAGGCTACGAAACCATCCCCAATTCATCCAGAATAGATGATGACTAATTGGTTGATCCATTCCGGTCACACTGCTTTCGGAACTTGAGTGGGATTCCATTTCGGAATCC
This sequence comes from Rutidosis leptorrhynchoides, assembly GCF_046630445.1. Classification (NCBI taxonomy): domain Eukaryota; kingdom Viridiplantae; phylum Streptophyta; class Magnoliopsida; order Asterales; family Asteraceae; genus Rutidosis; species Rutidosis leptorrhynchoides. Next base: position 288,425,942 of record NC_092341.1, on the reverse strand, counting down.
GAGGGACTTGAACTAATGACGAATTCCATTTTGTACGATTGAATAAAGAATTTTTCGATATGAAATGATTTTCCGACTATCGGGTGGTATTCTAATTATATAGAGCAAAAGGTTTCGTAGATTACGGAGGAATTTACGGAATATGTCTGGCAAAGTTTACAGTAACAGATACGCTAAGATATGAATTAGCAGATACGCTAAGATATGAATTTTGTCTATACACTATTCATGCAATCAATGCAATAAGATGTGTCTAGACTAAGAATGATAAGCAGGTAATTTCTGACAAAAATGATGAGCAAAACTTTTGACATGCAGACACGGTCGAAGTCCAGACTCACTAATGCATCCTAACGACTATCAGTTAGACACACTAATGCAGACCTGGTTCGCTAAGACCACCGCTCTGATACCAACTGAAAGGACCCGTTCATATACATTATAAACGATTCACAATAGTTGATTACATCGCGAGGTATTTGACCTCTATATGATACATTTTACAAACATTGCATTCTTTTTTTAAAAGATAAACTTTCTTTACAACGAAAGTTGACGGCATGCACACCATTTCATAATACATCTAACTATAATTGGCTTAATAATAATCTTGATGAACTCAATGACTCGAATGCAACGTCTTTCAAAATATGCCATGAATGACTCCAAGTAATGTCCTTAAAATGAGCTAATGCACAGCGAAAGATTTCTTTAATACCTGAGAATAAACATGTTTTAAAGTGTCAACCAAAAGGTTGGTGAGTTCATAGGTTTATCATAACAATCATTTCAATATATTAATCGACCACAAAATTTCCGTTTATAAATATATGTACACTCGCAAGTGTATAAAAGTATTCTATAAGTTGTAGGCACCCGGTAACAAGCCTTAACGTTCATGTTTTACCCTCTGAAGTACACCAGATCAGGTGTGTTTAAAATAACCTCGAAGTACTAAAGCATCCCATAGTCAGGATGGGGTTTGTCAGGCCCAATAGATCTATCTTTAGGATTCGCGCCTACCGTACATAGACAAGTAGTTTAATGTTACCAAGCTAAGGGTATATTTCTGGTTTAAACCCACGTAGAATTAGTTTTAGTACTTGTGTCTATTTTGTAAATCATTTATAAAAACAGCGCATGTATTCTCAGTCCCAAAAATATATATAAAAGGGAGCAAATGAAACTCACCATACTGTATTTCGTAGTAAAAATACATATAACGTCATTTAACAAGTGCAAGGTTGGCCTCGGATTCACGAACGTATCAATATTGAGATTCAATATTGCAGGAAAGTACGTAGACGTAACGGAGATGATAAACACTAGATTGACCTCACGAGCATACCCATGAACCATACCCATCACCTCCATAGCTATAACCCATAATTTCCTTAGCTTCGACTCATTCAAAAAAAACTATTTTGAAATCACTCGGACAGCACTCCGTCGTAATATTTTATGTATACTAATAATATCTTGAAATAATACAGAGCAAATATATATATATATATATATATATATATATATATATATATATATATATAAATTGATTGAGAGAGTTTAGACAAATATATTTTTAGGTTTCTATGAAATAATGAAACCTATTGAATTCTATTTATAATAGATTTTTGAATTATTAAAGTAAATTATTAAAGTATGAATTATTAAAGTAAATTATTAAAGTATGAATTATTAAAGTAAATTATTAAAGTATGAATTATTAAAGTAAATTATTAAAGTATGAATTATTAAAGTGAATTATTAAAGTATAAATTATTAAAGTGAATTATTAAAGTATGAATTATTAAAGTGAATTATTAAAGTATGAATTATTAAAGTGAATTATTAAAGTTAAAGTAAAGTAAAGGTAAAGTTAAAGTATAGTAAAAGTATAAAAACTATGTATGTATAATACGCGTATAAATATATATAATATTAATTTAAATCGTTATATATATTTAATGAAATAAAATATAAATATCGTTATATTTATTATACTGGTTAAGTAATGAGTTGTCAAAAGTGATTCCAGATATTTATAAAAGTTATATACGTTTTAATAATAAAGTTCTTTTTAAACTAAAAACGTCTTTGTACGTTTGAAAATAGATTAATAGAATATTATGGAAACCAATTCTCCACTAACTTTTGTTTAACTTTCGTAAATGACACTTTTTGTTTTTATTTATAAATAGCTTTACAAATTATTCTAAATATCGTTAAGAGGAATAGATTTTCTCAAATCATAGTGGACCTCTCAACAGAGACTTGTAATCATAATTCAATGTTTCTGATAATTCAATCATTTAATATATATTTTTTTAATTTCGTCGAAAATCATATTGATACAAATACGTTCGTGTAAAGTATTATACGTTTAATATTTTATTAATATTCTCAAGTTATAATATATATATACATATACATATCTATTTATATATAACGGTTCGTGAATCGTCGGAATTTGGTCGAGGTTATAATGAATGTATGAACACAGTTTAAAATTCTTGAGATTTAACTTAACAAACTTTGCTTATCGTGTCGGGATAATATAAAGATTAAAGTTTAAATTTGGTCGGAAATTTCCGGGTCGTCACAGTTGGATATCGACAAGTTATGTAACTCGACATTTTTCATTAAAATAATTTCATACGTTTATTTAACCTTTGGACTTTATCGCATACTTCACCAACAGACTGTAATTTAAAAAACTTGAAACCTATTATGAATATATATGATTCTACTTTTCTAAAACGTTTTATAATATAACGATTTCCATTATTTTAACCTTTAAACAAAATGATTCTTAAATATATTTAGTTTTGGAAAACAAAATTATCATATTTATTTGATTTAGTTTCAAACGTACAAAAACATTTTCAGTTTAAAAAGAACTTTATTATTAAAACGTATATAACTTTTATAAATATCTAGAACCACTTTTGACAACTCATTACTTAACCAGTATGATAAAGATAACGATATTTATATTTTGTTTTATTAAATATATATAACGATTTAAATTAATATTATATATATTTATACGCGTATTATATGTACATAGTTTTCTACTTTTACTATACTTAAACTTTACCTTTATTTTATTTTTACTTTACTTTAACTTTAATAATTCACTTTAATAATTCATACTTTAATAATTCACTTTAATAATTCATACTTTAATAATTCACTTTAATAATTCATACTTTAATAATTCACATTAATAATTTATACTTTAATAATTCACTTTAATAATTCATACTTTAATAATTTACTTTAATAATTTAAAAGTCTATTATAAATAGAATTCAATAGGTTTCATTATTTCATAGAAACTTGAAAATATTTTTCTCTAAACTCTCTCAATCGATTTACATATATATATTTACTCCGTATTATTTCAAGATATTATTAGTATACATAAAATATTACGACGGAGTGCTGTCCGAGTGATTTCAAAATTGTTTTTCGAACGGGATAGAGCTAAGGAAATTATGGGTTATAGCTATGGAGGTTATGGGTATGGTTCGGGAGTATTGCTCGTGAGTCAAACTAGTGTTTATCATCTCTGTTGCGTCTACGTACCTTTCCTGCAATATTGAATCTCAATATTGATACGTGAGCACTCATAACTTAACTTTTATATATTATTAGTATATTCCTGACTAGTGCTCGAGAATATAGGATTATGCATGCTTGTACTTTTGATATTGCCATTAGATAGGATATGTTGAATCCTGAATTAGTTACGTATGCGGTTGAGATAAGGTATAAGATATGCATGTCGTTGGAAAGCTAGCGAAAAATTAAGAACTTTTCATTTAGAACTCGAATGATTTAGATGAACAGATTAAAAATTATAGTCAACTGAATTTTAGTATTATTGTTAAAATGATTATTATTACTATCGTCGTTATTATCGTCGTTACTATTTTTTATCTATTAATTATTATTATTATTATGATTAATAATATTATCATTTTTAATATAAGTATAATTAGTAAAAGAATTTTTATTGTTATTATTATTATTAATATTATTCTCATTATTAATATTCTCATTATGATTAATATTTTTATTATTATTATCATTAAAATAATTATTAGTATTATCATTAATGTTATTATTATAATAATTATTATTAGTATTAATATCATTAAAAATTGATATTAGTATCATCTAACTATTATGACTAATATTATTATCATTATTATGAATGCGATATAAAAGACGACTAAAAGATATTGTACAAATTGATTAGGAAATAATGAGTATAAGTATCATGATGAAATTAAAATATTGTAAGATATTGAATTAGATAAAATTATCGTTCTTATTATTTTTATCATTTTTTTATTATTAAAAGAATTATTAATATTAAAACTATCATTTTTACTAAAATTATTATTTTTAATAGAAATATCATTGTTATTATAAATATCATTATTATTATCAGCTTAGTACTATTATTAATAAAAATTATCATTTTAATATCATTTTTAGTAAATATAAATATAGATATTTTATTAGCAGAATAAGAATAACTATTATTACAAAATAATACAACTTATAATTATTATTGTTATTATCGAAATTATTTTATCAAATAAAAATGTAATACAAAGATATTTTATTACACGTAATATAATTACATAAATAATACCTATTATTATATTTCTATGATATTAAATGAACTTTATAAATTTATTTACTTAAGATATATAAAAGTATATTTTTATCATATACAAATTTTAAATATAAATTTTATTAACAAATGACTTTTAAAAATATTAAATATATAAACGACGATATTCAAGTTATATTATAATCATGTATAAATTTTGGAAATCATTTTGAGTCAAATTGATTTTTGTGACCTTTGCATATTAGTCTCGAGCATTAGGGTTGTGATACACTATGACTTGACCTAATTTGTTAGACAAATATTGACCAACATATGAATATATATATAATTAATTTAGGTTCGTGAATCCGAGGCCAACCCTGCACTTGTTCAATGACGTTATATGTATTTTTACTACGAAATACAATATGGTGAGTTTCATTTACCTTTTTACCCTTTATATTTTTAGGCTGAGAATACATGCGCAATTTTTATAAATGTTTTACAAAATAGACACAAGTAATTGAAACTACATTATATGGGTGAATGATCGAAGCCGAATATGCCCCTTGTGCTTGGTAGCCTAAGAATTAGTAAACCGATCTACTAATTGACGCGAATCCTAAAGATAGATCTATTGGGCCTAACAAACCCCATCCCAAGTACCGGATGCTTTAGTACTTCGAATTCGTTTATATCATGTCCGAAGGATTTCCCGGAATGATAGGGGATATTCTTATATGCATCTTATTAATGTCGGTTACCAGGTGTTCAATCCATATGAATGATATTTTTGTCTCTATGCATAAGACGTATATTTATGAGAACTGAAAATGAAATTCTTGTGGTCTATTAAAATGATGAAAATAATCGAGTATGATAAACTAATGAACTCACCAACTTTTTGGTTGACACTTTAAAGCATGTTTATTCTCAAGTGTTAAAGAAATCTTCCGCTGTTCATTTGCTCATTTTTAAGATATTATTTGGAGTCTTTCATGGCATTATCGAAGAACGTTGCATTCGAGTCATTGAGTTCATCAAATATTATTATTAAGTCAATTTATAGTTGGATAGTGGATATTATGAAAAGGTATGCATGCCTGTCAATTTTCGATGTAAAGAAAGTTTGTTTTTTAAAAACGAATGCAATGTTTGTAAAATGTATCATATAGAGGTCAAATACCTCGCGATGTAATCAACTATTGTGAATCGTTTATAATGTATATGAACGGGTCCTTTCAGTTGGTATTAGAGCGGTGGTCTTAGCGAACCAGGTCTGCATTAGTGTGTCTAACTGATAAGTCGTTAGGATGCATTAGTGGGTCTGGACTTCGACCGTGTCTGCATTTTAAAAGTTTTGCTTATCATTTCTAGTCGGAAATCATCTGCTTATCATCCTTAGGAAATTACCGGCTTATCGTTATTAGTCTAGACACGTCTTGCTACATTAATTACATGAGTAGTGTATAGACAAAATTCATATCTTAGCGTATCTGCTAAATCATATCTTATCGTATCTGTTACTTTAAACTTTGCCTGACATATCCCGCAAATTCCTCCGTAATCTACGAAATCTTTTGGTCTCTATATATGGATATTCTATGTAATTAGAATATCATCCGTTAGCCAAAATCATTTCATATTGAAAAATCCTTTATCCAATTGTACGAAATGGAATTCGTCATCAGTTCAAGTCACTCGGATTCCGAAATGGAATCTCATTCAAGCTCCGAAAGCAGTGTGACCGGAATGGATCAACCAATCAGCCATCATCTATTTTGGATGAATTGGGGATGGGTTCGTAGCCTTCTCAATCATTGGAGACAAGAAGAAGGTGATCCCTTCCATCCACCACATTGCCCTCTTGGCGAAGAACCTGAAGCACTTACCGGCGAACCAATCCGAAACACCATTTTCTCTCTCATTTACAGAGTATCTCGTCACGATTATATACTACATCAAATTCTAGATTTTATTTATCCGCTCGTCCGAACCGACAATCACCCCGGTGTAATAGAAGAAGTCAACGAACTTCGCGCTCGGGTACTGGCTTTGGAGAATATGGTGCAAGGATTACAAACACCAGCAGCAGCACCAGCAGCATAACCAGTACCACCATCATCAACGCCAACAGTACCATTACCACCCCCAACCACAATCACATCGTAAACTTCAACTTTACAATCTGTCCCACGAGCACCAATGTCATACGCCCTGTAAATACCAAGGAATACCAACAACAACAAACGATGAAGTGTTGATTCATAACTTCATTGGAGAAACATTCTGCGATGATTATGTAGTCTCAAAAGTCTTAGAGATTATCTATTATAACCCTAACCAGAAATCAGATGAGTGAACCAAAATGATAGAAGGAAGAGTAGAAACCCTGACAAGAATGATACGTGATTTATAAGCTAGACTTGTTTTACCAACAGCATCAACAGTACCGTAGCATCACCATCATAGTCAGTGCCGTCAGTGTCATCAGAATCAGCAGCACCTATAACATCACAAACTCCGTCAGTTCAAGAATCACCGTGGACATCATTACGAATCAATAACGTGTATATTGCATCAACGAGTTATGAAGTATTAACTCATTCCCTCTGAAGAAATTATATGTATATTATATATATATATATATATATATATATATATATATATATATATATATATATATATATATATATATATATATATATATATATATATAAAAATTTTGAGATCAAAATAAATCTTTCGTACTAAGCTATTATGTATGAATTAAATAAGGGTAATTACTACTCGATTAAATTCATATTACTAATATGCTAAGATGTACATCCTTCCTTAACAACTTAACCATCGTTAACTACAATCTCTGTCGCAATTCAACAAATTCCAATTCATAATAAATCAAGTATATATTTGATTTTACACTTTCATCATCGATGTACCCGAAACTTTTTAGATAACATCATTCGTACTTTGCGAAGTTCACAAGAATTTAACGAAAACCAACATCACATCTCAACAAATAACGAAGTATTGATTCATAATTTCAATATTATTGAAGAAATACTTATGTAATCTCTAAAGCCTTCAAGGGAGTATTCAATTCTGGTTTCAACCATAAATCGAATGAGTTTAATTTAGTAATGACTCCTTGAAATCTATGTTACATCTGAAGAGAATATATACATATATATTTTCATAAAGACTGTAATAAAAATTCTTTTGTACAAAATATTAATTGTGAATTTTTTTTAACGGGTAGGTAATACCTGATATATATATATATATATATATATATATATATATATATATATATATATATATATTCACAATTAATATGGTACATTCTTCGAATCTGATTAAGCAAATTATCAACTATACTTCTTACTTTCTCAATAATATACATTCTTTTATAGCAATCAAAACAACAATACTCATTCAAACCCAATTACATATTCTGATTTTGAAACCTCAGAATTCAATACGAAATATAACCGGTACCATCACTTTTAGATTTTTACATCTTTCAAAGCTATACTTTGACTTCAAAACTGTGTTAGAACATCAAATGTATATTAACGATTACAATCTGTGTTCAAACCCTTCGAAAATTTCTGAAGACACTTCAAATAATGAGCAATCGAGATGATGATTTAACCACATATTACCCACAGTTATGTACTTAAAAAGCTCTCAAAACCAAAGTCATAATTCAACACAGATCTGTGTCAAATCCTTTGACATTTATTAGCAAAAATGACTTTTCAATTCCTTTCCAAAGTAGTCAGTTTTGCTACAGCTCCAGCAAGTCAACTTAGACTCTTCATTCGACATAACCTTATTATAACCCTGATATATATGCGTGCTCTTTTATTGTTACTGGGGAACCTTTCATATTCCACCACATTAGCAATAAACTTATTCACAATTTCACTGATCTTTGACCTTCCGAAGAATCATTATATCTATCAAAACCCCATCATTTACTCATTCGCATCTTGTAACAAGAATTGCTATACGAATCATCGGGAATTAGCAATCAGTATTTTGAATCTCGTAGCATGTCTACACCAACAGTTATATGTGTACGTACAACGTCTATCTCCTGGACTTACATACTTTGAATGAGAAGTTTCTGAAAAACACCTTGAACTGCGAACTAGTTCTTGAAATGTTGATGAAGCAGCAAAAACTATAAAACGACCTTAACAGTAAAAAGTTTGATAATGATGAATAGTATGCTGGCAAAGCGCAGAAAAAGAGAAGTTTTGGAACTGGAAAACGGATTGAGCAAAGTATGAAGGAGGCTGTGGACAAATCACAAAGACTGAACCTGACTTCAAAGGATCCAAATGATTCAGTACCTGTTGAAGTCATTAACGAATACCTTGCTCCTGACTCTAAACCCCTGCGGACAATATTCTTCATCATCCTCTGATATTAGAAATTCTAAGATATCATCGTATCTTTCATTATAAATATCCTCCATATTTCTGAAGATATTTTCTTAATTATTCTTATCTGAAATCATTTAACTCTTCGCGCTATCTATATTACATCATAAAAGAAACTATTTTAGTTTCTAATTTCTGAAACATTCGAGTTTAAAATAGGAATATTTTTTTTGAAGTAGTGTTGGGAGCTGAAGCATGAGTTAGTATAATATAATGACACTTGATCAACGTGATTATATTACAGTAAGTCATGCTGAGTTTCTAAATGGAATGTGATGATTCACAGATCATAACATCATCATGTGTCATGTTATACGACTCTTGTATTCTATTTAACCTCTAAAATATCAAGAAAATATTTCTTGATGATTCGGCTTTTTCCAAGGTATTCTGGTAATTTGACAAGTCAAGATCGTGCCATTACAATTTCCTTCCTAAAACATTAACAATGTTCATTCCAAAATTTATATCTGCGAATTCTGGACCATTTCAAGCGGTGCTTAATCGCAAGAAGAAGAAACGAAAGGACAAAACTCTGAAATAGAAATTGGGGTATAAATTGCAGCAAATAAAAGAGAGCATTAACTGTGGATAACAATGATTATAGAAGACAGAAGCAGAGACTTTGAAATATAAGGGAAGATATAAAGCCCAACGACAAACCAGAAACTATAAACCATATATATCGATACATATAGCAATATAAAGACACGGGAGAACTAGAAACATTATAAACCCAAGAGTATATTAGAAATAAATAGATTCTTCCGGCGGTAGATGAAAAAGAAGAATGACCAATATGAAAGTTTGAAGCATATCGAGAATTAGAACTGGATGGAGCATATTGATGAATACTTTAAAATATGAGTTGGGGGGAAAGAATAGAAGGCGATGAAACATGACTAGGAACTTAGAAATCAACAGATTTAACTCACACAATGATGGAATAAGTGAATCAAACCCTCTAGTGAATAGGTTAAGCTTTTTGGATTAATTTAGTCAAACCACAACTAAATCAAGTGTGATTAGATCAACACCTAGAGCTATTATTCACCACTTGGGTGATTTGGGTTAAGAGAGAATCGGAGGAGCTCACCAGATCTGAGTGTGTGTAACAAATGAGAGGTTTAACCTAAAATGAAGAACATAAGACTTATATACCCCTGCTGTTGACTCACCCATACGATTCATCCATCACACGTACGAGTTGGCTTCATCAGCCGTACAGGTGATCACTCACTCGTGTCTTCTCATTTAGGTTGTAATTGTGACTTAGTGATAAGGCTAAAAATGAACACATATTTCATTGCATTATCCCCCAAGAAAGACAAGATTTTAGTTGCAATTGTTCCATTTTCAAGTAATATTCGTTTATATTAAATAAGTGCGAAGACAAAAGGCGAAAACGACGAATTGAAGACAGAAAGGTCCAAAAAGCTAAAAAGTACAAGATTCAATTAAAAAGGTTCAAATTATTGATAAAGAACGTCTAAAAATGACAAGAGTACAAGTTACAAAACGCAAAGTACACGATATAAAATTGTACGAAAGGACGTTCAAAAATCCGAAACCGGGACATGAGTCAACTCTCAACGCTCGAAGCAACGGTGTAAAAATTACGAGTCAACTATGCACAAGAATAAAATATAATATTTAAATAATTCATAATAAGAATAATATTAAATAATAAAAAGTTGTTAATTGAGCATAGTTCAGGGGTCGTAAATGAAAATTCAATTTCAAAATTCGCCTATAAAAGGCAGTGTATTCGATCAATTTTAGGGACACCCTTTTCTACCTTTTTTCTATCATATTTCTATATATATCGATCCATCTATCTATTATCAATATCAATTATCAATATCTATATTCTATATCTCTATCATAATGTTAACTTAATAAGATATAACAATAATCTTAATTTTAATTTTAAATTATGATAATAATAAGATTTATGATAGAGATCGTTTGAGTGTGTAAGTCGAAATTCTGTCCGTGTAACGCTACGCTATTTTTAATCATTGTAAGTTATGTTCAACCTTTTTACATTAATGTCTCGTAGCTAAGTTATTATTATGCTTATTTAATCCGAAGTAATCATGATGTTGGGCTAATTACTAAAATTGGGTAATTGGGCTTTGTACCATAATTGGGGTTTGGACAAAAGAACGACACTTGTGGAAATTAGACTATGGGCTATTAATGGGCTTTATATTTGTTTAACTAAATGATAGTTTGTTAATGTTAATATAAAGATTTACAATTGGGCGTCCCTATAAATTACCATATACACTCAATCGGACACGATGGGCGGGGTATTTATATGTACGAATAATCGTTCATTTAACCGGACACGGGAATGGATTAATAGCCACTAGAATAATTAAAACAGGGGTGAAATTATGTACAAGGACACTTGGTATAATTGATAACAAAATATTAAAATCTTGGGTTACACTCAGTCGACATCCTGGTGTAATTATTAAACAAAGTATTAAAATCTTGTTACAGTTTAAATCCCTAATTAGTTGGAATATTTAACTTCGGGTATAAGGATAATTTGACGAGGACACTCGCACTTTATATTTATGATTGATGGACTGTTATGGACAAAAACCAGACGGACATATTAAATAATCCAGGACAAAGGACAATTAACCCATGGGCATAAAACTAAAATCAACACGTCAAACATCATGATTACGGAAGTTTAAATAAGCATAATTCTTTTATTTCATATTTAATTTCCTTTATTTTATATTTAATTGCACTTCTAATTATCGCATTTTTATTGTTATTGTATTTAATTGCACTTTTAATTATCGTACTTTTTAATTATCGCAAGTTTATTTTATCGCACTTTTATTATTCGCAATTTCATTATCGTTATTTACTTTACGCTTTAATTTAAGTCTTGTATTTATTTTTTTTATATTTTACATTTGGTTTTAACTGCGACTAAAGTTTTAAAATCGACAAACCGGTCGTTAAACGGTAAAAAAAAAACCCCCCTTTTATATAATAATACTACTAGTACATATATATATTTTTCTATTTTTCTATTTTGTGTGCGTTAAACTTCTCGAGCTTTCCCTGTGGAACGAACCGGACTTACTAAAAACTATACTATAATACGATTAGGTACACTGCCTATAAGTGTTGTAGCAAGGTTTAAGTATATCCCACTCGATAAATAAATAAATAACTTGTGTAAAATTGTAGCATATTTAATAGTATTTCGCACTAAAAATAATACTATTTTGTATACACCCCCTACAACATCACTTAGCTCATCATCAACCGTGCGTATGATCCCGTTAGCCGTACGAGTGAGGCTTCACTCGTACGTCTGACTAAGTCTAACATAGTCAAACATCCAAATCTCGTTCCTGCAGTTCATGTAACCACATACAAACACGGATAGGATAATAACAAGCGATCATGGTGGTCTGTAAACTGTTGTACCTGCAATGGACGTGGGTAGATGTCTAGGGACTTGCATAAAATGCATCAACAGAAGGTGTGAGTTGTAAGGAAATGAAGGAGGTGAATTTATAAGAAAATCTCCGACAGAACAATTAAAATGGACGATCGCATTTAAAGCGGATCCTAATTCCCTTGGTTACCGGAGAATCAAATCTTATTACGAATATTTTCTCTAAATTCCTTGAATTCCGGAAATCAACCGTGACTATGTCATTGGTTAAAAAGAACGTACATTTACTCATTTCATTCTTTTGTGATAACTTCACTCGTACTCTTCACAAAAATCAAATTGCTTTATCTATATTACTTGATGATAATAAAACTCTAATTTCCAACTCGTATACGTCATGAAAACATACTTATTGTCAGCCATGACCATCCCATTTAAATTTCGGGACGAAATTTCTTTAACGGGTAGGTACTGTGACAACCCATAAATTTTCAACCAAATTTAAACTTTATCTTTATATTATTCCGACACGATAAGCAAAGTTTGTTAAGTTAAATCTCAAGAATTTTAAATTGTGTTCATACATTCATTATAACCTCGACCAAATTCCGACGATTCACAAACCGTTATATATAAATAAATATGTATATATATGTATATATATGTATATATATGTATATATATATTATAACTTGAGAATATTAATAAAGTCTTAAACGTATAATACTTTACATGAATGTATTTGTTTCAATATGTTTATCGATGGAGTTAGAAGATAATATCAAATGATTGATTTATCAGATACATTGTGATATGATTACGGGTCCATGTTATGAGGCCCACTGTGATTTAAGAAATATATTCTTTTTGACAACATTCGCAAAATGGTAAAGTGATTTATAAGTAAGAACGTGGAGTGTAAATAACTTAGATGTTGGATATCGACAAGTTATGTAACTCGACATTTTTCATTAAAATGATTTCATACGTTTATTTAACCTTTGGACTTTATCGCATACTTCACCAACAGACTGTAATTTAAAAAACTTGAAACCTATTATGAATATATATGATTCTACTTTTCTAAAATGTTTTATGATATAACGATTTCTATTATTTTAACCTTTAAACAAAATGATTCTTAAATATATTTAGTTTTGGAAAACAAAATTATCATATTTATTTGATTTAGTTTCAAACGTACAAAAACATTTTCAGTTTAAAAAGAACTTTATTATTAAAACGTATATAACTTTTATAAATATCTAGAACCACTTTTGACAACTTATTACTTAACCAGTATGATAAAGATAACGATATTTATATTTTATTTTATTAAATATATATAACGATTTAAATTAATATTATATATATTTATACGCGTATTATACGTACATAGTTTTCTACTTTTACTATACTTAAACTTTAACATTACTTTATTTTTGCTTTACTTTAACTTTAATAATTCACTTTAATAATTCATACTTTAATAATTCACTTTAATAATTCATACTTTAATAATTCACTTTAATAATTCATACTTTAATAATTCACTTTAATAATTTATACTTTAATAATTCACTTTAATAATTCACTTTAATAATTCACTTTAATAATTCATACTTTAATAATTTACTTTAATAATTCAAAAGTCTATTATAAATAGAATTCAATAGGTTTCATTATTTCATAGAAACTTGAAAATATTTTTCTCTAAACTCTCTCAATCGATTTACATATATATATTTACTCCGTATTATTTCAAGATATTATTAGTATACATAAAATATTACGACGGAGTGCTGTCCGAGTGATTTCGAAATTATTTTTTGAACGGGATAGAGCTAAGGAAATTATGGGTTATAGCTATGGAGGTTATGGGTATGGTTCAGGAGTATTGCTCGTGAGTCAAACTAGTGTTTATCATCTCCGTTGCGTCTACGTACTTTTCCTGCAATATTGAATCTCAATATTGATACGTGAGCACTCATAACTTAACTTTTATATATTATTAGTGTATTCCTAACTAGTGCTCGAGAATATAGGATTATGCATGCTTGTACTTTTGATATTGCCATTAGATAGGATATGTTGAATCCTGAATTAGTTACGTATGCGGTTGAGATAAGGTATAAGATATGCATGTCGTTGGAAAGCTAGCGAAAAATTAAGAACTTTTCATTTAGAACTCGAATGATTTCGATGAACAGATTAAAAATTATAGTCAACTGAATTTTAGTATTATTGTTAAAATGATTATTATTACTATCGTCGTTATTATCGTCGTTACTATTTTTTATCTATTAATTATTATTATTATTATGATTAATAATATTATCATTTTTAATATAAGTATAATTAGTAAAAGAATTTTTATTGTTATTATTATTATTAATATTATTCTCATTATTAATATTCTCATTATGATTAATATTTTTATTATTATTATCATTAAAATAATTATTAGTATTATCATTAATGTTATTATAATAATAATAATTATTAGTATTAATATCATTAAAATTGATATTAGTATCATCTAACTATTATGACTAATATTATTATCATTATTATGAATGCGATATAAAAGACGACTAAAAGATATTGTACAAATTGATTAGGAAATAATGAGTATGAGTATCATGATGAAATTAAAATATTGTAAGATATTGAATTAGATAAAATTATCGTTCTTATTATTTTTATCATTTTTTTATTATTAAAAGAATTATTAATATTAAAACTATCATTTTTACTAAAATTATCATTTTTAATAGAAATATTATTGTTATTATAAATATCATTATTATTATTATTATCAGCTTAGTACTATTATTAATAAAAATTATCATTCTAATATCATTTTTAGTAAATATAAATATAGATATTTTATTAGCAGAATAATAATAACTATTATTACAAAATAATACAACTTATAATTATTATTGTTATTATTGATATTATTTTATCAAATAAAAATGTAATACAAAGATATTTTATTACACAAAATATAATTACATAAATAATACATATTATTATATTTCTATGATATTAAATGAACTTTATAAATTTATTTACTTAAGATATATAAAAGTATATTTTTATCATATACAGATTTTAAATATGTAACGACCCAACCCGTTAACCAACCAAAAACGCGGAATAAAAAAAAAAAATTTAAAACTGATCTGGAGGGTGCGCGGCGCGTACCACTGCCTATGCGCGGCGCGCACAAGGCCTGAGACTGTTCTGACCAAAATGTCCATTTTTCGCGAAAAGATCTTCGACTTCCCGACACTTTTAGACCGAACGCTTTTCACAACAAACTCATATATGTAAAACTCACACGAATCAAACATAAAAATGATGTTTTACAAGCGGGGCCCACATCGGCCGTTTTACGAGTTTAATACAATTTACGAGTTTCGACCACCAAAAAGTTTAAGTTCCAAACTACACAATGAGCATTGCGTTTGGGATTAAACTACCCAACTATCGGTCAAACTCCAAGAGCTACTAAAGCCGAAAGCGTCCCCTAGCATCAAGCGGGATCTCTAGTCCAATACGATGCCCTTACCCTTGTCCAAAACCGAACCTATAAAAATGGTAAACAACGAGAGGGTAAGTAAAGCTTAGTGAATGCAATAATTATACGAATACATATATAATTATACCTACTTGCATACACTTACACAAATCGCAAACATGCTAGCAACACAATTAGCTTATCGTCACATTAACAAGCTATAATCTCCAATGCCACAAGCTAGCAACAACCGCATAATAATATAACTCGAAATGATATAATATGCTTACAACACAAGTAACCATGGTTAACCAATAGTACAAGGGAACGGCGCTCGCGAAAACGCCATCGGTGTTCACAACATCCGTTAGGGCACTTAACACCTCGCACCACTAACCCCTAGGGTGGCACCTTAACACCTCGGCACATCACCCCGAGTGGCATCTTAACACCTCGATGCAACACTCATTATTTTACGGAGTGGTGTCTTAACACCTCGACACTACACTCCTAGGTGGCATCTTAACACCTCGATGCTACACCCGAGTGACATCTTAACACCTCGATGCTACACTCTTCACGTGAAACGTGGTGTCTTAACACCTCGACACTACACCTTTCACGCTACAACAAATAGATACATTATATACATACGCATATAATTATTCCACTCACCTTAACAATTAGATGACGATTTCAACCTCCACAAGCTTCAAAGCAAAGTACCTAATATAATAAGTACTTGATCAACACACAAGCTAAGTGGACTCAATACTAACACTTACACATGAGTATTTAATGACTTAATGTATTAAATCGCCCATTTATACCAAAACCGCCCAATTAAAGTCAAGACCACCACTAATCACTTTAAAGCTAGTGATTAAGGTCCAACAACACCAACTAATACATAATTAAGGTAATTCATACCCATCTTTCCAAACTAGGTCAATTTATTACCCAAATAACCATTTTAAGACAACACACCCATTTCGGGTCATCCACTAACTAACCAACACCCATTTACTAAATAACTAGGTGTGTTAGCAATTAACTCACCAATTAGGGTTCATAAACATCATTTAATACTTTGAAACCCTAGACTAGTCACCAATTAGTATTCAAGACTCAATTTTACCCAAGAACACCCAAAATCACCAATAATGGGTTTTGTGTTCATCATTTACTCAAACCCTAACCCTTACACTAAATCAAAGTAAGGAAAATAAAATTAGAACATACCACAACCACCACAACGAAGCTAGAGATAAGATGAACGACTTTAATGCTTGAACTTTAACCCAAAACAAGCTCCTTCCTCTTGGATTTAAGCTTTCTCTCTCAAAAATCACAATCTCTCTCTAGAATCAAAGTTAAAGTGATAAGGTTGTTGATTATGGAGTAATGGTGCTCCACAAACTGACATATCTGTATCTAACCCGTCCATAAGTGAATTTACCAAAATGCCCATCAAAATATCTGATTTAAAAAGCTGGAACCCGGCTACAGTAAGGGGTGCGCGGCGCGCTCCCTTTAGTGTGCGCGGCGCGCACTAGGCTCAGCTCACTCAGTGACTTCTGTTTAACAGCACAACATCACCCACACTCTAAGTAACATATTTACACTGCTGTACAAACTGATTAGGGTCTTACAACTCTCCCCCACTTATTCGGATTGCGTCCTCGCAATCCAAGCCGCATGACAAGAGGGAAGATAAACCAACACGAATTCTTCGGGCTCCCAAGTAAACTCGGAACCTTTACTACGACGCCATTGAACTTTAAAAGTCCTAACCTCTTTATGCCTCAACCTTTTGACCTTCTCATCGAGTATGGCAATCGGCTCCTCAATATACTCTAACTTATTGTTTAGCTCAATTTCGTCTAACGGCACCCATGATGAATCATCCGCAAGACACTTACGGAGATGGGAAACATGAAATGTATTATGAATCCCCGCAAGCTCTTCGGGTAATTCCAAACGATACGCGACTTCACCAACACGAGCTAAAACTTTAAAGGGACCAATAAACCGAGGAGCTAACTTTCCCCGTTTTCGAAATCGAATAATACCCTTCCATGGCGAAACCTTAAGCATCACCATATCGCCTTCTTGGAACTCAATCAATCGCCTACGTCTATCGGCATACGACTTTTGCCTATCTTGAGCCTTCTTCAAATGTTCCCGAATCAAATCGATCTTGCTATTGGTCTCTAAAACCAAATCGGTACTCCCGATCTCTCTTTGACCCACTTCTCCCCAACAAACGGGAGTTCGACACCTACGCCCATAAAGCATTTCGTAAGGTGGCATCCCGATACTAGTATGATAACTATTATTGTACGAGAATTCCACCAAAGGCAAATGCTCATCCCAACTACCACCGAAGTTAATGATGCACGCTCGTAGCATATCTTCCAAAGTTTGATTCGTACGTTCGGTTTGACCGTCCGTTTGAGGATGATACGCCGTGCTCAACTTCAATTGCGTACCCATATCTTCATGAAACTTTTCCCAAAACCGAGATGTAAAACGGGTATCTCGATCCGAAATAATAGATATAGGAACCCCATGTCGCTAGACCACTTCCTTGATAAACAACTTTGCCAAGGTCTCCGACGATATCGCTTCTTTAATGGGAAGAAACAAAGCGCTCTTTGTCAATCGGTCAACTATAACCCAAATCGAATCGAATTGGGTTCTCGCCGTTTTAGGTAACTTTGTAATGAAATCCATGGTAATGTGCTCCCATTTCCATTTCGGGATTTCTAACGGTTGCAATTTACCATACAGCTTTTGGTGTTCGGCTTTTACTTGCAAACACGTGACGCATTGCTCAACATACTTCACAACATCACGCTTCATGCCCGGCCACCAATAATCTTTCTTCAAGTCAAGATACATTTTCGTCGCGCCCGGATGAATGGAATATTTTGACTTATGTGCTTCATCAAGTAGCACTCGTCGGTAATCACCCATCTTAGGCACCCACACCCTTCCTTGAAAAGACAACAAACCACGCGGACCCATAGTAATAAACTCCGATTGGCCCACGATTCGCTCCGTATGCTTGTTGTGAACATAAGCCTCTATTTGAATCTCACCAAGCTTTTCAAGAAAATCGTTGGAAATAATCAAACGTAACGACCCCACTTTTATCGCCGGATGTTGACTCTTTCGACTCAACGCATCCGCGACCACATTCGCCTTACCCGGATGATAAAGTATTTCACAATCGTAGTCTTTCACCACATCCATCCACCTACGTTGGCGGTAATTCAAATCTCGTTGATTAAAGAGATGTTTCAAACTCTTATGATCCGAATAAATCGTACACTTGACACCATACAAGTAATGGCGCCAAATTTTCAACGCATGCACAACCGCCGCCAACTCAAGATCATGAGTCGGATATCTCGTTTCATGTTCCTTTAATTATCGAGAGGCATAAGCGATGACTTTACCTCTTTGCATTAGAACACACCCGAGACCATTTAAGGAAGCATCACAATAAACCACCATGTCTTCAACACCTTCCGGTAACACTAACACCGGAGCTTGACACAACTTCTCTTTTAACAATTGAAAAGCAATTTCTTGCTCGTTCTCCCAAACAAACCTCGCATTCTTCCTTGTCAATTTCGTCAACGAAGAAGCGATCTTAGAAAAATCTTGGATAAACCGACGATAATAACCGGCCAATCCGAGAAAACTTCGGATTTTCGTAGGCGTAGTCGGTCGTCCCCAACTCTTCACCGTCTCGATCTTCCCCGGATCTACTTGAATACCGTTTTCGTTCACAATATGACCAAGGAATTGAACTTCCCTTAGCCAAAATTCACATTTGGAGAACTTTGCATACAACTTCTCCTTTCGTAGCGTCTTCAATACTTCACGCAAATGATGTTCATGCTCGTTCATACTTTTCGAGTAGACTAGTATGTCGTCAATGAACACTATTACCGACTTGTCCAACATAGGTTGGCACACTCGGTTCATAAGATCCATGAATGCCGCCGGTGCATTCGTAAGACCAAAAGGCATTACCACAAATTCAAAATGCCCATAACGCGTTCGAAAAGCTGTTTTCTCGATGTCTTCCTCACGGACCCGCATTTGGTGATAGCCGGACCGTAGGTCGATCTTAGAGAAATACGTTGCACCTTGAAGTTGATCAAATAAATCGTCAATCCTAGGTAATGGATAACGATTCTTGATCGTCACTTTATTCAACTCACGGTAATCAATGCACATACGCATACTACCATCTTTCTTCTTCACAAATAACACCGGAGCGCCCCATGGCGTAGCACTCGGTCGAATAAAACCCTTCTCGAGCAACTCTTGGGTTTGATTTAACAACTCTTGCATTTCCGTTGGTGCTAAACGATAAGGAGTTTTAGCAATGGGAGTAGCTCCCGGAACCAACTCAATACGAAACTCAACTTGTCTTTCCGCCGAAACACCCGGTAATTCGTCCGGAAAAACGTCTTCGAATTCACTAACAACCGGAATTTCACGAATAGGTGGTGGCTCATTGCGAGTATCAACAACATGAGCAAGGAAAGCCATGCCACCGGTAACAACAAAACGACGTGCCCGTGCAAAAGTGCATATCGGCACCGGTCTCCTTCGCTTATCACCATGAATAATTAACTCTCCCCCACTTAGGGTCTTCACACGAATAAACTTATCATGGCATGCAATATCGGCTCTATAACGATCGAGCCAATCCATACCAACGATAATATCAAAATCGCCCAAGGTCATTGGAATGAGATCAATTTTAAAGGTTTCGGCACCGAAAACAACATCACAATTTTCACACACATCAACCACTAGCACCGTCTTGCCGTCCGCTATTTCGACTTCTATCGGACGACTTAACTTAGCTAACGGTCTATTAAGTTTAGGCACAAATTTAGGAGACACAAACGACAAATTTGCACCGCTATCAAAAAGAATCCTTGCCGGATTAGAATTAACCATGTAAGTACCTGAGACAACTTCGTGCGATTGTTTGGCTTCATCATTGGTCATCAAATAGTTGCGACCCCTAGCCGTACCCGCCGCCTTCTCTAACCGCTTCACATTGTCGTTTCGCAAGTCGGGACACTCCGGCTTCTTATGCCCTTCTTTGCCTCAATTAAAACAAGTGACTTTGTTTCCGGAAGATGGTTTCGGACACTCACGAGCCATATGACCCGGTTGCCCACAATTGTAGCACGTATAAGAAAACCCACCGGTAGTGCCCTTCTTTGGACTATTGACACTTTCGGCCCCCCTCTTGCTCTTGCTCTTCTTGCTTGAGGCGTTAGAGTAACTAGAACCTTCAAATTTTCTTTTGGAAAAGATGAAATCACTCTTTCTTGGAACCTCCGGCTCAAAACCCCGAGCCAACTCAAACAATTCATCAAAAGTCTTAGCCATACCCCGACTAATCTTCCCCTTGTACTCATCATTCAAAGTACGGTAGAAATCCTTCATAAGCTTATGATCATCACCAACATATTCCGGGCAAAAACGAGTCTTTGCCAAGAATGTAGACTTGAGGGTAACCAAATCCATGGAACCTTGTTGCAAATGGTGAAACTCGTCCCGGATTCTATCGAGGTCGGAAGAAGTTCGGTATTCCTTGAAAAACTCCTTCTTAAACTCTTCCCACGTCAAGCCCATACATTGTTCCTCACCATACAAGTTTATTTTATCATCCCACCATAACTTAGCCTCTTCTCGTAGCATGCTAGAGCCATACCTCGCCTTCTTCTCGGGAGGACATTCCGAGGTACGGAAAGCTCCCTCAATATCGGAGATCCAACATGTACTTTTCAAGGGATCTCGCACCCCATTAAACATCGGGGGTTGAGCATCCTTGAAGTTCTTATAGTGGAAGTCCCGCCTTCCTTCGCCTCCTTCACCGCGAGGATAGATATTCCTAGCGTCAAGGGCCTCTTCGATAGTGGCCTTCATTCGTTCATTTATCAAATCGGTCACCTGCCCATCGACCGAATCTTGAAAGACCTTTCGAACGTCCGTAAGAAAATCCGCTTTTAACTTTTTAAAGACGGCCTCAACCTTGGCCGAAAACTCGGCGTCCTCGCTTGTACTTCCGTTATCATGGTCGGGACCGTTTCTCGTCTTCATTCTATAAAACGAAATAGGTTAAACCACAAAAACGAAAGGACACATTACATATGTATACACATATTTGCCACACTACTCCATCTCGCTCAACAATCGTCGTACATTGCTTGTTTAACACGATTTGCACTCGTAACAACGGTAGCTACTCGTTGTTACGCGAGCATGTCGCATTCACTTGCTAGTACAACGCCCGTCTTGCTTGATGATTGCTAAACACAACACAAAACAATTAGTACAAGGTTAATTCTCATAAACCAAAGCACTAACAATTCCCGATTAGACCCAAAGTCCTACAAGTCCCGCATAAGGCGCTCACACAATAAAGTCTAAGTCTAGGCACCTATCTCAAGTAGCCTAAATCCCTTGGACCATGCTCTGATACCACTTGTAACGACCCAACCCGTTAACCAACCAAAAACGCGGAATAAAAAAAATTTAAAACTGATCCGGAGGGTGCGCGGCGCGCACCACTGCCTATGCGCGGCGCGCACAAGGCCTGAGACAGTTCTGACCAAAATGTCCATTTTTCGCGAAAAGATCTTCGACTTCCCGACACTTTTAGACCGAACGCTTTTCACAACAAACTCATATATGTAAAACTCACACGAATCAAATATAAAAATGATGTTTTACAAGCGGGGCCCACATCGACCGTTTTACGAGTTTAATACAATTTACGAGTTTCGACCACCAAAAAGTTTAAGTTCCAAACTACACAATGAGCATGGCGTTTGGGATTAAACTACCCAACTATCGGTCAAACTCCAAGAGCTACTAAAGCCGAAAGCGTCCCCTAGCATCAAGCGGGATCTCTAGTCCAATACGATGCCCTTACCCTTGTCCAAAACCGAACCTATAAAAATGGTAAACAACGAGAGGGTAAGCAAAGCTTAGTGAATGCAATAATTATACGAATACATATATAATTATACCTACTTGCATACACTTACACAAACCGCAAACATGCTAGCAACACAATTAGCTTATCATCACATTAACAAGCTATAATCTCCAATGCCACAAGCTAGCAACAACCGCATAATAATATAACTCAAAATGATATAATATGCTTACAACACAAGTAACCATGGTTAACCAATAGTACAAGGGAACGGCGCTCGCGAAAACGCCATCGGTGTTCACAACATCCGTTAGGGCACTTAACACCTCGCACCACTAACCCCTAGGGTGGCACCTTAACACCTCGGCACATCACCCCGAGTGGCATCTTAACACCTCGATGCAACACTCATTATTTTACGGAGTGGTGTCTTAACACCTCGACACTACACTCCTAGGTGGCATCTTAACACCTCGATGCTACACCCGAGTGGCATCTTAACACCTCGATGCTACACTCTTCACGTGAAACGTGGTGTCTTAACACCTCGACACTACACCTTTCACGCTACAACAAATAGATACATTATATACATACGCATATAATTATTCCACTCACCTTAACAATTAGATGACGATTTCAACCTCCACAAGCTTCAAAGCAAAGTACCTAATATAATAAGTACTTGATCAACACACAAGCTAAGTGGACTCAATACTAACACTTACACATGAGCATTTAATGACTTAATGTATTAAATCGCCCATTTATACCAAAACCGCCCAATTAAAGTCAAGACCACCACTAATCACTTTAAAGCTAGTGATTAAGGTCCAACAACACCAACTAATACATAATTAAGGTAATTCATACCCATCTTTCCAAACTAGGTCAATTTATTACCCAAATAACCATTTTAAGACAACACACCCATTTCGGGTCATCCACTAACTAACCAACACCCATTTACTAAATCACTAGGTGTGTTAGCAATTAACTCACCAATTAGGGTTCATAAACATCATTTAATACTTTGAAACCCTAGACTAGTCACCAATTAGTATTCAAGACTCAATTTTACCCAAGAACACCCAAAATCACCAATAATGGGTTTTGTGTTCATCATTTACTCAAACCCTAACCCTTACACTAAATCAAAGTAAGGAAAATAAAATTAGAACATACCACAACCACCACAACGAAGCTAGAGATAAGATGAACGACTTTAATGCTTGAACTTTAACCCAAAACAAGCTCCTTCCTCTTGGATTTAAGCTTTTTCTCTCAAAAATCACAATCTCTCTCTAGAATCAAAGTTAAAGTGATAAGGTTGTTGATTATGGAGTAATGGTGCTCCACAAACTGACCTATCTGTCTCTAACCCGTCCATAAGTGAATTTACCAAAATGCCCATCAAAATATCTGATTTAAAAAGCTGGAACCCGGCTACAGTAAGGGGTGCGCGGCGCGCTCCATTTAGTGTGCGCGGCGCGCACTAGGCTCAGCTCACTCAGTGACTTCTGTTTAACAGCACAACATCACCCAGACTCTAAGTAACATATTTACACTGCTGTACAAACTGATTAGGGTCTTACAAAATATAAATTTTATTAACAAATGACTTTTAAAAATATTAAATATATAAACGACGATATTCAAGTTATATTATAATCATGTATAAATTTTGGAAATCATTTTGAGTCAAATTGATTTTTGTGACCTTTGCATATTAGTCTCGAGCATTTGGGTTGTGATACACTATGACTTGACCTAATTTGTTAGACAAATATTGACCAACATATGAATATATATAATTAATTTAGGTTCGTGAATCCGAGGCCCACCCTGCACTTGTTCAATGACGTTATATGTATTTTTACTACGAAATACAGTATGGTGAGTTTCATTTGCCTTTTGCCCTTTATATTTTTGGGCTGAGAATACATGCGCAATTTTTATAAATGTTTTACGAAATAGACACAAGTAATTGAAACTACATTATATGAGTGAATGATCGAAGCCGAATATGCCCCTTTTGCTTGGTAGCCTAAGAATTAGTAAACCGATCTACTAATTGACGCGAATCCTACAGATAGATCTTTTGGGCCTAACAAACCCTATCCAAAGTACCGGATGCTTTAGTACTTCGAATTCGTTTATATCATGTCCGAAGGATTTCCCGGAATGATAGGTGATATTCTTATATGCATCTTGTTAATGTCGGTTACCAGGTGTTCAATCCATATGAATGATATTTTTGTCTCTATGCATGGGACGTATATTTATGAGAACTGGAAATGAAATTCTTGTAGTCTATTAAAATGATGAAAATAATCGATTATGATAAACTAATGAACTCACCAACCTTTTGGTTGACACTTTAAAGCGTGTTTATTCTCAGGTGTTACAGAAATCTTCCGCTGCTCATTTGCTCATTTTAAAGATATTATTTGGAGTCTTTCATGGCATATATCGAAGAACGTTGCATTCGAGTCATTGAGTTCATCAAAGATTATTATTAAGTCAATTTATTGTTGGATAGTGGATATTATGAAATGGTATGCATGCCTGTCAATTTTCGATGTAAAGAAAGTTTGTTTTTTAAAAACGAATGCAATGTTTGTAAAATGTATCATATAGAGGTCAAATACCTTGCGATGTAATCAACTATTATGAATCGTTTATAATGTATATGAACGGGTCCTTTCAAGCGCCCCACCTTGTCCCTTCATAGGTCCGCCCCTGGGTTAACTACAGGAACCAAGTTTTGTTAGGAATAAACTATGAGCTTAATTATGTTCTCCCCGTTGAGATGCTTCATATTCAGATCTCTAGCTAGTTGTTTTGTTTATGTTGTAAGGCCAATCCCAATGGTTATACGCCCTCGCCACACTCATTCACTTCCTAGAGGGCGCCGACGACAATCCCTCTGCAGCTCCACCCTCGAATGCCCTGCCCCGCCCTCCTCCTATGCGCCCTGCATTTTGACCTTTTTCGACATATTTTAGAAGGGGAATTATTTCATTTTTGCTTTTTGGTTTAAAAATGCAAGTATGTAATGTTTAAAGGCAATTGATATTTTCACACACCATAATGATAAATCCACTAAGACATATGTTATAACAAGTCGTACTAATGCATATTTTTTAGTGGCAATATCAATTTGATGTGTGAATTTATCATCAGCCATGTTTAAAGGAAGAACAGGTGAAAGAAGAGGATATAAATATTAAAAAAAAAATTGAGGTCTAATCTTTAAAGAAAGATAAGTGAAAAGTAGATAAGAATAGAGATAGCGGGGTCCATTGTAGATAATAATGGATGTGTATATCATTAATGTAAATGTAAATATCAATGAACTGCATCACGAGTCTATATCATCAGCATTATCATGTAAACTGAACATGCTCGAAACAATCTTCTCCTTCATCTTTTTTCCAATTGTGGCCTTAGCCAAAATTTTCTCTTGTTGCTTCTTTAGACAACCATTTAAATCGTATCTTTTCGTACAAAACCCAATACATGATGGCCCAAGACAATCACAATATCTACTACCTCCTAGACCAAATCGTGGCGGGAGTTCTTCATTCGAGCGGTTAGATCCAGGATGCAAATCGGTTGTAAAAGGTTTTTTCAAAGATCTTGAAGATCGAGGCATTATTGCTCAGCTCGACGCTATTTTAGTAAGTGACCCTTCTTATAGTGTGTTGACATATAGGCTTATCAACCATAACGGAAAGAGAAGTGATCAGGAGATGGTTGATGGCAAGATGAAAAAAGCGACGCGCTAGTGCGCTTTGTTGTTGTTTTTGTTTTTAGTTGTAATCTTTGTGGGTATTTGTTTCGATATGTTTAGGTTATCGTTTTGTAATTTACGCTGTTAGATTCTGTCTAGTTTTAATTTAGTTTGAGACTCGGTGGTAGATATTGATTGTATTGTTTTCACGCTTTCTAGGTTTGAGCCTCTAAGCTACTGTATTGTTTCTTTTGATGCAGATCATTTTCTTTTGAAAATCGTTCTCATTTCTATACGAGTTTGCGTTATTTTTGCCAAAAAATGTAAATATTACGAGTATAATATTAATAAATACTAAAATTAGTCTCATTTTTAAAAAGTATTCTTTAATTTATATAAAGTAAAGTAATATGGAGTAGTTTTTTAAATTTAAAAAAGTTAGATGTTTAAATAAAAAATATATTGAGTCCCAATTTTTTAGTAAGTATGTCATTATTGAGAGTGATTTACGCCTGGGTTAGTTATGGTGAGAAAATGCTGATATTACGCTGATGTGACAAGAGGAATATGTTATATTTGGGAATGGCCTAAGAATTCCGATTAACACTATTTAGAAGCAGGCTGATTGATTATATTTATTAAATTCATTTACTATGTCGGTCAATACGTTGGTCGATGGACTAAAATCAGAGTTACTTTGTCAAGTTAGGATTTAGTTGGCTAAAATCGGTCAAAGTTAATGATGATGATAATGATGATGATGATGATGTGTGTAGCCCCATTGAGCCGAGCAATTGCCTTGGTCCATAGACCGTCATCAAGTCTACTCCTAAAACTCTAGTTCCCTCTTATAAATAGAGGGGTCATCCAAGTAATTAGGGGACACAATCTTCACCAGAGTTGTTACCTACGGCTCCTCGTAGGATTTTTTCCCTTCATCGCCGATCGACACCGTCCATCGGCCAGCGGTCAACCCATAACCACCATCCCGAGATCATAATCGGGCTAAGGCTATCACGGTAATCGGGCTGGAGGTTAACGTTTTTGAATTCAAGAAACTCTCCCCCTATTGCGCTCAAACATGTTTCTAGCCCTAGACGAAAATATACTTATCAATTGATTAACATTTTCTGATGAGTTTTAAATTTAGATTTTGGAGCATGGAACAATTAAATAATTATGTTTAAATTTTTATAAATAATAATAATTATTATGAATTAGAATTACATTAAATTAAACTTAATAGTATTTATAATTTTTTATGATTTTGATTTTCTTTCATATTTAATTTAACTGTACTATAATAATTTCAATAATGACAATCCGATTAATTTTATGTAACTATAAGAATTTTATTGATGTGGAAGCAACATCTATAGCTAATATTAAAATGCTACAATGATGATGTCATTATTAGGCTAATTCATTTGTTAAAAAAAATCGAAAAAAAAAGAAAAAAAATCTAAGCATGGTGGGTGATGTCATTAATCTAAATAATTTTGAATTAAAATTAAATCTTATTAATTAATTATTATTATTAAATCATATTAATAATTATTTTAATTATTAAAATTAAATAATTTTGAATTATTTTAATTAATTATTTTGAATTGAGTACGAGAAGGTATAAAAGCTAGGCAGAAGGAAACCAGTTCTAAATTTATATTTTAATTTACACTTTTAAAATAAAATGACAATCAATATTATCTCTTATGATTGAATGTGGATTGTTTAATATGCATTTTAAGTGTTTGATGAAATGTTCAGCTGACGAGTTTCTTAGTCGGACTCTGTGGTTCAGGGATTATTAAACTAAATAACTTTATCATTTACGTTCACTTAATACCTAAAACATATTATTAAACTGTTTCGTTTAAACAAATCCGTGGTTTCACGGGTCATTTCACTAGTATGCATTATAAATTGTACAAAGGTACACGTACTCGACAACCACATATATCATTTGATAGCATCTACCAATTATATTGTCTCCTAATATCGGCTTTATTATACAATTTTTTATAATTCTTTGTGAAAGGATTATACCAATAGGTTGGCCATTTTAAAATAGGTCGACCATTTTAGTGTCTTTTTATAATTTTAATATATTCTTATTTTAGCACTATTCCAATTTTAACTAATTCTAATTATAATTTTAGTAATATGTTTCAAGAAAATGTTTTGAGTTAAAAGATGACAGACGTAGTTGACAAATAAACATGTTCTGGCAATTCAAATGTTCGCATAAAATGCATCATATCCTCTCAATCTCCAATCCCCTATACGAAAGATTAAGTCTAATAGGTAAACGACTATAATCCACGCGCCATGCAAATATATTAACCTTTCTTGGGAGGGACCGACATGAAACAGTAGCTTAATTCGAATCGGGGAGCATACAAGAGTCAATTTGATTCAGGGTAGAACAAACACTGAAATTACCATCAATCGCTAGTGACCAAAAGAAAGAATCGGGATTCCAGAAACAAATCATGAACCCACATCTTCCAACATATTCACGAGACTTTCATCTTTTCTTGAGTAATCAATTGGCCCTCTCCACTCCATTCGAACCCCCAACAAACAATCTCCATTTTTATCATCATAACCGATTATATTTCACATTTGGATAGCTGGAACCAAGCCAATTATCCTTCCAAAACTGAATCGACCGTCCATTCCCAACCTTTCGTCTTAGAATGTTAATCAGGAGGATTAATATCCTTATGGAATAATTACACAATATTATGCCATATCCCACCCCTACGAGGCTAAACGAATTCCATATTGGGCAATGTACCATGGATTGATCGATTGAAACTAACCCACTTAGAACCAAAATCTATTACGAACCTCTAAATTCATTTGAGAAGCAAAGAGCGATAAAAAGCCTGTGGACGTTCTAATGCCCCGTCCTAATCCATCTGGACGAATACATTACATTTGGTTACATCGCGAGGTACTTGACCTCTATATGATACATTTTACAAACATTGCATTCGTTTTTAAAAGACAAACTTTCACTACATCGAAAGTTGACGGCATGCATACCATTTCATAACACATCCAACTATAATTGACTTAATAATAATCTTGATGAACTCGACGACTCGAATGCAACATCTTTTGAAATATGTCAAGAATGACTCCAAGTAAAATCTCTAATATGAGCAAATGCACAGCGGAAGATTTCTTTCATACCTGAGAATAAACATGCTTTAAAGTGTCAACCAAAAGGTTGGTGAGTTCATTCATTTATCATAAACAATCATTTCCATCATTTTAATAGACCACAAGATTTTCATTTCCATTTCTCATAAATAAACGTCCCATGCA
The DNA here is from genome assembly GCF_046630445.1 of Rutidosis leptorrhynchoides. Taxonomy (NCBI): domain Eukaryota; kingdom Viridiplantae; phylum Streptophyta; class Magnoliopsida; order Asterales; family Asteraceae; genus Rutidosis; species Rutidosis leptorrhynchoides. The sequence continues at coordinate 288,395,842 of NC_092341.1, read as the reverse complement.
TAGAGACAAAAATCATTCATATGGATTGAACACCTGGTAACCGACATTAACAAGATGCATATAAGAATATCCCCATCATTCCGGGACATCCATCGGACATGATATAAAAACTCGAAGTACTAAAGCATCCGCTACAACGGATGGGGTTTGTTGAGCCCAATAGATCTATCTTTAGGATTCGCGTCAATTAGTAGACTGATTTACTAATTCTTAGGTTACCAAATAAAAGGGGCATATTCGGCTTTAATCATTCAACCATATAATGTAGTTTCGATTACTTGTGTCTATTTCGTATAACATTTATAAAAGCGCATGTATTCTCAGTCCCAAAAATATATATTGCAAAAGCATTTAAAAAGGAAGTAATGAAACTCACAATACTGTATTTTGTAGTAAAAATACATATGACGACATTGAACAATGCAAGGTTGGCCTCGGATTCACGAACCTATATCAATTATATATATTAAAACATAAAATAGTAATCGAACAAGTTTATATTTATTATTAATAATATACTTGTTATATAGATAAATTTAATATATTTAATCTATATATTTTATATAACGAATATTTATCATATTAAATTTTACTATAGTAATTACTCATTAATTTATTTATAATTTATATATAATTATAATATATATTATTTAATGTACTATTATGTATTAAGGTTTATATATAAAAATATTATTATTTCTCTGTATAGATCATATTTATTTTATATTAATTATATGTATTGATTTCATATTTTTTTTTTAAAATTTATCTATTGATATATCATTTTTAAATCATATTCATATATTTATATATAGAGAGAGTTTACTTATACGTATATGTATTTTTAGTAATATAATTTACATCTTTATATACATATACTACCACATATCATATAAATATTTATACTTATCATCTTAAATACTAAATTTATTCAATCTTCACCATCATATTAAACACATAGTTAACTTATTCGATTCATCTATTGTGTTTATTTCTTTTTACCATCTCAACTAAATATTATAAATAATTGAAATCAGTAAGTTTAGGTTTTAATAAAATATACCCTTAATGAGTGGACGAGTAAACGGGATAACGAGTAACCGCACATTTTGTTAAGCAAGTCTTGAATTGAAATCCAATTACTAAAAGAGCCCAAGTTGCATAGTCCAAAAGAAACATCATTTGGCCCAAAAATAATCGCACTAATCGGCCCATTACCAGGAACAGAAGACCAGTAATAGTTCTGAACCATATCAAAGTATCAATAGGTTTCTGGTGGTATTCATTAGCTGTTTTGGTCGACCAGGAACAGAGTGGTAACAGATAACGAATAAAAAAAAATAGGTACTTGGCTGCAGCAGTATCGACTGGAACATGAATAGCAGCAGCTGTGACGCCCCGTACTAAATCATCATGTATGGACCATCAACAACAGGATCATTACAAGGTCAAACACTATATGCTATTTCAAACTACGTTTGCATTCATGGTAAAAGGTGACGTCATAACTAACGTCGAATGTTTTACATCAAAAGTATGCTTCTATGAATAGAAGCAAAGATAATAGTGTGTGACCCTTAGGTCGTTACAAATCATAGTTTCAAAAGTAATAATGTTTATGAATGCAAGATAAACGTTCATGCGGTGACATCTCTAAAGCAGCGGGTATCTACAGCAAGACTAGTACAACAGCGGAAGCGGCTAACCTTAAGCACCTGAGAAAAACATGCTTAAAAATGTCAACACAAAGGTTGGTGAGCTATAGTTTAAGTATAACAGTATGTAAGGTAGGCCACGAGATTTCGGTGCTACAAAGAGCGTTTCAAAACAGTATGATAAAGTATATGTTTAACCGTGGGCACTTGGTAACTAACTTAACGTTTATAACCCCCTGAAAGTACACTTGGAAAGTGCGTATGTATACGAAGTATTAAACACCCATTAAATGCTAGTGCTACTAGCCCGAGTGGGAATGTCAAACCCTATGGATCCATATCTAAGATTCGCGTTCACCGGTTCAAAAACCAATGACTAAACGTTACCGAGCTAAAGGGAATGTTTATGCCGTTGTATAACCCACACGTATATAAAGTTTAAGTACTCGTGCCTAGTATGTAAAATGTAAAACACGCATGCATTCTCAGTCCCAAAATAGTTAAAGTAAAAAGGGATGCTATAACTCACAGTGGAAAAGTAGTAGTAAGGTTGAGTCGGGAAGTAAGCAAGTATGTAGGTCCGGAAAGTCCTCAACCTAAGTCAAAAGTTACTAAGTCAGTAAATCGTCCCAATAGGTTTAAAAGTATGTAAATTAGGTCTTAAGGGTCATCATCATTCATCATCAAACAAAAAGGTGTAAAGTAAGTTTCATTCAAGAAAGGAGTTTAAAACAAAGGGCTGACTTCGATCAGTTACCACGGCCTCTATACCTACTGAAATAATGTGAGACCAGTGGCCATGGCTCCGTATTAAGTCCTTTAGCTGCTGTAAAAATTCCAGAACCAAACTCGTCTTCGTTTGACCGTGGCGACGGTCTAAGTGAGAGTAGGTCAGAATTTTCAGCACAACGTTAAAAGGACATAGTGACGTTCGGAGGGCCATAGATCCTAAACCGTAACTCGGATTAAGACGAGTCGTAAACGAAAAATTATCTACTCGAATAGAGCTAACTGAAAATTAACTTTACAGTAGCCCAGGTATTCTGATCTGTTCCATAAAACAGTAAACAGTAGGTTCCGGTGGGTTCTTGGTGCTTGATGTTCATCACGGTTCTCATCCTTGATGCATATAGCTTCAAGTGTACAAATCGTTGATGTGTTTACATCATCTTTACCAATTTTTAACCATCATAACACAAGTGTAAGTCTAAGATAAGTAGCACAACTCAATTAAGTGTTGCAAGTAGTTTGATGAACTAAAGTTACATCAAGATCTTAGATCTGACACATACATGAACTCTAAAGGTAATATTAACCAAGTTTGACTATCATGACACTAGTGTAAGTCTAGGATATGTAGAACTACTCACTTAAGAGTTGTATGATGTTTGATGAACCAAAGTTACATCAAGACCTTAGATCCAACACATACAAGAGTTATAAAAGTAATATTGAACTATAAACTTGAAAGTAAACTAACTAATCAAGATCTTAAGTTGTAGAACATAGTTCTTAGTTAGATCTTGAAGATCCAAGACTCAAAAGTCTAGATCTAAAGTTATTAAGTTAATTCCAACACAAGTGTATGAAGTTATAACTAAAAAGTTATACTTCCATGTTCTTGAACTTACAAGTTAACTTTAGTTCAAGAAAAATGAGATCAAAGTTAACTAGTAACACTTGACCAACAACAACATGAATCATGAATTTAAAAAGTGCAAGAATGAAGTAATAAACTAAATAAACAAGTTACAAGTTCATGGTTGTTCATACTTTTAAAGATTCAAGCCAAAGTCTTGATCTTTAAGGAAGTAAACTTTAAGTTTACAACATGAACTTCAAGTATGATTTTACAACTCATGAACTTTCAATCTTTCAAAGCATTAAGTGTAGAACCATAACTAGAAAGTTAGGTTCTTGTATGTTCTTGCATGAACAAGATGGAATGAAGAACAAAATAAAGAGTTTGATTCTTAATAACATGTAAGTAATCAACAACAACAAAGTTCAAGTAATTAAACAATAACAAAAACCAAGTAAAAGAATGATGATGATGCTTATGTTTGCTACGATTTTTAAACAAAGAAAGAATAGAAAAGTTTGTTCAAGTTACTTACAATATTAGAGAGAATATGAAAGGAAAAGATGAGAGAAAAGTGAAGTATTTTTGTGTGTGTGAAGTGAATGAAGACTAGTGAAAGAGTATAAGTGAGTAAGTAAAAAAAAAAAATGAAACAAACCCTCCTTGTACCCATGGTAGCCGACGGTTTGCTCAAGGGAAAGGGGAAGGGATTAGTCCACTAGTTCTTGCATGTAATTGACTCAAAAAGGTGGTTATAAGATTGCATGGTGTTGGGACATGGTGTAACTAAGTAAGTAACTAGATTCCATGCACTAATCCATCTAGTTTTATCTTAAAAGTAATACTTACATGAGTGATGGGCTAATAAGTCCATTTAAGGTGAGTAGAGTGGACTTCTAAGTCCACTAACACTAATGAAAGCCCAAGTTCAAGTGATTATTAATTTAAATCCAACAAAGCCCAAGTAATTAACTAGTAACATTAGTTAATTAAAAATGATTAATAAAAGTCAATCATGAATGTAAATAATATCTGAAAATATTATCCGTGAAATGTTCGTGTGTCACAAAGACATGTCGGGCATTCACAAGTCATGTATGGTAACAAGTAAATGTATAACAATACATTCATTTAATCACAAGTATTAATAATAATAATTATTAATTAAACGTTGGAAAAACCAGGGTCGTTACAATACCCACCTGTTAAAGAAAATTTCGTCCCGAAATTTTAAGTTGAGGTAGATGAGGAGTTGGGAAAAGGTGAGGATACTTCTGCATCATTTGATCCTCTCGCTCCCAGGTAAACTCAGGTCCTGGTTTGGCATTCCATCGTACTCGGACGATCAGAATCTTATTGCGTTTCAAAGTTTTGACCTCACGATCCATAATTTCAACAGGCTCTTCCACGAAGTGGAGTTTGTCATCAATCGTAAGTTCCTCCAATGGCATGATGAGTTCGGGTGCAGCAAGGCACTTCTTCAAGTTTGACACGTGGAAGGTAGGATGAACTGAGCTCAATTGAGCTGGAAGATACAAACAGTAAGCAACGGGTCCAACATGCTCCAAGATTTCAAAAGGACCAATGTATCGTGGGTTTAACTTTCCACGTTTTCTAAAACAAATCACACCTTTCCAAGGTGCAACCTTCAACATTACACGGTCACCGACGTTGAATTCAAAGTCTTTACGTTTGAGGTCGGCATAACTCTTCTGACGATCACGGGCCGTCTTAAGTCTAGCTTGGATTTGAGCAATCTTCTCCATTGTTTCATGGACTACCTCGGGTCCGGTGATTTGCTTTTCGCCTAGTTCGGCCCAACAAATAGGAGATCGGCACTTGCGGCCATACAACGCTTCAAAAGGTGCGGCATTAATACTCTAGTGATAACTGTTGTTGTACGAGAATTCGGCTAGCGGCAAATACCTTTCCCAGGCCTTTCCAAAATCAATGACACATGCACGCAACATGTCTTCCAAGGTCTGAATCGTTCGTTCACTTTGCCCGTCGGTCTGTGGGTAATAAGCAGTACTCATGTCGAGACGAGTTCCCATGGCTTCTTGCAAAGAACACTAAAATCTGGAAGCAAAACGGGGATCGCGATCTGAGATGATCGATAAAGATACACAATGACGAGATACAACCTCTTTGATGTATAGTTGAGCGAGTCTCTCCATTGTATACGTTTCCTTCATAGCTAGGAAGTGTGCAGATTTGGTAAGACGGTCAACGATAACCCAGATGGTATCGTATCCGCCCACCGTCTTTGGTAGCTTGGTGATGAAATCCATTGTTATCCTTTCCCACTTCCATTGCGGGATTTCCGGTTGTTGAAGTAATCCAAAGGGTCTCTGATGCTCGGCCTTAACTTTCGAGCAAGTCAGACACTTACCAACATAAGTTGCAACGTCTTTCTTAAGATTCAGCCACCAATACTGTTCCTTAAGATCGTGGTACATTTTGCCCGCTCCGGGGTGAATCGAATATCTCGATTTGTGTGCTTCATCAAGTATAAGGTTCCGTAGATCTCCATAAAGAGGTACCCAAATTCTTCCGGCATAACATCGGAGTCCAGACTCCCTAACCTCGAATTTAGAGACAAGAATGTTCAAATGTTCATGAGATATATTTTCCTCCTTGAGAGCCTCAGCTTGGGCTACACGGATCTGACTGTTGAGATTTGAATGGATGGTGATGTTCAGTGCCCGAACACGAAGAGGTGCCATCCTCCCCTTTCTGCTCAAAGCGTCAGCTACAACATTGGCCTTGCCAGGATGATAACGAAGTTCACAATCATAGTCGTTTAGTGTCTCGATCCATCGACGTTGTCTCATATTTAGTTGCTTCTGATCAAAGATGTGCTGGAGGCTTTTGTGGTCGGTGAAGATAGTGCTCTTAGTTCCATACAAATAGTGTCTCCACAATTTGAGCGCAAAGACAACGGCTCCAAGCTCGAGATCGTGAGTAGTGTAGTTCTGCTCGTGAATCTTCAATTAACGGGAAGCATAAGCGATAACCCTTGTACGTTGCATCAGTACACAACCAAAACCACTTTTCGAAGCATCGCAATAAACGACGAAATCGTCACTGCCTTCAGGAAGTAATAAGATAGGTGCGGTGGTTAACTTCTTCTTCAAAGTTTGGAATGTTGATTCGTGTGCGGGTTCCCAAATGAACTTCTTCCCTTTGCGAGTCAGCACGATCAAAGGACGCGCAATTAGAGAGAAACCTTCAATAAACCTTCGGTAGTAACCGGCGAGACCTAGGAATTGGCGGATGTGAGTTGGAGTAGTGGGAGTCTCCCACTTACTGATAGCTTCAATCTTGGCGGGATCAACTTTGATACCTTGGTCGCTCACAACATGACCCAGAAATTGGACTTCCTTCAACCAAAATTCACACTTGGAGAATTTGGCGTAAAGTTGCTCTTGCCTCAAGAGTTCAAGTACTAGTCGGAGATGTTGCTCATGCTCTTCTTCGCTCTTAGAGTAGATGAGGATATCATTTATGAAGACGATAACGAACTTATCCAGGTATGGTTTGCAGACACGATTCATGAGATCCATGAACATGACAGGTGCATTGTTTAAACCGAATGGCATCACGAGAAACTCATAATGACCATAACGAGTTCTGAATGCAGTCTTCATCACATCACTTTCCTTCACCCTCAACTGGTGATAACCGGATCGTAAATCGATCTTAGAGTAAACGCTCGATCCTTGTAGTTGATCAAAAAGATCGTCAATACGGGGAAGGGGATACCGATTCTTGATCGTCAATTTGTTGAGTTCACGGTAGTCGATACACATACGGAAGGATCCATCCTTCTTCTTCACAAACAACACAGGTGCACCCCAAGGCGAGAAACTTGGTTGGATAAATCCACTGTCTAGCAGTTCTTGTAATTGGCTCTGTAATTCTTGCATCTCGGAAGGTGCGAGTCGATAAGGTGCGCGAGCTACAGGTGTAGCTCCTGGTACTAAATCGATCTGAAACTGTACTGCTCTTGGCGGCTGTAATCTAGGCAATTCTTCAGGAAAGACATCGGAGAATTCGTTCACAATTCGAATGTCGTTCACACTCTTCACCTTGGTTTCTACCGTTTTCACATGCGTTAGGACAGCAAGACGTCCCTTCTTCATGATCTTTTGTGCTTTCACGCAACTAATGAGGTTCAGCTTCGAGGTACATCTCTCTCCATAAATGATCAGGGGCTCACCACCTCCTTGTGGTATACGAAGAGCTTTATCTCCACAGATAATGTCAGCCTTTATCTTGGTCAGCCAGTCCATACCGACAATAACATTAAAGCTTCCCAACTTAATGGGTATCAAGTCAATCTCGAAATCTACACCAGCTATGTTGATAATAGCTCCTCGACTAATATGGTCAACTTTCTCAAGTTTTCCATTGGCAACCTCGACAAGCATACTCTCTTTTAAAGGGACTAACGACCAATTAATCTTATCGCAAAAGTGTCTACATACATAACTTCTATCGGCACCAGTATCAAATAGGACAGAAGCTAAAAGATTGTTGATAGTGAATATACCTGTCACCAAGTCGGGGTTCTCACGTGCATCCCTTACATTAACGTTGAAAGCTCTACCATGTGGTGGTCTGCCGTCCTTTCGCTTGTTGGGACACGCATTTCTGAAATGGCCCGTCTGTCCGCATTTGTAGCACTTTTTCGGTCCATTGGGGTTCGCCTTCACATTCAGGGTGGTGACCTTGCAGTCCTTACCGATATGTCCAGTCCGTTGGCACTTTTCACAAACAACATTACAATACCCAGTATGGTGCTTGTAGCACCTCTTGCATTGTGGTAGGGTACCCTTGTAGTTGGGGTTGGGGTTCCCACCGTTGTTGTTTCCTTTGAAACCCTCATGTCGCTTCGCCGGGTTTTGATCATAGGCTCTTCCCCTATTGTTGTTGTCCCACTTGCGCTTATCACTACTACCCGCTTCATACTTAGCCTTCTCCGGTTCATCGATAATGATTTGGTTCATTAAAGTATGCTCCATGCGCATTGCCTCCGGGACATTAGGTGGCTTAGACGAGGTGACATTTCCGTTAATGGACTTAGGAAGTCCCCACAAGTATCTCTACATACGCTTGAACTCCGGGGTAACCATGGTAGGACACATCAAGGCTAGTTCCAAATATCTACGATTGTAAGCATCGAGGTTGTTTCCCACAACCTTCAACTGCATAAACTCAATCTCCATCTTCTGGATCTCTGTCCTAGGGCAATATTCCTCAATCAGGGCCCCTTTAAATTCCTCCCATGGGGTAGCAAACGCCTCATCAATACCCTTTGCTTGAGCCAACGTCTTCCACCACGTTAGTGCACCGTCAGACAGCGTGCATGAAGCAAACTTGGTTTTATTCGCCTCTGAGCAGTTACTAACTCGAAACACAGATTCTAATTTCTCGAACCATCTAGTGAGACCAACCGGCCCCTCCGTTCCACTAAAGTTATGGGGCTTGCAGCTTTGGAACTCTTTGTACGTGCACCCATTACGAATGGGCTGGATAACCGGTGGCGGTGGCGGTGGAGCTTGGAGGTTCCTTTCTGCTAAAGCTGCGGTGACTCGTTCATTGATCATCTCCTCGATTTGGGCTGCGGTAGGTGTTGATCGTCCGTTGGCCATGATGTTCTAAACAAAATTTTGACTCAAGTTAAAATCCAGCATTCAATATATAATAATACAGTATACAACAACCAACATGTAAACAGCACAACACATTTTAATTAAGTAGAGCAACTAGATACAGATATCACAAAACCATCGTACAGTAACGTAAATAGAACACTTGTGTAAAAAGTAAACAACGCAAAGTTCCATTCATTAATAATAAGTTTCATACATCCGCATAGATTCGTTCAATACATAAAACTACAACTAGATTACATAATAAAACCTACTACAAAAGCCCTACGGTGATGGTGGGTGTAGGATGTCTAATACGTGGGACATCTGGTCCTCGAGCTCAGTTACCCGAGCACGGAGGGTCTCCACCTCCCTCATCAGTTCCTCGAAAGAGGGAAATGGTGGGGCAGGCAGTGCAGTCGATACAGGTGGTGCTGGTGGAGCTGGTGGTGCAGACGTTCCAGCTCCAGATGTAGAGGCTGCGAAGCGGTAAGGCTTACGGATGAAGGGATCAGCAGGATACGGCACAAGCCGCTTACGGGCGGTAACCCTACGATGCCGACCATATGCGTCAGTGAATGCTCGACCTCCATTGATCCCTGGAATGACGGTACCATCGAAACGGTACCGCTTCTTCGGCGAGGTGGAGGGTGGCTGTACATGTGCATCATCAGGGTCCTCCTCGTCGGAGTCATCGTCACTAGAGTCGTCTGTGGATGAGTCGTCGGATGACGGGTCATCTGAATCATGTGGAGGTGGCTGCACGGGTGGCTGTACTGGCTCTCCTCGGGCGGCCATCATCTGTCGGTATCTGGCGCGTCCGATCGGCACGAGACGTCCATCAGGAGCGCGTCGGCACCAATGTCGATACTGATTACGGAATAGACCTTCCCCAAATTCCGCGGGAATCACAACACCACCAGGATGGTGCTGTGGCTCCTGAGGTACTGGGTCTAGTGGAGCTGGAATCTCCGGGAGGTCCTCAGCTCCGTCTGCAGTAACCACTGGGGCAGGTGCATGACAACTAGCTCCGGAGGACAAACCACTGGGGCAGGTGCACGAGACGTTCCCCGGCAGCGGCGCCAAAAATACTTGATGTTATGCGAGGTGTATATGAAATAGCTTTATTTTTTACTAGGAAAAACTATTAAATACGATACAATTTTACACATGATATTTATTTATTTATAGAATAGATATACTTAAACCTTGCTACAACACTTATAGGCAGTGTACCTAATCATACAGTAGTGTAGATTTTAGTAAGTCCGGTTCGTTCCACAGGGAAAGCTAGTGAAGTTTAACGCTATATTTTTAAAACTATATTTGTATATATATATATATATATATATATATATATATATATATATATATATATATATATAGAGGTAGTAGTATTATTATTATTATTATAAAAGGGGGTTTTTACCGTTTAATGACCGGTTTGTCGATTTTAAAACTTAGTCTCAGTTAAAACCTAATTTAAAATTTTAAATAAATAAAAGACTTAATTTAAAGCGTAAGGTAAATAACGATAAATAAAAGTGCTATAAAATAAAATTGCGATAATTAAAAAGTACGATAATTAAAAGTGCAATTAAATACAATAACAATAAATAAAAGTGCGATAATTAAAAGTGCAATTAAATATAAAATAAAGGAAATTAAATATGAAATAAAACAATTATGCTTATTTAAACTTCCGTAATCATGATATTTGACGTGTTGATTTTAGTTTTATGCCCATGGGTTAATTGTCCTTTGTCCTGGATTATTTAATATGTCCGTCTGGTTTTTGTCCATAACAGTCCATCAGTCATAAATATAAAGTGCGAGTATCCTCGTCAAATTATCCTTATACCCGAAGTCAAATATTCCAACTAATTGGGGACTTAAACTGTAACAAGGTCTTAATACTTTGTTTAATAATTACACCAGGATATCGACTGTGTGTAACCCAAGGTTTTAATACTTTGTTAACAATTATGCCAAGTGTCCTTGTACATAATTTTACCCCTGTTTTAATAATTCCATAGACTATTAATCCATTCCCGAGTCCGGTTAAATGAACGATTATTCGTACATATAAATACCCCGCCCATCGTGTCCGATCGAGTGTATATGGTTATTTATAGGGACGTTCAATTGTAAATCTTTATATTAAAATTAACAAACTATCATTTAGTTAAACAAATATAAAGCCCATTAATAGCCCATAGTCTAATTTCCACAAGTGTCGTTCTTTTGTCCAAACCCCAATTATGGTACAAAGCCCAATTACCCAATTTTAGTAATTAGCCCAACATCATGATTACTTCGTCTTAAATAAGCATAATAATAACTTAGCTACGAGACATTAATGTAAAAAGGTTGAACATAACTTACAATGATTAAAAATAGCGTAGCGTTACACGGCAGAATTTTGACTTACACCCTTACAACATTCGCTAACATACCCTTATTATTAGAAATTAAAATTAAAATTAAAATTAAAATATAAATATATATATATATATATATAAATACGTTTAGATAGAGAGATTAAAGGATATATAAAACGTTCAGAATGCGCGAGCTTTTATAGGCATTTTCAGAATTTGGGGCTCCGCGAGTCGCGGTATTTTTGCCCTTCAAACTCCGCAAGTCGCGGAGTTTGCTTTTACAGCTCATCCCTTTTTGGATCTTCTTTGCCGACGGTTTTAATATATAAATATAATATATATAATTAATAATTAATTATATATTATATTATATTTATATACATAGTTAACTTGTAATTTTTAGTCCGTTGCGTCGAGTGTTGAGAGTTGACTCTGGTCCCGGTTCCGGATTTTCGAACGTCCTTGCGTACAATTTAATATCTTGTACTTTGCGTTTTGAATCTTGTACTCTTGTAATTCTGAGACGTTTCTTATCAATAATTGGAACCTCTTTGATTGTATTTTGTACTTTTGAGCTTTTTGATCGTTTGCGTCTTCAATTCGTCGAATCTGTCTTTTGTCTTCACATTTTATTATTTAAACGAATATCACTTGTAAATAGAACAATTGCAACTAAAAGCTTGTCTTTCTTGAGGGATAATGCTATGAAATATATGTTCGTTTTTAGCATTATCAAATATTCCCACACTTGAGCATTGCTTGTCCTCAAGCAATATAGTCTTGAAATACTATAATCACTTCTTTATTCTTCACACTTTGTACATCAGTGATTTCTTTACGGCGGTATAAACAATGGTAGTAACGTTATGGTTTACAGTCCCACATGACTATAAAAATTTAGATCCATTAAGGAAATTGGATCTTTATGAAAACATTTGATCTTTTGAAAATTAAATCTAGCTTTTACCCTAGATAAGTTTTCCGGAATAACCCTTCACCGGTGTTTGCAAATTCTTTTTGTGGGTTTGGTGGGTTTCAGATTTGAAAACTTTAGCTCAAAACTTGTGGTTTTGTGTCACCCACTTGCTAACCTTATATTGGGAAAGCAACACGTCCAGTTTACTTGCTCCGTATATTACCTTTCGGTAAACTACCGTCCGGTTGTAAAGGAAAGCGTTGAACAAGCAACTGTTAAGGCGATGTCCCCTGACATGCTTTTAATTATGGTCTATAACGTATCGGACGCAATTACTATCCTTTGTAGGAGCAATAGTAAAGCTCACCCTTATAATTTTTCGGTCTGGCACAAGGTCCTGTCTTTGACCATGCTATGCAACCACCGTTCTTACGGTTGACACCCGATTTGGTTCAGGTGACCTAATGAATTCCAGTTGAATTCCTAGGATTTTACGTTCAATGGTAATGAACGCATTGAAAATGGGTTTTTAGAAAACAAATCGGTTTGTAATTTTGATCAAAATATTTTCTCGTTCAAGCTCGAGTTTAGATATCATCGAATTCCATGAGTTTGTAATTCTCAATCTTTAAGGTCAATCTCTAGGATTGAGTAATACCAGTCTTAAATGCTGATTTTTAATCTTTAAGGAGATTATCCTTTCTGGAGGTCTGATTCATTAGTCTTATCAAGCTAATTTGCACGGCGCCCTCCCCATTTTACGAGACAGATCCTCTCATGGTTAGGATAAGTCTGACCACTTGGCGACCCTGTTTGATGCTGAGGTCCGTGGATTTCCTGCTGATTTTAGTGATGACTTTTCTAGGTTTTTCGTCAACCTACAGCTGGTCTGGACGACAACTTCTTGACGTAAATCAAGAAGCGCGTTTCTTTTTCGGAAGACTTTACTTCCTTTTAATGATAGAATTGATTCATCGTGTAGATCCATCTTTTTTACAGTAAATAGGGTAAAACTTTTTAGTTTAGTCCAAAGCAAAAGTATCTTCAATTATTTGTTACAGAAATATGTGATATATGTTTTGAAAAACTTGGTAAAAATTTCCCACACTTGGCTTTTATTTTCTTTTCTTTGCCTTTTTATTTTCCTCTATTCCATTCTTAAATGAATTCTAACATTTTGGGTTGTTTCTCAATTTATGTCCTTTTCGAGGTAACAATAATTTCGGTATTAACACCTAGTTTTCATCGTTCATAAATATGTATAAACATGATTTTAAATTCATTTAGTTGAAAATTTTGAAAATTTTTACTAGAATTGGATAGTCAATATATAAGACTAGGGCTGTTCTTTATTATCAGAGAGCACTAGATTCTAATACAACTACTGCGTTACTAGTATTTCTAATGATAACCAAGTGTATAAAGTAAAATTTTTAAAAATCCGAAAGAATTTAACCCCTTCCCACACTTAAGATCTTGCAATGCCCTCATTTGCAAGAAATCAGTAACAATTTAAATTATTGAGGGTGATTAGCGTAGAAATGATTAAATTTTACCAAAGTTTCCAAACATATTGGCGTTTTTTTTTATATATAAAAAAAAGTTATAATTTCTAAAACATAAATTTATAAAATTTTAAAAATTTGTTTCTTTTTAGGATGAGGGCTTTTCGGAACGATGTCCTAGTCCGTCCCTCGACAAAATTTTAAAATTTGTCAATTCAAAGCGCGGTTTTAAAAGTAAAGATTTTTGGGTTTTTTTTAAATGTTTTTGGCATACTTTAATTCAATAAGATTAAAAATAATGATAATAAAAGTTCTCGTCCCTCCCTCGGGTAAAGCAATTTCGGTTCAAAGACCTAGTCTTCAACTTACGACGAATTTTAAAAATCATATTTTTAACTTACGAAATAAAGTAAATTTTCGTTTTTAAATTCACACCAAACTTAAATTTAAAATGCATAAAATTTAAAAATTCATATTAAAAATTCACACCAAACTTAAATTATATTTTTGTTTTTATACATACAAACTTATATTAAAAATATTAATTTTTCAGATATTTACAATTTTAAATATATTGATTTAAACAAGTGTACAATATTATTTTAATATTAATTTTAAAAACAAAGTAAAAATAAAATTAAAAATCTTTTTGGTCTTTTATCCCACTTTAATCAATCAAATATTATCAAAAATATGCGCCCCTCTTTTCGGTAAAGTAATTTCGGTTCCATGACCTAATTTAACTCATGACGAATTTTTAAAATATTTTGGTTTGATTGATTAAAGATATTTATACCTTAAGAATAAACAGTAAATTTCGCAGTGATGTAATAAATTTTTGAATGATATCAATAATTTCGGTCGCAAGACCTAATTTTATCGAATACCAATTTAATACTTTATAGCGAACAAATTATCGTTTATTATCAAAAGGTTAAAAAAAATAAAAATAAAAAATGAAAACTGTACAAACTTACCTGTGAAATAAATTTCTCAGTGATATGCTCTAGCCCACTCATAAGATAGTCGGACTAATTGGTTTTCCATGGCTACATAGGCGTAACCTCGAGCATTTAATGTTTTTTTTTTCTAAACATATGAACGGTCCATCTCTGCATAAATTAACAAATTCGGTATTTGAATAGGTTTGATTATTTAAACATTTACCTTCGTGTGACCATTTTCTGCATTTGTGACATTTTTCAAGGTGTCGTGCTCTTCTTTTCGCTGCGAATTTTGATTTTCCTTTACCAAATTGTAACTTATTATCTTCGCATCTGGATTCTTTTCTTACTCCGTCCAATTTTTCTCTGATTACTGATACCAGTTCACTCGGAAGTGTGTCATTATTACGTTTAGTGATCAAAGCGTGTAGCATTAGACCATGGTTTAGTTCACAGGAAGTCTTCATTTCGTAAAAACCTAAAAAAAATAAAAATTCAGAATGGGGGGAGAAGACTAGTTCTTTAGAGTCTGCTAGGGAAAGACCATTCGGGTTCCATTTTTGAGAACTACACGAAAATGGAAAATCTAACTCTAACAGAAATACATATTATCCTTTAAAGACTTGATTCTCCCCACACTTAGTTAGCTGTGGTATCGAAATTGTGATTAACTTCGTTGTCAACTTCCATCGGACTATCTATGTAGTGTTTAACTCTGTGACCATTAACCTTAAATTCAATCCCATTTGAATTTATTAATTCTACTGTTCCATACGGGAAAACTCTTTTGACTATGAATGGTCCAGACCATCTTGATTTCAATTTTCCAGGAAATAGCTTGAATCGTGAATTGAAAAGAAGAACTCTGTCTCCTTCTTTAAATTCTTTTGAACTTCTGATTCTTTTATCATGCCATTTCTTCATTCTTTCCTTATAGATTAATGAATTTTCGTATGCTTCATGTCTTAATTCTTCTAATTCGTTTAATTGACTTAACCGTAAACGTCCAGCTTCATGTAAATCAAGATTACATGTCTTCAAAGCCCAAAATGCTTTGTGTTCAATTTCTACTGGAAGATGACATGCTTTTCCATAAACGAGTTTAAAAGGTGTGGTTCCAATTGGAGTTTTGTAGGCTGTTCTAAAAGCCCAGAGTGCATCCTCCAATTTTATGGACCATTCCTTCGGATTTGATCCTACGGTTTTCTCTAGAATACGTTTTAAAGCTCGGTTGGTATTTTCAACTTGTCCACTTGTTTGTGGATGATATGCGGTGGAGATTTTATGAGTTACTCCATATCTTTTGAGAACTTTCTCAAGTTGATTATTACAGAAATGAGTACCCCGATCACTTATTAAAGCTTTCGGTGTTCCAAACCTTGCAAAAAGACATTTTAAAAAGTTAACTACAACTCGTACATCGTTAGTTGGGAGAGCTTGTGCTTCCGCCCATTTAGATACATAATCAATGGCTATGAGAATGTATAAATTATTATGAGATTTTGGAAATGGACCCATAAAGTCAATACCCCAAATGTCAAATACTTCACATACTTGAATGACATTTTGTGGCATTTCATCACGTTGACTTATTTTTCCGGCCCTTTGACAAGCATCACAGGATTTGCAAAGAAGGTGTGCGTCTTTGTAAATTGTAGGCTAATAGAATCCAGCATCGTAAACTTTTCTTGCTATGAGTTGAGGCCCATAATGCCCTCCTGTTGGTCCTGTGTGACAATGGTTTAAGATTTGATTGGCTTCATCTCCGAATACACATCGGCGTATTATTCCATCGGGACAACTTTTAAACAAATGTGGATCTTCCCAGAAATAGTGTTTTATATCACTGAAGAATTTCTTTCGTTTTTGGTACGATAATCCGTTTTCAAGAAATCCACATACTAAGTAGTTTGCATAGTCTGCAAACCATGGAATTTCATTATGATTTATCTTCAATAGATATTCATCAGGAAAGTTGTCTTGTATGGCCGATTCATTTAGAACTTCTATTTCAGGATTTTCAAGACGAGAAAGATGATCAGCTGCGAGATTTTCTGCTCCCTTTTTATCTCGGATTTCAATATCAAACTCATGTAATAGTAAGATCCAACGGATTAATCGTGGTTTGGCATCTTGTTTCGAAAATAGGTATCTAAGAGCAGAATGGTCGGTATAGACCACCGTTTTAGCTAGAACGAGATATGAACGAAATTTGTCAAAAGCAAAGACAATAGCAAGGAGTTCTTTTTCAGTAGTTGTGTAATTTGTTTGTGCTCTTTGTAACGTCTTACTAGCATAATATATAGGTTGAAATCGTTTTTCAATCCTTTGTCCTAAAACGGCTCCCATTGCAAAATCACTTGCATCGCACATAAGTTCAAACGGTAGATTCCAATTTGGTGTTATCATGATCGGCGCATTAGTGAGTTTTTCTTTAAGAATATTAAAAGATTTAATGCATTCATCTGAAAAGATGAATGGAGCATCCTTTTCTAGGAGTTTATTCATAGGAGTGGCAATTTTAGAGAAATCTTTTATGAAACGTTGGTAAAAACCGGCATGCCCTAGAAAACTCCTACCTCCTCTAACATTGGTGGGATGTGGAAGTTTAGCAATTACATCTACTTTAGCTCTATCCACTTCAATTCCTTCCTTTGAGATTTTATGACCAAGAACGATGCCTTCTTTAAATATTAAATGGCATTTCTCCCAATTAAATACTAGATTTGATTGTTCGCATCTAATAAGCATTCGTTCAAGATTAGATAGACATGTTTCAAAAGTATCACCGAAGACTGAAAAGTCATCCATGAAAACTTCCATGCATTCTTCTATCATGTCGTGAAAAATTGCCATCATGCACCTTTGAAAGGTTGCAGGGGCGTTGCAAAGTCCAAATGGCATGCGTTTGTAAGCAAAAGTACCATAAGGGCACGTGAATGTGGTTTTCTCTTGGTCTTCGGGTGCTATTGGAATTTGAAAATATCCGAAAAAACCATCAAGAAAACAATAGTAACTATTTCCGGCTAATCTTTCCAACATTTGATCAATAAAAGGTAAGGGAAAGTGATCTTTTCTGGTGGCGTCATTTAATTTTCTATAATCAATACATACACGCCATCCTGTTACAGTCCTAGTAGGAATAAGCTCATTTTTCTCATTTGTAATGACAGTCATGCCACCCTTCCTAGGCACGCATTGAACTGGGCTTACCCATGGACTATCAGAAATTGGATAAATTAAACCTGCATCAAGTAGTTTAATAATTTCTTTCTTAACAACATCTTGCATATTAGGATTTAGTCTTCGTTGGCGTTGCACATACGTTTTATGACCTTCTTCCATAAGGATTTTATGTGTGCAATACGAAGGACTTATTCCTTTAATATCATGAATCTTTCATGCAATGGCTGGTTTATGAGCTTTTAACACAGAAATGAGTTGTGATTTCTCATTTTCAGTAAGAGAAGACGATATTATTACAGGTAATTCAGATTCACCATGTAAATAAGTGTATTCCAAATGGTTTGGAAGTGGCTTTAACTCTAATGTTGGTGGTTCTTCTATCGATGATTTATATCGATATCTGTCTTCTTCTTTTAGCATTTGAATTTCTTCTGTTGTTGGTTCATATCCATTAGACATTAGTGTAGCTAACATTTCAATTTCATCAATTGGTTCAGTTCCTTCTCCTAAAGAACATTCTCCTGTTCCTTGTAATTCTGGAAATTCTTCTAACAATTTTGCATGTGAATCTATAGTTTGAATATAATAACATGTATCATCTGCAGATTGCGGTTGTTGCATTGCTCTATCAACTGAAAAGGTAACACTCTCGTCCTCTATACTTAGGGTCAGTTTCTTACCGAACACGTCTATCATTGCTTTAGCCGTGTTTAAGAATGGTCTTCCTAATATGAGAGGAACTTGAGAATCTTCTTCCATGTCCAGAACAACAAAATCTACTGGAAATACTAAAGTACCAACTTTAACTAGCATCTTCTCCATTATCCCTCTAGGATATTTTATTGATCTATCGACTAGTTGTATACTTATTCTTGTTGGTTTCAATTCTCCAAGGTCTAGTTTAGCGTATAGTGAATACGGCATTAGATTTATACTAGCATCTAAGTCTGCCAATGCTTCTATTGAACTAAGACTACCCAGAAAACATGGAATTGTGAAACTTCCTGGATCGGATAGTTTTTCTGGTATCTTATTCAACAGCACTGCTGAACAATTAGCATTCATAGTAACAGCCGAGAGTTCTTCCATTTTCTTTCTATTTGTGATTAGATCTTTCAAGAATTTAGCATATCTAGGCATTCCTGAAATTACATCAATGAAAGGAAGATTTACATTTATCTTTTTAAACATATCCAAAAATTTGGATTGCTCGGCTTCAAGTTTCTCTTTTTTCATTTTACTCGGGTAAGGAAGTGGTGGTTGGTATGGTTTAACATAAGGTTTAGCCTTAACTGTGTTATCTTCATTAACCTTTTCAACTACCGGTTCTTTTTCCTTATCTTGTTCATGTTGTGGTTCTTGTGGAGTAGGAATAGCTTCATCAGAAATTACAGGTATTTCAGGTGGTTTAAGTGTAATACCACTTCTTGTGGTAATGGCTTTAGCTGTTTCATTCCGGGGGTTAGCATTTGTATCACTAGGTAGACTTCCCGATTTTCTTTCTCCTATTAACCTTGCTAGGTTACTTACTTCTTGTTCCAAATTTTGAATAGAAGCTTGTTGATTTCTAAATGCTTGAGCATTTTGTTCATTAGTTTGTTTATGAGATGTGAAAAACTGTGTTTGAGATTCAACTAGCTTCGTCATCATATCTTCTAAATTCGGCTTTTTATCATCGGTTTGTGGTGGTTTGTTTTGAAAATTAGGTCTTTGCTGATTGTAAGTATTGTTGGATACTTGTGATTGCTAGGACCTTGTTGGTTGTTGTATGGAACATTTCGGTTATAATTTTGGTTTTGATTGTAAATCGGTCTTGGTGGTTGATAATTATTCTGATAATTATTTCCAGGCATTTGGTTTATGTATGAAATATTCTCTCTTTGTTCCATTGTTAGTTCAATACTGAGACAATCTTTTGTCAAATGTGGTCCTCCACACTGCTCACAACTAATTCGTATTGAATGTATATCCTTAGTCATCTTTTCCATTCGTCTCTCGACAGCATCTATCTTTGCAGAAATGGAATCTAAGTCATGGCTAGAATCGGCTCTAGCTGCTTTAGATGATCTAACGATATCTTTTTCTTGGTGCCACTCATGTGAGTGGGAAGCAGTGTTATCAATAATTTTGTAAGCATCAGTTTCTGTTTTCTTCATAATAGGACCACCAGCTGCTATATCGATGTCTTTCCTTGTAGTGATGTCGCATCCTTGGTAGGATATTTGTACTATTTGACAGGTGTCTAAACCATGTTGTGGACATCCTCTCAATAACTTTCCAAATCTGGTCCATGCCTCATATAGAGTTTCATTTGGTTTCTGTGTGAATGTAACAATTTCTCCTTGAAGTCTTACGGCTTTAGATGCCGGAAAGAATTGTTTAAGAAATTTTTCAACTAAAACGTCCCATGTATCAATCGCCCCTTCAGGTAACGATTCCAACCAATCTTTGGCTTCTCCCTTTAAAGTCCAGGGAAATAACATGAGATATATCTGTTCATCTTCAACTTCTCTTATTTTAAATAGAGTGTAGATCCTATTAAAGGTACGAAGATGTTCATTTGGATCTTCCTTCGGTGCACCACTAAATTGGCATTGATTAGTCACCATGTGTAGAATTTGTCCTTTGATTTCATAATCTGGCGCATTAATGTCAGGATGAGTAATTGCGTGACCTTGACCAGTGCGTTTAGCTCTCATTCGGTCTTCCATACTTAAAGGTTCCAGATTTTCCATGATTGAATTTGTTGAATCTGAATCACTAGAGGATTCTGATTTAATGGTTCGTTCCTCAACAATCTCTGTTTGAATGATTGGTGGCTCTGAAGGAAAGTTTAATGGTTCAGGATCTATGAATCGTCCCTGAATATTCTCCGGATTCTCAATTGTGAGGTTGGGTTCAAAAAATGGATTATCGGAAATTTGAATTGGAGTACTTGGTCGACTGGATGACGATTCTAAAGAAAAATCAACGGCGACAATATTTGCTAGATGTTTTGATCTGGTTATAGGTGGTGAACGTACAAAAGGTGGTGAACGTCTTGCTCGGTGCATTCACTGAATATCCTATTAGTTTTTAAAAGGAAAGAAAAATTATATAAGTTATCCAATTAATAGACTTTTCTGATTTTGCCCACGTTTCTAATAGCCAAAAGATGCAACAGAGGGGCAGGATTCGTTTGGTCTCAATATAATTGAGTACTGTTTGGCTCCAATAACCCGGTCCACGTACAAATCCAACTATTACTACGAACCAGAAAATTTTGATGTCTATCAATTTAACCACTTAAAATAAATTTTCGTAATTTTAAGAAATTTAGAGAAGAAGTAGAAAAAAATTCTAAGTCCTAAAAACTAGAATGGCGAGAAATAAGAGAGAAAAAGAGTGCGTCGAAAAAGGTCGAAAAAGAAAAGGGTTGAAAAATAAAAGGCGTCGAAAAATAAGAAAGAAAAAGAGTGACTTATGAAACTTTAAAACACTAGACTATCCCAACCTTATTATTATCACTAACTTAAAATTGAAATTGCAAATTGAGATTACTAATTGGAGTGATAATTGATACATAGGTAAAAGGCGTCGAAAAATAAAAATAAAAATAAGAAAGTAGCGCGTTGAAACTTAAAAAGAAACTAAAAACTAAAAGTTGCGTCTAAAAATATTAAGGCTTACAAGTAAAACTATATCCCAAATGGCAATAACTTAAAAAGGTATTAAAACTTAAAAAGGCGTCGCAAAATTCTAAAGCACCTAAATCTTAGTCTAAAGAGAAAGCACTTAAGGGATTTTACGGCAAAGCCTAAAAATCTAGAAGTAAAAATAACTATGGCAAAAACTATGACTTAAAACTAACTACGAGCGAAAAATACAAATATTACGAATAAACGATTAAAAGATATAAAATATAAAAAAAATATAAAAAGTGATAAATTACTTATTTTTATAAAAATATTATTTTTATATTTTTATTTTTATATTTTATAAAAGTATTAATTTTTATATATAATAAAACTAATTAAAATTTAAAATACAATTTAATTTAAAAACTTAAACTAATTATAATAATAATTAAGTAAATAGGGTTAAATAAAAAAATAAATAATAATTACTCCGTAATAAATGCGAATTAGGGTTGCTGGACACGCGTGTCAGGGCAGCTCCGCGAGTTGCGGTGCCACGTACCAGAATAACTTCGCGAGTCGCGGAGGTTAAAATTTTAAATGCACAAGTTTCGTTCGACAGGTTCTGTAGTTTTTTTAAATTATATTTTATATATTTTTCTGTTTTTAATAATTATATTTTTATAAAACTTATATAGAAATACTTTATAATTTTATAAATAAAAATCTTAAAAATAGATTTATATATATATATATATATTTTTTTTTTTTCGGTTTTTAAATTTTTATATTTATTAATATTTAAAATGTATATTTACAAAAACTAAATAAAACTTAATAAAAATCTCTTTTTTTTATGTGACGTTTCGCTTCGGCGTTCCCCGGCAGCGGCGCCAAAAATACTTGATGTTATGCGAGGTATATATATGAAATAGCTTTATTTTTTACTAGGAAAAACTATTAAATACGATACAATTTTACACAAGATATTTATTTATTTATAGAATGGATATACTTAAACCTTGCTACAACACTTATAGGCAGTGTACCTAATCGTACAGTAGTGTAGTTTTTAATAAGTCCAGTTCGTTCCACAGGGAAAGCTAGTGAAGTTTAACGCTATATTTTTAAAACTATATTTGTATAAATATATATATATATATATATATATATATATATATATATATATATATATATATATATATATATATATATATATATATATATATATATATATATATATATATATATATATATATATATATATATAGGTAGTAGTATTATTATTATTATTATTATAAAAGGGGGTTTTTACCGTTTAATGACCGGTTTGTCAATTTTAAAACTTAGTCGCAGTTAAAACCTAATGTAAAATATTAAATAAATAAAAGACTTAATTTAAAGCGTAAAGTAAATAATGATAAATAAAAGTGCGATAAAATAAAATTGCGATAATTAAAAACTACGATAATTAAAAGTGCAATTAAATACAATAACAATAAATAAAAGTGCGATAATTAAAAGTGCAATTAAATATAAAATAAAGGAAATTAAATATGAAATAAAAGAATTATGCTTATTTAAACTTCCGTAATCATGATGTTTGACGTGTTGATTTTAGTTTTATGCCCATGGGTTAATTGTCATTTGTCCTGGATTATTTAATATGTCCGTCCGGTTTTTGTCCATAACAGTCCATCAGTCATAAATATAAAGTGCGAGTATCCTCGTCAAATTATCCTTATACCCGAAGTCAAATATTCCAACTAATTGGGGACTTAAACTGTAACAAGGTCTTAATACTTTGTTTAATAATTACACCGGGATATCTACTGTGTGTAACCCAAGGTTTTAATACTTTGTTAACAATTATGCCAAGTGTCCTTGTACATAATTTTACCCCTATTTTAATAATTCCATAGACTATTAATCCATTCCCGTGTCCGGTTAAATGAACGATTATTCGTACATATAAATACCCCGCCCATCGTGTCCGATCGAGTGTATATGGTTATTTATAGGGACGTCCAATTGTAAATCTTTATATTAAAATTAACAAACTATCATTTAGTTAAATAAATATAAAGCCCATTAATAGCCCATAGTCTAATTTCCACAAGTGTCGTTCTTTTGTCCAAACCCCAATTATGGTACAAAGCCCAATTACCCAATTTTAGTAATTAGCCCAACATCATGATTACTTCGTCTTAAATAAGCATAATAATAACTTAGCTACGAGACATTAATGTAAAAAGGTTGAACATAACTTACAATGATTAAAAATAGCGTAGCGTTACACGGACAGAATTTCGACTTACACCCTTACAACATTCGCTAACATACCCTTATTATTAGAAATTAAAATTAAAATTAAAATTAAAATTAAAATTAAAATTAAAATATAAATATATATATATATATATATATACGTTTAGATAGAGAGATTAAAGGATATATAAAACATTCAGAATGTGCGAGCTTTTATAGGCATTTTCAGAATTTGGGGCTCCGCGAGTCGCGGAGTTTGCTTTTACAGCTCATCCCTTTTTGGATCTTCTTTGCCGACGGTTTTAATATATAAATATAATATATATATAATTTATATAATTAATTATATATTATATTATATTTATATACATAGTTAACTTGTAATTTTTAGTCCGTTGCGTCGAGCGTTGAGAGTTGACTCTGGTCCCGGTTCCGGATTTTCGAACGTCCTTGCGTACAATTTAATATCTTGTACTTTGCGTTTTGAGTCTTGTACTCTTGTAATTCTGAGACGTTTCTTATCAATAATTGGAACCTCTTTGATTGTATTTTGTACTTTTGAGCTTTTTGGTCGTTTGCGTCTTCAATTTGTCGAATCTGTCTTTTGTCTTCACCTTTTATTATTTAAACGAATATCACTTGTAAATAGAACAATTGCAACTAAAAGCTTGTCTTTCTTGAGGGATAATGCTATGAAATATATGTTCGTTTTTAGCATTATCAAATATTCCCACACTTGAGTGTTGCTTGTCCTCAAGCAATATAGTCTTGAAATACTAGAATCACTTCTTTATTCTTCACACTTTGTACATCAGTGATTTCTTTACGGCGGTATAAACAATGGTAGTAACGTTATGGTTTACAGTCCCACATGACTATAAAAATTTAGATCCATTAAGGAAGTTGGATCTTTATGAAAATATTTGATCTTTTGAAAATTAAATCTAGCTTTTACCCTAGATAAGTTTTCCGGAATAACCCTTCACCGGTGTTTGAAAATTCTTTTTGTGGGTTTGGTGGGTTTCAGATTTGAAAACTTTAGCTCAAAACTTATGATTTTGTGTCACCCACTTGCTAACCTTGTATTGGGAAAGCAACAAGTCCAGTTTACTTGCTCCGTATATTACTTTTCGGTAAACTACCATCCGGTTGTAAAGGAAAGCGTTGAACAAGCAACTGTTAAGGCAATGTCCCCTGACATGCTTTTAATTATGGTCTATAACGTATCGGACGCAATTACTATCCTTTGTAGGAGCAATAGTAAAGCTTACCCTTATAATTTTTCGGTCTGGCACAAGGTCCTGTCTTTGACCATGCTATGCAACCACCGTTCTTACGGTTGACACCCGATTTGGTTCAGGTGACCTAATGAATTCCAGTTGAATTCCTAGGATTTTACGTTCAATGGTAATGAACGCATTGAAAATGGGTTTTTAGAAAACAAATCGGTTTGTAATTTTGATCAAAATATTTTCTCGTTCAAGCTCGAGTTTAGATATCATCGAATTCCATGAGTTTGTAATTCTCAATCTTTAAGGTCAATCTCTAGGATTGAGTAATATCAGTCTTAAATGCTGATTTTTAATCTTTAAGGAGATTATCCTTTCTGGAGGTCTGATTCATTAGTCTTAAACGAAAAATTATCTACTCGAACAGAGCTAACTAAAAATAAACTTTACAGTAGCCCAGGTATTCTGATCTGTTCTAGAAAATAGTAAACAGTAGGTTTCGGTGGGTTCTTGGTGCTTGATGTTCATCACGGTTCTCATCCTTGATGCATATAGCTTCAAGTGTACAACTCGTTGATGTGTTTACATCATATTTACCAAGTTTTGACCATCATAACACAAGTTTAAGTCTAAGATAAGTAGCACAACTCAATTAAGTGTTGCAAGTAGTTTGATGAACCAAAGTTATATCAAGATCTTAGATCCGACACATACATGAACTCTAAAGGTAATATTAACCAAGTTTTAACTATCATGACACTAGTGTAAGTCTAAGATATGTAGAACAACTCACTTAAGAGTTGTATGATGTTTGATGAACCAAAGTTACATCAAGACCTTAGATCCAACACATACAAGAGTTATAAAAGTAATATTGAACTATAAACTTGAAAGTAAGCTAACTAATCAAGATCTTAAGTTGTAAAACATAGTTCTTAGTTAGATCTTGAAGATCCAAGACTCAAAAGTCTAGATCTAAAGTTATTAAGTTAATTCCAAAAGTTATAACTAAAAAGTTATACTTCCATGTTCTTGAACTTACAAGTTAACTTTAGTTCAAGAAAAATGAGATCAAAGTTAACTAGTAACACTTGACCAACAACAACATGAATCATGAATTTAAAAAGTGCAAAATGAAGTAATAAACTAAATAAACAAGTTACAAGTTCATAGTTGTTCATACTTTTAAAGATTCAAGCCAAAGTCTTGATCTTTAAGGAAGTAAACTTTAAGTTTACAACATGAACTTCAATTATGATTTTACAACTCATGAACTTTCAATCTTTCAAAGCATTAAGTGTAGAACCATAACTAGAAAGTTAGATTCTTGTATGTTCTTGTATGAACAAGATGGAATGAAGAACAAACTAAAGAGTTTGATTCTTAATAACATGTAAGTAATCAACAACAACAAAGTTCAAGTAATTAAACAATAACAAAAAGCAAGTAAAAGAATGATGATGATGCTTATGTTTGCTACGGTTTTTAAACAAAGAAAGAAGAGAAAAGTTTGTTCAAGTTACTTACAATATTAGAGAGAATATGAGAGGAAAAGATGAGAGAAAAGTGAAGTATTTTTGTGTGTGTGAAGTGAATGAAGACTAGTGAAAGAGTATAAGTGAGTAAGTAAAAAAAAATGAAACAAACCCTCCTTGTGCCCATGCTAGCCGACGGTTTGCTCAAGGGAAAGGGGAAGGGATTAGTCCACTAGTTCTTGCATGTAATTGACTCAAAAAGGTGGTTATAAGATTGCATGGTGTTGGAACATGGTGTAACTAAGTAAGTAACTAGATTCCATGCACTAATCCATCTAGTTTTATCTTAAAAGTAATACTTAAATGAGTGATGGGCTAATAAGTCCATTTAAGGTGAGTAGAGTGGGCTTCTAAGTCCACTAACACTAATGAAAGCCCAAGTTCAAGTGATTATCAATTTAAATCCAACAAAGCCCAAGTAATTAACTAGTAACTTTAGTTAATTAAAAATGATTAATAAAAGTCAATCATGAATGTAAATAATATCTGAAAATATTATCCGTGAAATATTCGTGTGTCACAAAGACGTGTCGGGCATTCACAAGTCATGTATGGTAACAAGTAAATGTATAACAATACATTCATTTAATCACAAGTATTAATAATAATTATTATTAATTAAACGTTGGAAAAACCAGGGTCATTACAGCAGTGAAGATAGTTGAAAAGGATTTCGATTTTATCTTGGGTTACTTCGATGGGTACATAAAATCAAGAGGAGTCGGGCAACAGTGGCAAACAGAGACCAGCAGTTAGCTGTCAAAACCAAATCGTATAACAGCAGCAGTAATTGATTGGGTATTGTTGATGATTTCACGAAAGAACAAGAAACAAAAAGGTTTCGATCTGCAGTGCAATAAACTGACAGCTTCAATCGATGTTGCTATCAATTTGAATCAGAAGCAGCAAATCAGAGGATTTGTGATATATATATATATATATATATATATATATATATATATATATATATATATATATATATATATATATATATATATATATATATATATATATTTTGATCCAAACATTACAACTTTGTAAAAAAAATCACATCTGAACAAAAACAGAAGGTGTTTTGCATCATGAACTTCAATTATTGAAATTGGAATTCAATGTGTTTCAGGTTTTAATTCCTTCATGAAAGCTTCATAAAATCTAATTTATAATAATCAAAAACATCATCTTAACCTGAATTCACAACATTCGTTCGAATTTTGATGATTACAAATCTGTTTGACTTTTTATTCCAAAGCTTTGACTCAAAAATCTGAATTCAATTCATTGAATTACCACCTGAAACTTTATGTATAGATTCATAGAATGAATCTAATGAACTCTGTAATATTAATTTTTGATGATTGTTTCGAAATTTAGCTCTTGGCTAAACAGATCGTGAACAGCAAACCAGGTATATATATATACTCTTTTCTGGTTGATTCTTTGGATAATAAAAGCAATTGATAGCGTGCAGGTGTTGATGATTGAATTACTCGAATGATTGAAGTAGCAAACGAGAATTGATCGTGGTTGTTTTGTAGCGATGATTGTGTAGACAGATGTTCACGAGCACGGAGGAAAAAACAGAAAAAAATAAAACTACAATATAGATGATAGGGATATGGATTTTCACACGTATATATATCTTATTTATATAATATAATTAATATTAATAAATAATTAATAAATAGATTAATAATCATACTACTGTTATTAAAATAAAATTAATAATAATAATAATAATAATAATAATAATAATAATAATAATAATAATAAGATTAATACTTATAATAATAATCAAAAGTAAATATAATACAATATAATGATATTAATAATAACAATAATGATAATTTCAATAAATAAAAAAATGATAATAATAATATTACTAATAACAACAATAATAATAATACTAATTTTAATAATATAAATATTATTAAATGATAATAATAATATTAGAAATAATAATAATCTAATAATTTATACATATCAGATTTCATATTTATATCATACTATTATTAATACCGATATTAATATTAATATTTATTTAATAATAATACTGAAAGTAATAATATTATAACAACTATATTTTAAATTGTACTTAATATTATACATTATTATTTATGTTATATTTACTAATTATATAACATATTCAATAATAACATATCTTGAATATGTTTTAAATACACGTTGCAAGTTATTTATACATTTAATTCTAACCATTAATATTCCAACTTACGTTATTTAAACAAAGACATTTTAATGATTATATTATATTGTATCGAAAAACGTTTTCGTACGTTTGAAACTAAATCAATTGAATATTATGAAATTTAGTCCTCCACTAACTTTTGTCCAATTCTCATTAGATGACACTTTATTCTTACATGTAAATCACTTTACCAGTTATTCCGAATACCGTTAAAAAGGAACGATTTCTCAAATCAACGTGGACCTCACAATAGAGACCCGCAATCATAATTCAATGTATTCGATAATTCAATCCTTTGATATTATCTTTTAATTCTGTCAATAAATATATCGAACAAATACGTTCATGTAAAGTATTATATATCTAATACTTGGTTAACATTTTCAATTAATATATATATATATATATATATATATATATATATATATATATATATATATATATATATATATATATATATATATATAGTGGTAGGATCAAGAGGGAAGTAACCATTCGGGGGTAAGCGGGGGGAAGCAAAATTTTTTTTTTCGTTTTTTGAAAAAAGTTTGTTCACGAACATTATAGATGAGATGAAAATATGAACATTTAGTAGAGACACTTTGTGATAAATGTTTTTATTTTGGCGGGAAAACGCTCGAAGAAGTAATATATAACAATTATCGTATTTTTCGAACGTATTTTGAGGTTTTAGCAATTGGGGTTTAGATATTATGGTTTAGATATTAGGGTTTAGAAATTTAGGGTTTAGGGTTTAGATTTAGGGTTTAGATTTAGGATTTAGATTGAGTTTTTAACACGAATAAACCCAAAACACCAAACCCAAAACCCTAAACCCTAAACTCTAAATCGGGCTAAATTTTACTTCACAAAACATGAAAAAAACTGTTCATATTCTTTACGAACAATATTATCTTGAATGTTATTTTTGTCGATCGTTTTCCCACCTAAATGATAACATTCATCACGAAGTGTCTCTTCTAAATGTTCATATTTTCGTGTGATCTTGATGTCGGAAAAAAATTAAAAAAAAAACGAAAAAAAAAATGTGCTTCCCCCTGCTTCCCCCCGATTGGTTACTTCCCCATTGATCCTGAGCCTATATATATATATATATATATATATATATATATATATATATATATATATATATATATATATATATATATACATACATATTTGTTTACATATAATTGTTCGTGAATCGTCGAGAGCAGTCGAAAGGGTCATTGATTACATAAATATAGTTTCAAGGTTTTTGAGACTCAACATTACAGACTTTGCTTATCGTGTCGGAAACATTAAATCATATAAAGATTAAGTTTAAATTTGGTCGGAAATTTCCGGATTGTCACAGTACCTACCCGTTAAAGAAATTTCGTCCCGAAATTTGATTGGAATGGTCATGGTTGACAATAAGTATGTTTTCATGATACATATGAACTAGAAATTATAGTTTTATCATCAGTTAGTAATATGAATTAAACAATTTGATTTTTATGAAAAGCACGAGTGATGTTATCACAAAAGAGTGAAATGAGTAAAGTAAATTTTCGTCATATCTTTTGGCATAGATAAGGTTGATTTTCGGAGTTTAAGGGATCTAGAGAAAATCTTCGTAATAAGATTTGATTCTTCGGAAAATTAAGGAAGTTAGGATCCTCTCTGGTTAAATGCAATAATTTGTCTCGATTTCTCCGTCTGATACTTCACTATAGATCCACTCTCTTCGTTTCCTTATTTTCACACCTCATACCTTCTATTCTTTCTCCCTCAACTCATATTTTAAAACATTCGTTAATATGCTTCATCCAGTTTTGCTTCTTGATATATTCCTCACTTTCATATCTGTCATTCTTCTTTTTCATGTACCACCTGAAGAATCTATTTACTTCTACTATACTCTTGGTTTTGTATTGTTTTTGGTTCTCACGTGTCTTTATATTGCTATATGCATTGATATATACGGTTTGTAATTTCTGGTTTGTTGTTGGATTTTATATCTTCCCTTATACTTCGATGTCCCTGCTACTGTCTCCCATAATTATTTTCATCTACAGTTAATGTTCTCTCCTATTTACTGCGATTTATGCTCCAATTTTTATTTCGGAGCTTCATGCTCTGTTTTCTCTTCTATCCATTAAGCACAGCAAGTAAGGGTCCAGAATTTTTAGATATGAATTTCGGAATGAACATAGTTAATGTTCTAAGAAGAAAATCGTATTGGCACGATCTTGATTTGTCAAATTACCTGAATCACTGAGAATAGAACTATCAAAAATATACTTTCTTGATATGTTCAGAAGTTAAGCAGAATGAAAGAGTTATGTAACATGGCACATGATGATGTTATGATCTGTGAATCATCACGTCCCATTAGAAACTCAGCATGAATTACTGTAATATAATCACGTTGATCAAGTGTCATTATATTATACTAACTCATGCATCAATTTCCAACACTACTTCAAAAGCATTCTTATTTTAAACTCGAAGGTTTACAGAATATAGAAAGTAAGACAGTTTCCTTTTATGATATGTCACAGATAGCGCGGAGAGATAATTTATATCGGACGAGAATATTTATGAAGGTATCTTCAGAAATATTGAGGATATTAATAATGAAAGATACGGTAATATCTTAGAATTTTTGAATCAAATTGTGATGAAGAAATTCATTCACGATGATTTAAAGCGATTAAGGAGCAAGGTATTCATTAAAGATTTCATCAGAAACAGAATCATCAGGATTCTTTTATGTACAAGTTTAGTCCTTGTTCAAAGTCACTTTCATGATTTGCTCAATTCATTTTTTTTAGTATCAAAATCTTTGAGCTTTTCCAACACTCCATTCTTTATCATCAAACTTTTGACTGTTAAGGCAGTCTTCAATTTTCACTGCTTCATCAGCTTTTTCAAAACTCAGGAAACTGATTCATAAGCTAAAGCGCTTTTCAGAAATTCAGAATTGAAATTCGTAAATCCAGGAGATAGAATCGCTGAGAATTTCGAGATTATCGATTGATGCCTTCCGGTACTTGGTATGGTAATTATCGTTACGAGATACCGATGAGTTCAAGATAAGACCTCAATAGATAAATATATTGATTTGTCGTAGAGATTTAATCGAAGGAGCAATGAGGTTGCTGGTACGTCTGCTGAAAATTTAGTGGAATATAAAAGATTCCCCAGTAACAATAAAAGAGCACGCGTATATATCAAGGTTATAATAAGGCTAATTCGAATGAAAGTCGAAGTTGACTTGCTAGAGCTGTGACAAAATTTGCTAATTTGGAAAGAGATTGCAAAGTTATTTTCGGTAATATCAACGTTAAAGGAATTAGCATAGCTACGTGTTAAACATTTACTCAGTTTTTGAGATTTTTTTTTTCAGGTGCAACACTATATGCATCAATCGTTTCTTCCGTAAATGAAGTGCGGTTGGTTCATCCTCTCGATTGAGGTGTTTTCAAGAATCATGAAAGGTTTGAACGCAGATTGTAATCGTCAAGATACACATAAGGTTTAAGATGAGATCAAGTGGAAAACTTGAAGAAATATTTAGTTTCATATGTTATAATCAATATTTTAATTCATTTTAATTGTCCAATGTTATTAGTCCACAGTCAATAGTCCACAGTTAACAGTCCAATAATTCATATATAGTTTAATATATAATATTCGAATTAATTAATACGTATCGTGACCCATGTACATATCTCAGACTCAATCACAACTCAAAGTATATATATTATTATAGAATCAACCTCAACCCTGTATAGCTAACTCGATCATTACTGCATATAGAGTGTCTATGGTTATTCCAAATAATATATATAGATGCGTCGATATGATATGTTAAAACCTTGTATACGTGTCCCGATATTTAAAGTGCGTAAAATAAATAACAGAAATTAAATGACGATAAATAAAGTGCGTAAAGTAAATAACAGAAATTAAATGACGATAAATAAAATTGCGATAATTAAATTGAAATAAATAATCTGCGATAAATAAAATGTAATCAGTTAGCTAGGAACAGTTAGCTAGGATTTTGTTAGCGTGGATTCTTAACAAAATTTTCTCATAGTTAATTCATTTATTTCTAACAAATTTTATTTTGTCCAATGTTTTCTTCATTATGCCACTTGTTGGATTCTGATAGATCAAAATTCAAATATGAAATTGAATGAAAATGGTTATTCTGCGGTGAACGGATACATATATCGGTAGTTGTAAATAGGATAGTAAATAACTGTTGAATCAGATTCAAAGAATGTACAGTGTAACTTATTAATGTGAAATCTAAATATTCCTCGGGTATTACCTACCCGTTAAAATATTTTCACCATTAACAGTTTGTACCAAAGAATTTTTAATTACCATCTTTATGAAAACATATATACATATATATTTTCTTCAGATGTAATCATGGATTTAATGAGTCAATATGATATTAAACTCATTTGATTTACCGTTAGAACAAGAATATATAATCTCTAAAACATTAGAGATTACATAATCGCTATGTCGAACGAAGATAAATGATGTAGAACGTCATGTAGAACGATGATTATACTCGAGGTACAGAATGAGATGTCGAAGCTGGTGACGCGGATATTGTTGTTGGTGGTACTAGTGCTGTTGGTGCTGAGGCTGGTGATGTTACTGGTGTTGGTGATACTGCTGGTGCTTGAAAATTGTGTACCGTGCTCTCTAAAGTTAACACTTGAACTCGAAGTTCTTTAACTTCTTCTACTTACCCTGGTTGGTTATCAATGTGAGGTAGAGGTCGGATATCTTCTCTAGTTCCGTTAATGGTAGCCTCAAGATGAAAAATTCTTGCAAAACGGGTGTAAACGGTGTGTGACGATCGCTCCAAATCCATCTGGACGAACACGTCATTCACCGATTTCATTGTGAGGTATTTGACCTCTATATGATACGTTTTGTAAACATTGCATTCTTTTGAGAAGGCACACCATAAATGAATATTTAAATCAAATGTTTTTGACATCTGATGATTTCTACATATAGACAATCACCGTAAATAATATTTCACAATAGTACTTCCGTTGACAATGCAGTCAAAATAAGATACATGGTGATGATTTGGTGAATGCAACGTTTCCTTGAAAAAATATGCCATGTAAGATTCCATGCACATAGCTGGTCTAACATATAAACATGCTAACAAGTGTCAACACAAAGGTTGGTGAGTTCATAGTTTTAATGTATCATATAATTTGTATATAAAGGTGGATCACAAGATTTCAGCTGTTTCATCCATAAACATTTATCAAAATATTCTACGAAATTGAGCACCCTGGTAACTAAACTTAACGTATATATAATTTGTACCCTTTGTATAATCATCTTAATAATACACGCAAAGCAACGTATACGCTTCTCAAATAGCATACGTCCGTTAAAAGGCTAGTGCTCTAGCTTGGACGGGGATATCAAGCCCTATGGATCCATATACTACTACTCGCGCCCACCAGTTCTTATAACCGGCAGTTACTAGTTACCAAAGCTAAGGGATTTCCGGTTCAAACTCGGTGTAGAATTTAGTATGTACTTGTATCCATTGCGTTTAAAATAAAGTGCATGTATTCTCAGCCCAAAAATATATATTGCAAAAGCAATTAAAAAGGGAGCAAATGAAACTCACCTTAGCAGCATATAAAGTCGTTCACCAAAATGTGACCGAAACTCGGATTACCAAATAACCGTAGATCTCAACCTAGAGAACATATGTTGGTCAATAAATGTCTATCAAGCTAGGTCAGGTCATAGTGTATCACAATCCTAATGCTCGAGATCGACATACAAAAGTTATCCAAAGTCGTTTCAAAAAGTCAACCTGACCCAATATGATCTTTTAAAATCTATACTATAGTTTGAATGATCATGGTAATCGGAAATAGTTTAACATTTCACATGGTTTTCCAATACTTGAATAATTAGACTATAGTTTTATAAAGCTTTAAAATATGATAAAACAGTCAATTTTGACAATTGTTCAACAAATCGAGACGTGCCTTATATAGAAATGCATTTACTCGATTAGTAATATTTGAAAATCCAAATTATCAATCTTACAAAAAAGTTGTTTAAATATTAATTGTAGATTCAAAAGCAATTCCAATTAACGTTAATCATAATTCAATTAACCATATCTTTTAATTCATTCATCGAAATTACGCGATTTCTAAATGAAAAGTTATTGATTTTTCGCCAGCTTTCCAAAAACATGCATATCATATACCTTTTATCAGTAATATATGTATTTAATTCATGATTTATCATAAACTGTTTAATGACAAAATTTAGCATACAAGCATGCATAAATATATATACTCGAGCACTAGTCAGGGATACACTATTAGTATGTAAAAATTAAATTATAAGTACTCACGTATCAATATTGAGATTCAATATTGCAGGAAAGGTACGTAGACGCAACGGAGATGATAAACACTAAATTGACCTCATGAGCATACCCATGAACATTACCCATAACATCCATAGCTATAACTCATAATTTCCTTAGCTCTATCCTACTCGAAAAACCATTTTTTTAAATCATTTGGATATGACCTCGTCGTAGTATTTTATGTATACTACTAATACTAATAATACTAGTACTACTAATAACAATAAGATTAATAATAATATTAATCTTAATAATAATAATAATTATTAGTATTATTATTATTATAAATATATAAGTGAGAGATATCGAGTGGGAGATAGATGGATTACAAAAGCAGAAAATGAATGCATTTTATAGAGTTGAGCTGCAGCTGACACTCATGTGATCGCATGAGTGTCTTGAGAAGTTCCCATGCGCTCGCATGGATGAAAAGAACTGGTACCATTCGATTATTTTATTCAATGCCGACACTTTCATTTCATTATGTAATATAGATTTATATATTATTTAATATATAATATATTTAATCTTTAGAATTAATTAAATATTATATTATATTTACGTGCGTAGTAAAAATATAATTTTTGTTCAAATGACTCGTACGCTGTCACTCGACTCATGTACCACTTTCGGTTTTTCAAGCGCACTTTTGTACGTTTAGAAAACTAGCCTTTTACGTTACGCGACGTGTACCCTTATTTATAATTTGACTTACTCGTCAATAAATTATCTTATAAAAAATGTAACTTATAAAATTGAGCGTTGTGGTCATTTGCTTTTATAAATCAGTGGCTCGTTGTTTATCAAAATATATTATTTTAAATCAGGACGTTTTATGACTAAGTTAATATATATATATATATATATATATATATATATATATATATATATATATATATATATATATATATATATATATATATATATATATATATTTTATTTAGAATTGTAAATTTGTACGTAATATATAGGTTTGAAATATTTATCTAATGATATAAAGATAAAGTTTAAATTTGTTCAGAAATTTTCGGGTCGTCACAGTACCTACCCGTTAAAGAAATTTCATCCCGAAATTTGATTGGGATGGTCATGGCTGATAATAAGTATGTTTTTATGACGCATACGAGCTGAAAATTAGAGTTTTATCATCAATGATTAATATAGATAAAACAATTTGATTTTGTGAAGAGTACGAGTGAAGTTATCACAAAAGAGTTAAATGAATAAATCTAGATTCGTTATATCTTTTGACGTAGATAGGATTGATTTTTGGAGTTCAAGGGATTTAGAGAAAATCTTCGTAATAAGATTTGATTCTTCGGTAATTAAGGAAATTAGAATCCTCTTTAGTTAAATGCGATGATCTGTCTCAATTGCTCTATCTGATATTTCACTATAAATTAACTTCTTCCATTCCATTACTTTTACCACTCCTATTCTTAATTCTCAAAATTAAAAGATTGTGAAAATGCTTAATCCAGTTCTGATCCTTGTCCTTATCCTTACTATCGCAACAATCATTCTCCTTTTCCAACTTCCACCGGAGGAATCTGTTTTCTTCTACTTTGCTCTTGGGGTTGTAGTGTTTTTAATTCTCCCGTGTCTTTATGTTGCAATAAACATTGATATACACGGTTTGTAATTTTTGTGTTGTTATTGGGCTTTATATTCTCCCTTATATTTCAGAGTTTCATACTTTTGTTTTCTCTTCCCGATTTTAAGTCAAGCGAGTAATGATCCAGAATTCGTAGGTATGAAGTTTCGAATGATCATAACTAATGTTTTAAGAAATTGTAATAACATGATCTTAATTGGTTAAATTACCAGAAGTTACGGGAAAAGATAGAACTATCAAGAATATATGTTCTTGATTTGTTTGGAGATTAGGTAAAATGTAAGAGTCGTGTAACATGACACATGATGACGTTATGATCTGTGAATCATCCCATTCCATTTAGAAACTCAGCATGACTTACTGTAATATAATCACGTTGATCAAGTGTCATTATATTATACTAACTCATGCTTCAGCTCCCAACACCACTTCAAAAATATTCATATTTTAAACTCGAAGGTTTCAGAATTTAGAAACTAAAATAGTTTCTTTTATGATGTTACACAGATATCGCTAGGAGAAAATTGATTTCCGATAAGAATGATTATGGAATTATCTCCAGAAATATGGAGGATATTTATAATGAAAGATACGATGATATCTTAGAATTTCTAATATCAGAGGATGATGAAGAATATTGTCTGCAAGGATTTAGATTTGGAAGCAAGGTATTAGTTAATGGTTTCAACAGATACTGAATCATTTAGATTCTTTGAAGGCAGGTTTATTCTTTGTGATTTGTCTACAGCCTCCTTCATACTTTGCTCAATCCGTTTTTCAGTACCAAACTTTCTCTTTTTCTGTACTTTTCCAACACACTACTCTTTATCATCAAACTTTTTACTGTTAAGGTCGTTTACAGTTTTTGCTGCTTCATCAGCATTTTTCAAAATTTCGAGAAGCTAGTTCGCAGTTTAGGGTGTTTTTCAGAAACTTCACATTCGAAATATGTAAGTCCAGAAGATAGACGTTATATGTACACATATAATTGTTGGCGTAGACATGCTGCAAGATTTTAAAATACTGTTTGCTAATTCCCGATTAGTCGTATGGCAATTCTCGTTACAAGATGCGGATGAGTAAATGATAGAGTTATGATAAATATAACGATTTTTTAGAAAATCCTAGATCATTACGGTTGCTGATAAGTTTACTGCTAATGTGGTGGAACATGAAAGGTTCCCCAGTAACAAGAACGTATATGTCAAGGTTATAATAAGGCAAATCTGAAAAGTCGAAGTTGACTGGTTGGAAGTGTGGTAAAACTTGATACTTTGAAACGGATTTGCAAGATTATTTTTGGTAATGACAACATTAAAGGATCTTGCACAGTTTTGAAGTCAAAGTATAGCTTTGAAAGATGTAGTGATCTAAGAATGATGTCACTGGTTGAGAGTTATGACTTAGATTCTGATCCATCAATATCAGGATATGTAATTGAATTTGTATGAAAACTATTGTATATCGTTGTGAGCATGGTTAATAAATTTGTGAATCAAAGTTGAAGAATGTACAATGTAACATATTAGTTGTGAATTTATATATTTTCCGAGTATTACCTACCCGTTAAAGATTTCACAAGTAATATTTTGTACAAAAGAAATTTCATTACAGTCTTTATGAAAATATATGTATGTATATTTTCTTTAGATGTAATACAGATTTAATGAGTTAATATCATATTAAGCTCATTTGATTTTCGGTTTGACTTAGAAATGATTAATCTTTAAAATATTAAAGATTACATAATCTTTGTGGAGTATTTCGCTAATGAAATCAATACTTCATTATTTATTCTTATTCCTCGGTGAAGGATGTTGGTGCTCGTGGAATTTTTGTGAACCTTACAAGGCACAAATGATGTTTTCTGGAAAGTTTCGAGTATATCGAAAATGAAAATGTAAAATCAATTATGTAATTGAATAATACCCTTGGTTTATTAGGAAATGGAATTCATTGAGTTGAAACAGAGATTTGTAGTTAACGATGGTTAACTTGTTAACGAAGTATGTACATCATAGCATATTAGTAATATGAATTAACCGAGTAGTATCTACCCCTTAAAATTCACACATAATAGCTTAGTACGAAAAGATTCAAGATGGTTTTAAAATTTATATATATAAGATATACATATAAATTCTTAAGATGAATTGGGTTATTACTTCATAACTCATTGATACAATATACTCGTTGTTGACTCGTAATGATGTCCACGGTGCTTTCTTGAACTGACGGAGCATGTGATGTTAGAGGTGCTGCTGATTCTGACGATGTTGACAGCACTGACTGTGCTGGTGAGGCTAAGGGTACTGTTGATGCTGTTGGTAAAACAAGTCTAGCTTGTATCTTACACCATTCGGATAAGGGTTTCTACTCTATCTGATTTAGGGTTAAGGCTAGAATAGATAATCTCTAAACTTTAGAAATTACATAATCGCCGTAGAATGTTTCTCCGATGAAGTTATGAATCCATACTTCATCGTTTGTCGTTGCTGGTACTTCTTGGTACCTATGGTGCGTATGATGTTGATATCTGAGGTACAGATTGTGATGTTGAGGCGTGTGATACCGATGTGGTTGTTGGTGGTGGTAATGATCCTGTTGGTGTGGATGATGGTGGTACCGGTTATGCTGCTGGTGCTACTGCTGGTGTTCGTAACCCTTGCACCATATTCTCCAAAGCCACTACCCGAGCACGAAGCTCGTTGACTTCTTCTATTATACCGGGATGATCGGTGGTTCGGACGATCGGATAAATAAGATTTATAATATGGGATAGTATATAATCATGATGAGATACTCTGGAAATGAGAGAGAAAATGGTGTCTCGAACAGGTTCGCCTGTAAGTGCTTCAGGTTCTTCGCCAAGAGGGCAATGTGGTGGATGGAAGGGATCGCCTTTTTCTTGTCTCCAATAATTAAGTAGGCTACGAACTCATCCCCAATTCATCCAGAATAGGTGATGGCTGATTGGTTGATCCATTCCAGTTACACTTTCTTCAGAGTTCAGGTGAATATCCATATCAGAATAGCTGTCGGAATTTAAGGAATTTGAACTAGATAGGGGATCCATCTTGTATAATTAGAGAGATGATTTTTGATATGAAATAGATTATAGAATTTTGATTGGTATTCTCCGATACATAATTTACATATGTATATATAATACCAAAATCCCGTAAATTACGGAGAAATTTTCGGAAGATGTCAGAAAAGTTTACAGTAACAGATATGCTAAGATATGAATTTTGTCGGTACACTATCTATGCAGTAAATGTAGTAAGACGTGCTTAGACTTAGGAATGATAAGTAGGTAATTTCTGACAAGAAATGATAAGAAAAACTTGGTAAAAACAGATACGGTCATAGTCCAGACTCACTAATGCATCCTAACAATTACCAATTAAACACACTAATGCAAATTCTGGTTCCCTATGACCTCAAGCTCTGATACCAACTGTGATGATAGCTCCAAATCCATCTGGACGAACACGTCATTCATCGAATTCATTGCGAGGTATTTGACCTCTATATGATACGTTTTGTAAACATTGCATTCTTTTGAGAAGGCACACCATAAATGAATATTTAAATCAAATGTTTTCGACATCTGATGATTTCTACATATAGACAATCACTGTAAATAATATTTCACAATAGTACTTCCGTTGAAAATGCAGTCAAAATAAGATACATGATGATGATTTGGTGAATGCAACGTTTCCTTGAAAAAAATATGTCATGTAAGATTCCATGCACATAGCTTGTCTAACATATAAGCAAACAGCGGAAGACTTCTAGGGAACCTGAGAATAAACATGCTAACAAGTGTCAACACAAAGGTTGGTGAGTTCATAGTTTTAATCTATCGTATAATCTGTATATAAAGATGGATCACAAGATTTCAGTTGTTTCATCCAGAAACATTTATCAAAATATTCTACGAAATTGAGCACCCTGGTAACTAAACTTAACGTATATATAATTTGTACCCTTTGTATAATCATCTTAATAATACACGCAAACCAACGTGTACGCTTCTCAAATAGCATACGTCCGTTAAAAGGCTAGTGCTCTAGCTCAGACGAGGATATCAAGCCCTATGGATCCATATACTACTACTCGCGCCCACCAGTTCTTATAACCGGCAGTTACTAGTTACCAAAGCTAAGGGATTTTCGGTTCAAACTCGGTGTAGAATTTAGTATGTACTTGTATCCATTGCGTTTAAAATAAAGTGCATGTATTCTCAGCCTAAAAATATATATTGCAAAAGCAATTAAAAAGGGAGCAAATGAAACTCACCTTAGCAGCATATAAAGTCGTTCACCAAAATGTGACCGAAATTCGGATTACCAAATAATCGTAGATCTCAACCTAGAGAACATTTGTTGGTCAATAAATGTCTATCAAGCTAGGTCAGGTCATAGTGTATCACAATCCTAATGCTCGAGATCGACATACAAAAGTTATCCAAAGTCGTTTCAAAAAGTCAACCTGACCCAATATGATCTTTTAAAATCTATACTATAGTTTGAATGATCATGGTAATCGGAAATAGTTTAACATTTCACATGGTTTTCCAATACTTGAATAATTAGACTATAGTTTTATAAAGCTTTAAAATATGATAAAACAGTCAATTTTGACAATTGTTCAACAAATCGAGACGTGCCTTATATAGAAATGCATTTACTCGATTGGTAATATTTGAAAATCCAAATTATCAATCTTACAAACAAGTTGTTTAAATATTAATTGTAGATTCAAAAGCAATTCCAATTAACGTTAATCATAATTCAATTAACCATATCTTTTAATTCATTCATCGAAATTACGCGATTTCTAAATGAAAAGTTATTGATTTTTCGCCAGCTTTCCAAAAAAATGCATATCATATACCTTTTATCAGTAATATATGTATTTAATTCATGATTTATCATAAACTATTTAATGACAAAATTTAGCATACAAGCATGCATAAATATATATACTCGAGCACTAGTCAGGGATACACTATTAGTATGTAAAAATTAAATTATAAGTACTCACGTATCAATATTGAGATTCAATATTGCAGGAAAGGTACGTAGATGCAACGGAGATGATAAACAGTAAATTGACCTCATGAGCATACCCATGAACATTACCCATAACATCCATAGCTATAACCCATAATTTTCTTAGCTCTATCCTACTCGAAAAACCATTTTTTTTAAATCATTTGGATATGACCTCGTCGTAGTATTTTATGTATACTACTAATACTAATAATACTAGTACTACTAATAACAATAAGATTAATAATAATATTAATCTTAATAATAATAATAATAATTAGTATTATTATTATTATAAATATATAAGTGAGAGATATCGAGTGGGAGATAGATGGATTACAAAAGCAGAAAATGAATGCATTTTATAGAGTTGAGCTGCAGCTGACACTCATGTGATCGCATGAGTGTCTTGAGAAGTTCCCATGCGCTCGCATGGATGAAAAGAACTGGTACCATTCGATTATTTTATTCAATGCCGACACTTTCATTTCATTATGTAATATAGATTTATATATTATTTAATATATAATATATTTAATCTTTAGAATTAATTAAATATTATATTATATTTACGTGCGTAGTAAAAATGTAATTTTTGTTCAAATGACTCGTACGTTGTCAATCGACTCATGTACCACTTTCGGTTTTTCGAGCGCACTTTCGTACGTTTAGAAAACTAGCCTTTTACGTTACGCGACGTGTACCCTTATTAATAATTTGACTTACTCGTCAGTAAATTATCTTATAAAAAATGTAACTTATAAAATTGAGCGTTGTGGTCATTTGCTTCTATAAATCAGTGGCTCGTTGTTTATCAAAATATATTATTTTAAATCAGGACGTTTTATGACTAAGTTAAAATATATATATATTTTTATTTAGAATTGTAAATTTGTACGTAATATATAGGTTTGAAATATTTATCTAATGATATAAAGATAAAGTTTAAATTTGTTCAGAAATTTTCGGGTCGTCACACGGTGTTGCGAACAGGTTCTCCGGTGAGCGGGCCGAGTACTCCAAGGTTAGGTGGTAGATTCGGTTCATGATATGGAGTACCTTCCTCCCTTCTCCATAGGGTGAGTATGTCGCGAACCCACCCCAATTTTATCCAGTAATCACGGTAGTTGATTGGTTGGTGTGCTCCTGTCACGCTGTCTTCGGAGTCAGAGGAACGTGGTCGATTCGTAGAGGCCATATTACGCGATCACAGAAAATATTTTTGATATGAAGAGTTTAGTGACAACAATTGATAGTTGAATGTATTCTCAATGCATAATATGCATAGATATATATAGTACCAGAATTCCTTAAATTACGGAGAAATTTACGAGAGATATCATGCAAGGTCTACAGTAACAGGTACGCTAAGATATGAATTTTGTCTATGCACTATTCATGCAATCAATGCAGTAAAATGTGTCTAGACTAAGAATAATGAGCAGGTAATTTCCTAAAGATGATAAGCAGATGATTTCTGACAAAAATGATAAGCAAAACTTTTGACATGCAGACACGGTCGAAGTCCAGACTCACTAATGCATCCTAATGACTATCAGTTAGACACGCTAATGCAAGACCTGGTTTACTAAGACCACCACTCTGATACCAACTCTAATGCCCCGTCCTAATCCATCTGGACAAATACATTACATTTGGTTACATCGCGAGGTACTTGACCTCTACATGATACATTTTACAAATATTGCATCCGTTTTTAAAAGACAAACTTTCACTACATCGAAAGTTGACAGTATGCATACCATTTCATAACACATCCAACTATAATGTAATAATAATCTTGATGAACTCGACGACTCGAATGCAACATCTTTTGAAATATGTCAAGAATGACTCCAAGTAAAATCTCTAATATGAGCAAATGCACAGCGGAAGATTTCTTTCATACCTAAGAATAAACATGCTTTAAAGTGTCAACCAAAAGGTTGGTGAGTTCATTCATTTATCATAAACAATCATTTCCATCATTTTAATAGACCACAAGATTTTCATTTCCATTTCTCATAAATAAACGTCCCATGCATAGAGACAAAAATCATTCATATGGATTGAACACCTGGTAACCGACATTAACAAGATGCATATAAGAATATCCCCATCATTTCGGGACATCCATCGGACATGATATAAAAACTCGAAGTACTAAAGCATCCGTTACAACGGATGGGGTTTGTTGGGCCCAATAGATCTATCTTTAGGATTCGCGTCAATTAGTAGACTGGTTTACTAATTCTTATGTTACCAAGTAAAAGTGCATATTCGGCTTCGATCATTCAACCATATAATGTAGTTTCGATTACTTGTGTCTATTTCGTAAAACATTTATAAAAGCGCATGTATTCTCGGTCCCAAAAATATATATTGCAAAAGCATTTAAAAAGGAAGTAATGAAACTCACAATACTGTATTTTGTAGTAAAAATACGTATGATGACATTGAACAATGCAAGGTTGACCTCGGATTCACGAACCTATATCAATTATATATATTAAAACACAAAATAGTAATCGAAGAAGTTTATATTTATTATTAATAATATACTTGTTATATAGATAAATTTAATATATTTAATCTATATATTTTATATAACGAATATTTATCATATTAAATTTTACTATAGTAATTACTCATTAATTTATTTACAATTTATATATAATTATAATATATATTATTTAATGTACTATTATGTATTAAGGTTTATATATAAAAATATTATAATTTCTCTGTATAGATGATATGTATTTTATATTAATTATATGTATTGATTTCATATTTTTAAAAAAAAATTTATCTATTGATATATCATTTTTAAATCATATTCATATATTTATATATAGAGAGAGAGTTTACTTATACGTATATGTATTTTTAGTAATATAATTTACATCTTTATATACATATACTACCACATATCATATAAATATTTATACTTATCATCTTAAATACTAAATTTATTCAATCTTCACCATCATATGTTAGTATCATAAACATATTAAAACACATAGTTAACTTATTCGATTCATCTATTATGTTTATTTTTTTTACTATCTCAACTAAATATTATAAATAATTGAAATCAGTAAGTTTAGGTTTTAATAAAAGATACCCTTAACGAGTGGACA
Organism: Rutidosis leptorrhynchoides; assembly: GCF_046630445.1. Taxonomy (NCBI): domain Eukaryota; kingdom Viridiplantae; phylum Streptophyta; class Magnoliopsida; order Asterales; family Asteraceae; genus Rutidosis; species Rutidosis leptorrhynchoides. The sequence continues at coordinate 288,350,901 of NC_092341.1, read as the reverse complement.
AGTAAGCGGGATAACGAGTAACCGCGTGTTTTGTTAAGCAAGTCTTGAATTGAAATCCAATTACTAAAAGAGCCCAAGTTGCATAGTCCAAAAGAAACATCATTTGGCCCAAAAATAATCACATTAATTGGCCCATTACTAGGAACAGAAGACCAGTAATAGTTCCGAACCATATCAAAGTATCAATAGGTTTCTGGTGGTATTCATTGGCTGTTTTGGTCGACCAGGAACATAGTGGTAACAGATAACGAATAAAAAAAATAGGTACTTGGCTAGAGCAGTATCGACTGGAACATGAATAGCAGCAGCGAAGATAGTTGAAAAGGATTTCGATTTTATCTTGGGTTACTTCGATGGGTACATAAAATCAAGAGGAGTCGGGCAGCAGTGGCAAACAGAGACCAGCAGTTAGCTGTCAAACATGAGATAGCAGGAACCAAATCGTATAACAGTAGCAGTAATTGATTGGGTCTTGTTGATGATTTCACAAAAGAACAAGAAACAAAAAGGTTTCGATCTGCAGTGCAAGAAACTGACAGCTTTAATCGATGTTGCTAGCAATTTGAATTAGAAGCAGCGAATCAGAGGATTTGTGATATATATATATATATATATATATATATATATATATATATATATATATATATATATATATATATATATATATATATATATATATATATATATATATATATTTTGATCCAAACATTACAACTTTGTAAAAAAAATCACATCTGAACAAAAACAGAAGGTGTTTTGCATCATGAACTTCAATTATTGAAATTGGAATTCAATGTGTTTCAGGTTTTAATTCCTTCATGAAAGCTTCATAAAATCTAATTTATAATAATCGAAAGACATCATCTTAACCCGAATTCACAACATTCGTTCGAATTTTGATGATTACAAATCTGTTTGACTTTTTATTTCAAAGCTTTGACTCAAAAATCTGAATTCAATTCATTGAATTAACACCTGAAACTTTATGTATAGATTCATAGAATGAATCTAATGAACTCTGTAATATTAATTTTTGATGATTGTTTCAAAATTTAGCTCTTGGCTAAACAGATCGTGAACAGCAAACCGGGTATATATATACTCTTTTCTGGTTGATTCTTTGGATAATAAAAGCAATTGATAGCGTGCAGGTGTTGATGATTGAATTACTCGAATGATTGAAGTAGCAAACGAGAATTGATCGTGGTTGTTTTGTAGCGATGATTGTGTAGACAGATGTTCACGAGCACGGAGGAAAAAATAGAAAAAAATAAAAATACAATATAGATGATAGGGATATGGATTTTCACACGTATATATATCTTATTTATATAATATAATTAATATTAATAATTAATTAATAAATAGATTAATAATCATACTATTGTTATTAAAATAAAATTAATAATAATAATAATAATAATAATAATAATAATAAGATTAATACTTATAATAATAATAATCAAAAGTAAATATAATACAATATAATGATATTAATAATAACAATAATGATAATTTCAATAAATAAAAAAATGATAATAATAATATTACTAATAACAACAATAATAATAATACTAATTTTAATAATATAAATATTATTAAATGATAATAATAATATTAGAAATAATAATAATCTAATAATTTATACATATCAGATTTCATATTTATATCATACTATTATTAATACCGATATTAATATTAATATTTATTTAATAATAATACTGAAAGTAATAATATTATAACAACTATATTTTAACTTGTACTTAATATTATACATTATTATTTATGTTATATTTACTAATTATATAACATATTCAATAATAACATATCTTGAATATGTTTTAAATACACGTTGCAAGTTATTTATACATTTAATTCTAACCATTAATATTCCAACATACGTTATTTAAACAAAGACATTTTAATAATTATATTATATTGTATCGAAAAATGTTTTCGTACGTTTGAAACTAAATCAACTGAATATTATGAAATTTAGTCCTCCACTAACTTTTGTCCAATTCTTGTTAGATGACACTTTGTTCTTACATGTAAATCACTTTACCAGTTATTCCGAATACCGTTAAAAAGGAACCATTTCTCAAATCAACGTGGACCTCACAATAGAGACCCGCAATCATAATTCAATGTATCTGATAATTCAGTCGTTTGATATTATCTTTTAATTCTGTCAATAAATATATCGAACAAATACGTTCATGTAAAGTATTATATATCTAATACTTGGTTAACATTTTCAATTAATATATATATATATATATATATATATATATATATATATATATATATATATATATATATATATATATATATATATATATATATATATATATATTCATATACATATTTGTTTACATATAATTGTTCGTGAATCGTCAAGAGCAGTCGAAAGGGTCATTGATTACATGAATATAGTTTCAAGGTTTTTGAGACTCAACATTACAGACTTTGCTTATCGTGTCGGAAACATTAAATCATATAAAGATTAAGTTTAAATTTGGTCGGAAATTTTCGGGTTGTCGCAGTCGTTAATGTTTGCCCCTATCAAATTCAATGAATCTTCTTACTGTCCCCAATTCCCCACACAACAATTAGCGTGGATACATTCTGTCACATTAATAACGGATTCCGGGCATTTAAAAATAGAAAGAAAATAAATGTCCACACTTTCAATAACCAATTTGACCAGTATTAGCCGACCACCTATCAACAATAAATTCGATTTTCAAGAAGACAACCGGTTCCGAAACCGATCGATAAGAACCTTCCAACTAGACACCCAATTCATGGATATACACATCGGTAGACCTAGGTAGTCGAGGGGAAACTCAGCATATTGACAGCATGTATCATGTGCAAAAGCGTCCAACTTACCATCTTATCCTCCGACACCATATAAGTTATACTTACCAACATTCACTTCCAATCTTGAAAAGCTATAAAACGAGTCGAGAGTACTCATAATATTATTAAGGTTGTTTTTATTCCAATCTGAAATAAAAACAACATATTCGGCACATAAGAGGTGAGAAATATTAACATGCGGGTTACCAATTTTTGCGCCAGTAGTGGGACCTTAACCAACTTTATCTTTCAAGATAAGATGAAGTCCTTTCACGACGAGTAGAAAAAGAAAAGGACTGAGAGGATCTCCCTGTCGTAACCCACGTGGCACCTCAAATTTCATGGACGGGCTACCATTAACTAGAACAAAAGTATTAGCTGCTATAAGTGTCATTCTCACACAAGCCCGCCATAGACAACTGAAAACTGCTAAATTTAACATATGATCCAATATAATCACAAGACGCGGAATCATAAGTATTCTCGAAATCAACTTTAAAAATCAAAATATTTTCTTTCTTATTCTTATACCATTTAATCGACTCGTTAAGAATTAATCCATCATCTAAAATTTCTCCCCTTTATAAATGTCGTTTATTCCTTACTAATTAACTTATTAATCATCTTAACAATACGGCTTGCCAAGATCTCTGTAATGATCTTATATTGAACCCCATAAGAGAGATAGGTTAAAACTCCTTTAGACAAGTAGGATTTGACACCTTGAGAATCAAAGTAATGAATGTCGAACCATCCCCCTTAGGCAACCTACATTCAACAAACACATTTGAAATTTCCTTCATGATATCGGTCAAAAAGTCACGTTTTTACCCCCGATATTGAGCCATAAATCCATAAAGTTCCAACTTTATCGCCAAAATAATCGCTTTTTCGGTTAATTTTGTAGATTAAGTAATTACAAAGGCGATGAAAAAAGAATCAAGTAAAATGGAGCTAAAATGAAGAATCTAGAGCGAAAATGGCGAAAGACAAGTTACGACCAAGGAAATTAAGTTACGATCCAGGAAACAAGCTGACCAGGGCAGGCCATACGGCTTGCCATACGGCCTGCCATACGGCCTGCCAGTGTGAAAAACGGAATGCCATATGGCTTGGGCAAACAGACTTGCAAAACGGCTTGCCAAAGCAAACGACCAGTAAAAACGGCCTGCCATACGGCTTGCCAAACGTATGCAGGCCATTTCCAAGTCTATTTAAAGGGCATCTTCCATTCATTTTTACACACACTCAATTTGTACTTCAATTTATATTTTTAAGCTTTTTAGTTAGTTTTTAGAAGTAGCTAGATTATCTTTTATTTTTCAGAGGATATCCTGGCGAGTCCCTGCGATTTCGAGCAGATTTCTTCAGCCTTTTCAGGTTTTTATCCGAAACGCTTGTCTTTTTAATTAAACATGTATTGTTACCATTTATGTTTAATAATGCATTCTGATATTACCATGTTAGCTTAATTAATCTGTATGTTGCCATGATAGAAGTTTGGGTTAGCGTAGTTATGTTAAATTAGTACGGTTATCATTGTTATGCTGAACTTGTGATTCCGATAGATTTGTTTGCTAGCATCTTAAGGATTGACCAACCTAGGTTGTGATCAGGACTTATTAATCTATATGAACTTAGCTACTTCATAGGATTAAGACCCCTGGTTATACTGTATCTGAAGATTCTATGAACTCGGTATGGCCGGAGTTCCCGAGAGGCATCTAATGCGCTTTTAGGACACGGAACTTAGGAATTGAGACATGAATGACCTAGTATGCCTATTGACTGTTCCGAAGAGACCTCTTAGGAGCTATTAAGATCTAGTTAGTGCATTGACTATATCACCTACACCTATTGCATGTTCTTGTTTGATTGTTGCTTTAGGATTAAGTCATATCAACTGTTTAGGTATCTATCAGGTTTCTATCTGCTTTACTTTTAGTATATCAACCGCAATGCTGTATAATGTTTAGTTTGGTATGATCTCATTAGTATGATGAAATGGTTGTTAGTTTTTATTTAAGGTTTTGTCAACTTAACTCGACGGACTCCTTCCGTTTGTGATTAGTGTTCAACCAACACAGCACGTTGCTATTCAGTTAACTAAACTGATAACGAGGGTTAGGATTAGAACTCAACTCACTAATAAACCTAGTACTTTACTGAGGATAACCTTCGAGGTATAGTTACCTTTCAATTATACAACCAAGTGACATACTTTTCACTACTCAATGAGAACTCTGAGAGTCTAGAGATAAGTAGGTCTGTGTAATTGGCTCATCCAACCAGATCTACACCATTCTAATCTTAGCTTTAATATAAACATAATTACCTTTCCCTAGCCCAAACTGATATCTTGGTCAACATTTCTCTGATCTGCACACTCTGGATATCCTTCCACTTTCTTTACTTTTCTGCAATTAGGATTATTAGCTTAATACCAACTATTATCCTTTACTTAGGTAATTTAACCAGATATAATTATCCACTTGATCTTCAATTCATTAAACCATTCAAATGTACAACCCTAGGTTTACTTACACCTTCTACCTTAGAAAGTTAAAAGTAAATTTAGGCCCCGCAAAATATAAATAATGAACCACTATTCTCCCTCTTGATTAAGCTGATCCTGACGCCTTGCGGCCCAACGACACCAAACGAATAAAACCGTCCGTTTCGGTCATATCATAAAGAGTAGCAAGTTTTTGGCGCTGCTGCCGGGGATCGAATATTTCGATTGAAAAAAGATTTTAAACAGACGAAAGTATTGTTTGGTGGTGTCTAAGAAAGACAATTATACACGGACTTGGTTGTTGGATTTTCTGAACAGTCTCCAATTATATTGGAACTAAAAGTATCATGCCTCTCCGTAGTCGATCTGGCCACTTAGATACGAAGTAATTTGTAAGAAGTCCTATCAATTGAAATATCCCATAAGGTTAGCGACTGAATTTCAAGAATAATTATTTTAATTAAATTATCGATCCTTATAGTTAATTAATATCTTCTAAAAGTTACTTTTAAGTCTTTTTAAACTAAAAATCATAAAATGGAACAACATAACACCCTTTCTTCTATGCAAAAGTCATACTTAGAAGAAAGAGGAAGACCAATCACCTTAGGGACCGTAGAAACTCCTGAAATCAGTTCAAATACGATCAAATTGGTTAGTATGATCTGTAAATTTCAAGGATTACCGACTGACGATCCAAACTTTCACTTAAACAAATTCATCAGTCTGGTTGACTCTTTTAAGAAGGAAGAAAATGAGAAAAACATTTTAAAACTTCATATTTTTCAATATTCTTTGTCTACACGCGCTTTAACATGGTTTGATGAGTTTAAACCGAATTCAATACATTCATGGGAGGAACTAGCCACCAAGTTTTTAAACAAATTTTATTCACCATCCCTGCAAACCTGTTTAAGAAATGACATCACAAACTTTTCTCAAAAAGAAAATGAGTCATTGTGTCTAGCATGAAATAGACTAAAGATGATGCTTAAAAGATGTCCGAATCATTTTTTAAGTCGGGAAGACATAATCTGCATGCTTTACAATGGTTTGACCAAGGATGATAAGTCTCTCCTCGACATGGCCTCGCAAGGAAATTTCATGTCACGAACAGCAGATGAAGCATGGAATCTCTTAGACACAATAGCTACACAACAGGAAGATTGGAGCAATGAAGCTGCTGAGAAGGATGACGTCTTCGCTCATACGGTAAAAATGCTGAAAACCAGGTTACAAGATCTCACTCTCACTCTTCAAAGTTTACCAATTCCTAAAAATCTTGATGCTACTAGAACTAATCTAAGGTATCCTTACCCTAGATGGACATATAAATAGTAGAATAGCTCGGACTCTAATATAATTTTCCCACTACACCAGCTCACTATCCATTCTGAGGAAACATTAGCCGAATTTATGAAAAAGCAGTACATGATAAACCTTCAAGTCATAGAATGCCAAAATAAGTTTGATACTTTGATAAAGACTTTTGAGGAATTAATAACCAATTTTCATCTTAAGCTTAAACGATTAACCACTAAAATTGAAACATAGTGTAGTGAGTCTGATGGCCTAGTAGTCACTAGAGGTGGGAAGGAAACAACTGTTAATATACCAATACAAGATTTTTCCGATACAATACCTGTGCCAATTGACCCAGTTATCAATCCACCAGAACCTATCTCTCCTAAAGCTCCGGAAATTATTCCGCGAGCCCGCATACTTTTTCCAGGTAGGCTTAGGAAGGAAAAACAGGAAGCGCAATTCGCTAAGTATTGGGATATTATTAAGAATCTACATTTGAATGTACAACTTGTAGATGCTTTAGTAGAAATGTCAAAGTGCGCAAATTTTTTTAAAGAATTGCTTTCAAACAAAGAGAGATTAAGAGAGATAGTTAGCTTACCCTTAAGCGAAAAATGTTCATTAGTGTTACAACATGGTATTCCCCCTAAGCTAGGAGATACAGGAAGATTTACGGTACCTTGTTACCTGCAAGATTTCCAAATCAGCAATGCGTTAGCAGACTTAGGAGCCAGTGTAAACTTAATGCCCTATTAATTATTTAAAAAGCTAGGATTAAATGACTTAAGATCTACCAGAATGACTATCCAACTCGCGAATCGATCAATTAAGATTCCTCGAGGACCAGCTAAGGATGTCCTAGTCAGAGTGGATAAGTTTGCATTTCCCGTTGATTTCGTCATTATGGATATTGAGGAAGACACGAAGGTCCCACTCATACTTGGCAGACCATTCTTGAGTACTGCCAAAGTCATAATTGATGTACACGAGAAATCACTGAAATTAAGAGTTGGGAATGAAGAAGTCACATTTAATGTTGACCAACTCATGAGCCATCCTCGCGAAGAAGATCTCACACTCGCTGATTCTTTTCAAGAACTAGTCAACGAATATCTGGAGGATACCATGGCTATATGCAGTCAAGATCAAATTTCTAAGGATCTGTTCTTTACACCTCCTGAAGAAAATCTCGGCATCCATTCAGCCATAGATCCTGGTCAATATAAATCTCCCCTCTCCGAAAGTAACTTTCTAGGCAAGACTATCCAAATAGCACCGCTAGGTCAAGGCATTCCCCTACCTCTGTTAAGGAGAAGACCGAATGAAGAGACAGATTTCATTCTGGTATTCTAGGAACCATGGTTAAATGAGGACTGTGTTGAAATTCCTGAGCCAACCTTCGAAACTAAAGAAGACGTTTCTGAAGATGAAGCATTAAGAAGGACAATTTCCAGAACCAAGGAACATATAGCATCAGTGACAGCTATTAAGAAAGAATCGGAATTCTAGGAGAGATATGACTCGTTAGACAGAGAGGAGATAGCAAGAATGAAGCCATCTATCGAGGAACCTCCGGAATTGGAATTGAAGATGTTACCCAAACATCTGGAGTATGCATTCTTAGAAGGAGAATCGCAACTCCATGTAATCATTTCTAAAGACCTCAAGCCATAGAAGAAGGCGAAATTGATTAAGGTTCTGAAATCACATAAGAAAGCAATTGCTTGGAAGATTTCTGACATTAAAGGAATCAGTCCAAACTATTGCACTCATAAGATCTTCATGGAAGATGATTTCAAACCATCTGTTCAGAGGCAAAGAAGGGTCAATCCAATGATTCAAGAAGTCATCAAGAAAGAAGTAATCAAACTTCTGGACGTCAGTCTGATCTATCCTATTTTCGATTCGCCATGGGTCAGTCCTGTTCAAGTGGTACCTAAGAAGGGAGGAATGACCGTAATCAAAAATGAGAATAATGAAATTATTCCAACACGGGAGGTCACCGGTTGGAGGGTTTGCATAGATTATCGTAAACTAAATGAAGCAACTCAGAAAGATCATTTTCCATTACCATTCATTGATCAAATGTTGGAACGCCTATCAGGAAATGAGTTCTATTTTTTCCTTAACGGTTTTTTCGTCTACTTTCAAATTTCCCTCGATCCAAAGGACCAAGAGAAGACAACCTTCACATGTCCTTATAGATCATTTTCCTATCGACGCATGACCTTTGGGTTGTGCAATGCACCTGCTACATTTCAGTGATGCATGGTAGAAATATTCCACGACGTGATTGAACATTGTATGGAAGTCTTCATGGATGACTTCTCCGTCTTCAGTAGTACCTTTGAGTCGTGCCTTTCAAACCTTGACAAGATGCTCACCCGGTGTGAAGATTCGAATTTAGTTCTAAATTAGGAAAAATGTCACTTCATGGTAAAAGAAGATGTAGTTTTAGGACATAAGATATCAAAGTCAGGAATAGAAGTCGACAAGGCTAAACTTGAGACCATAGCTAAGCTTCCAGAACCTACCATAGTAAAAGCTGTAAGGAGTTTCCTTTGACACGCCAGTTTCTACCGACATTTTATCAAAGATTTTTCAAAGGTCACACGACCTATTACTCATCTCCTCGAAAAGGAAGTTCCATTTGTCTTTAATGAAGAATGTGTTCAAGCATTCAACTATCTGAAGGAACAGCTCACACATGCACCCATCATGAAGCTCCTGATTGGAGCTTACCATTCGAAATCATGTGTGATGCGAGTGATTTCGAGGTTGGAGCTGTACTAGGACAACGGAAAGATAAGCACTTTCATCCAATCTATTACGCCAGTAAAACCTTAACCGGAGCTCAAGAGAATTACACCACTACGGAAAACGATCTGCTAGCAGTAGTTTTCGCCTTCGACAAATTCCGTTCCTATCTCATCCTGTCCAAAATTACGGTTTACACAGATCATTCAGCCCTAAAATATCTATTCATTAAGCAAGATGCTAAACCATGACTCCTACGATAGATCTTACTCCTTCAGGAATTTGATATCGAGATCAAAGATAAGAAAGGGGCAGAGAACGTCGTAGCAGATCATCTTAGTCGTTTGGAGAACCCATCGATGGAACAGCTTGCTGAACAAGATATTAGAGACAAATTTCTGGAAGAACAGCTTATGAGCTTAGGACAAGCCAACATATGATCATAATTTACTGATACTCCTTGGTACGCTGACATAGCTAACTACCTAGTTGCTGGAGTAGTACAGAAAGGATTGAGCACATTTCGAAGAAGGAAGTTCTTCAGGGATGCTAAGTACTACTACTGGGAAGATCCGTACCTGTTCAGAATTTGGCATGATCAGATAATCAGGAGGTGCGTAGATGAGAAACAAGCAACAGGGATTCTTCACCAATGTCACCACGGACCAACTGGAGGTCATCATGGAGCAAACTTGACCACAAGAAAAGTCTACGAATTAGGATTTTATTGGCCTTCTATATTCCGAGATGCGCAAGAGCTTGTAAAGCGTTGCGATGCTTGCCAAAGACAAGGTATTATCTCTATGAAGAATGACATGCCTCGGACTAATATCCAAGCTTACGGAATCTTCGATATACGGGGATTAGACTCTATGAGGCCGTTCCCCAAGTCTAATGGGAAAGAATATGTCCTCGTAGCAGTAGATTACGTCTCTAGATGGGTCGAAGCCCAAGCATTTCCAACCAATGATGCTAAGGTCACCACTAACTACCTGAAGAGACTCTTCTGCCGATTCGGAGCTCCCCGCGCCATAATAAGTGATAGAGGCACCCACTTCTGTAATACCCAATTTATGAAGGTGATGCAACAATATGGAGTTACCCACAAAATGTCCATTGCCTATCATCCGCAGACTAATGGACAGGCAGAAGTCACTAACAGAGCACTCAAGAGAATTCTAGAACGCACCATCGCCCGTCATGGGAATATATGGACTGAGAAACTAGACAATGCTATGTGGGCATTTCGGACTGCTTACAAGAATACTCTAAGAACTACACCCTACTGCATGATCTATGTGAAAGTCTGTCACCTTCCGCTAGAACTAGAGTATAAAGCTCTCTGGGCATTGAAAACCTGTAACCTTGACCCTTCAGTAACCGCTAGGCATCGGATGATGCAGATGAATGAACTCGCTGAATTAAGAGACCAAGCGTACGAGACGTCATATATCTACAAGGAACAGACGAAGCTGACACACTATGCAAAACTGATACCTACAAAGTTCGTTCTTGGAGATCAAGTTCTACTCTCTAATTCCGATTCAAGAAATTCGCTGGTAAATTCTGATCAAGATGGAATGGACCATACAAAGTAATTCATGCTTTTTCACACGGAGCCATAGAATTAGAAGGACCTACTGGCAACTTCAAAGTCGACAGCCACCGATTAAAAGCTTATCTAGAAGACCATGACAGGGAGGAGCATCTCTTCTCCTTTGATCAATTCTGAAGACATACTAGGAAAAGTCGAGCTGTAACGACTTGATAAATAAAGCACTCTTGGGAGGCATCCCTTGCTTATGCATTTAATTTCTTAATTTTTATTTCAATTTATTTTCAGTCTACAAAATATTTTACTGTGCACTAACCCTAAGCGCCGTACTTGTGCTTAGTACTTACTAGTTTGTTGAATGTATTCAGGCAAGATGCCCAGTTCGGGAGCTTCCTATTGCATTCCCATTCGCAGGAGGAGGACTCCCAGGGTTTACCTATCGGAGAGTAGCACAGATCAGCACAGGCCTTCAACGGGACAGTTAGGCCCGAGGCATTTGATTCTAGAGATTGTTGAGGAGGATATCAGTATGGCACCGCCAGCTCCTCCGATACGACGCTCCAGGCATTTAGCTTCGAGACCCGTTGAGCATCCAGAGCTACTAGAGCCACGTGAGCCACAAATTGTGATTCATTATGGAGCCACCTTGAATGACCCAAATGTCACATGGGCACTACTTAGAGACCAGCAGAAACTATATAGAGCTTTCAGAGCATACCTTCAGCGTGAAGAAATGCCCCTGAGTACTCTAGGCCCTTCGTCATTCAGACTAGCATGTCGTGTTCCACCAACATAACCAGCTACTCCCATGCGCTCTACTCCAGTCTCAGGTCATTCAGTAGCGTCAACCGCCATTCCAGTTCGTTCTACTCCTATCACGCCGCCTGTATTAGCTGTTTCGCCTGCTCCAGTCATTAAGACGGTCCCTACTCATGAGCTACTTGAGGGCTGCCACTTAGTCACAGTCCCTATATCAGTTGAGCCACCCACGGCCATGGTCTTTGAGATTACCGGGAGCATCCCTGATGAGGAGCCATTCCCGAGTCTATCACACCTGAAGTTGCCATCAGACCTTTATCTAGACATACTTTTGAACCCTGAGTTGGATGCAGGACATCCGCTTGAGTATTTGCCAAGACTTGAGGATGATGATGATCCCTTAAGACTTAATGGATGCTTCGCAGACACCGCTCCACAAATGGCCAGGAGAGTAGTTCGTAGACTACTTTATTTTCTTTTAGTTTTATCTTTTAAAAGTGTTGTATAAAAAGTTATAGTGGAAATGCTACTCTCTTCTTGTTCTTCATGCAGAATTTTATCAAAGAGACTGGTCCTTTCCAGCATTAGGAGCTGGACCGTAGGAAAGTCCAGCACTAGGAGAGTAACCTGACAGTAGGGAAGTAATCTTTTCTCAAACCTCTTTCAATTATTATACACTAAAATCTCTAAGTGTGGGGTCATCCCCGCAACCAACTTAGAGATTCTAGAAAGATATTATCCTTAATTTATCAAAGTATTCATATATTCTATTTCAGAGAATATTAGGGATAATGTTCTTCTAAGTGTGGGATATTGGGTAAAGGTTTAAGGACAAGTAACCGTAAAACGCCAAATTTTGAAAAATTATTTTGTCTAAAAAGTGATTAGCAAAGAATATTTAGGTAATTTTGAAAAATTCTTAATTCGTTTTACCCAAAAGATTCTATAAAATTGCTAGAAATCAGTTCTCGGAACATTTACTAGAACGGAACGATTAAGCTAAAACTCATGATTTATGTCAAAATATTTCCTTCGAAAAACCTACTCCCAAAAAGTGAGAACTCTTGGACCCAAAGTATCCGTATGACCCATAAAATCTACAGTACTTTGTCAATTGAATTTATGAGCGTACCGGTGTACGGTTTAAGTTAGAACTTGGTTTTGACATACGTTTCGAGGCCAATGGTTAGTAAGCGCCATACGTGGTGCAGGTGCGATCCTCCTTCCGAAATTATTCTGAATAGAAAAGACAAAAGCCATCTGTTTCTGTTTCCACTCCACGCATTTAAAAAAACCGACCAACTCACACAAAGATTTGATGAATCAGAAAATACTCACCCCAAATTCACTCCCAAAATACACTACCCATTCACCTTTATTCCTTTTCTACTTTTCAAAAAGATCTAGAGATCAATAAAGAGATAGATCGATCAAATTCATTTTAAAAGCACTTATTAAAAGATTCCGAACCCCTGACTGTTTTTAATAGGTCAAAGACCTATTTTCGGTGAATTATCACTTCCTCTCTGGGCATCAGGAACAAAAGACAAAAGTTATGAAAAAAGGGTATGCCGGAAAAAAATGATGAAAGAGCAAAGTCTCTAGAATAAAGGCAAAGAAAACCCGAGAGGTTGCCCAAAGAAGGATTACCGGAAGAGCCAAAAAAAATTCTAGACAAAAGTCTTCGTAAAATCCGCATCTTCCAAAGAAACTTTTCGCCGAATTCAAGTTGTTCTCTATCCAAAAAATGATACTCTGAAGAATCAAAATCTATCAATTCTCTTTAGAAATCAAAAGATCTGGATACCTTTCACCTTTCTACAAACTCCTCAACCAACTCTACAACTCGTCTTCCTCTTGAAAGAATGCCTAGGAAGAAGATCAGTGTCGTCCTTACTTAATCGGTGGAGATATCGATGCTTTACCAAGCCTATGATGAGAACTGTTACATGACTGGCTTCTGACCGACAATACAACTATATTAGGGCACCCTAACCACTTGAGTGATATGAGTGATCCGCTAGTAAGAAGCCTGGTCATGTATACTCTACATGTTAGAGTTGAAAAGTACGCCTTTTTCACTATGGACGCGTTTGAAATCTAGCGACTAAAACCATCGAAGTTTGAAACTTTTTCTACTATTTTCGAAAGATGTGACAACTTCTGATGAAGGCTTAATAAAAGGATCTAAGGGTGGGCGAGGAAGGATCTTTTAGAAAGAACTTTATAATCCCGCTTTTTGCTTGAGGACAAGCAAAGGTAAGTGTGGGGTATTTGATATCGGCCAAAAAGTCACGTTTTTACCCCCGATATTGAGCCCTAAATCCATAAAGTTCCAAACTTTGTCTCCAAAATAATCGTTTTTTGGTTAATTTTGTAGATTAGGTAATTACAAAGGCGATGCAAAAAGAATCAAGTAAAACAGAGCTAAAACGAAGAATCTAGAGTGAAAACGGTGAAAGACAAGTTACGACCAAGGAAATCAAGTTACGATCCAGGAAACAAGCTGACCAGGGCAGGCCTTACGGCTTGCCATATGGCTTGCAATACGGCCTGCCATACGGCCTGGGCAAACGGCCTTGCAAAACGGCTTGCCAAAGCAAATGACCTGTAAAAACGGCCTGCCATACAGCTTGCCAGCCATATGCAGGCCATTTCCAAGTCTATTTAAAAGGCCTCTTCCATTCATTTTTACACACACTCAATTTGTACTTTAATTGATATTTTTAAGCTCTTTAGTTAGTTTTTAGTAGTAGCTAGCTTAACTTTTATTTTCCGAAGGATATCCCGGCGAGTCCCTGCGATCTCGGGCAGATTTCTTCAGCCTTTTCAGGTTTTTATCCGAAATGCTTGTCTTTTTAATTAAACATGTATTGTTACCATTTATGTTTAATAATACATTCCAATATTACCATGTTAGCTTAATTAATCTGTATGTTGCCATGATAGAAGTTTGTGTTAGCGTAGTTATGTTAAATTAGTACGGTTATCGTTGTTATGCTGAACTTGTGATTCCGATAGGTTTGTATACTAGCATCTTAAGGATTGACCAACCTAGGTTGTGATCACGACTTATCCATCTATATGAACTTAGCTACTTCATAGGATTAAGACCCCTGGTTATACTGTATCTGAAGATTCTATGAACTCGGTATGGCCGGAGTTCCCGAGAGGCATCTAATGCACTTTTAGGACACGGAACTTAGGAATTGAGACATGAATGACCTAGTATGCCTATTGAATGTTCCGAAGAGACCTCTTAGGAGTTGTTAAGATCTAGTTAGTGCCTTGACTATATGACCTACACCTATTTCATGTTCTTGTTTGATTGTTGCTTTAGGATTAAGTCATATCAACTGTTTAGGTATCTATCAGGAATCTATTTATAGATTTTGTATATCAACCGTAATGCTGTATCTATCTGCTTTACTTTCAGTATATCAACCGTAATGCTGTATAATGTTTAGTTTGGTATGATCTCATTAGTATGATGAAATGGTTGTTAGTTTTCATTTAAGGTTTTGTCAACTTAACCCGAAATGGTTGTTAGTTTTCATTTAAGGTTTTTTCAACTTAACCCGACGGACTCCTTCCGTTTGTGATCAGTGTTCAATCAACA
Organism: Rutidosis leptorrhynchoides; assembly: GCF_046630445.1. NCBI lineage: Eukaryota > Viridiplantae > Streptophyta > Magnoliopsida > Asterales > Asteraceae > Rutidosis > Rutidosis leptorrhynchoides. The sequence goes on along the minus strand of NC_092341.1, from coordinate 288,335,526 downwards.
TGGCACATTGCTATTCAGTTAACTAAACTGATAACAAGGGTTATGATTAGAACTCAACTCACTAATAAACCTAGTGCTTTACTGAGGATAACCTCCGAGGTATAGGTACCTTTCAATTATACAACCAAGTGACATACTTTTCACTACTCAACGAGAACTCTGAGAGTCTAGAGATAAGTAGGTCTGTGTAATTGGCTCATCCAACTAGATCTATACCATTCTAATCTTAGCTTTAATATAAACATAATTACATTTCCCTAGCCCAAACTGATATATTGGTCAACATTTCCCTGATCTTCACACTCCGGATATCCTTCTACTTTCTTTACTTTTCCGCAATTAGGATTATTTGCTTAAAACCAATTACTATCATTTATCTAGGTAATTTAACTAGAAACAATTATCCACTTGATCTACAATTCATTAAACCATTCAAAAGTACGACCCTATGTTACCTTACACCTTCTACCTTAGAAAGTTAAAAGTAAATTTAGGCCCCACAAAATATAAATAATAAACCACTGTTCTCCCTCTTGATTAAGCTGATCCTGACTCCTTGCGGCCCAACAACACTGCACGAATAAAACCGTCCATTTCGATCATATCACTTCACCAAATCAATCTTATTAAGATCCCAAATAATCTTTTATAAAAGAAGACAAACCCCCATATAGACCTGGTGCTTTCGAACCCCACAATCCAAAACTGCGTCCCGGATTTCCTCCACATTAACCGGATTCTCCAACCAAGTTCGGTCATCCTATGCTAAAGCAAGTTTTGTCCAAATACTAGAAGGATGGGTTAATGCTTCATCATTTGAATACTTTTCTTTGTAAAATTCATAAAATGTGTTTTCAACCAATAAAGGTACCGTATACCTTTCACTGATTGGTTACTCCTTTTGTGTTTCAATAACACGTGAAAAAACTTGGAATTTTCATCCCCTTTGACATCTCATTTAACTCTAGCTATTTGTAACACATCCAAGTCTTCATAATTATGTATTTTACCCAAATCATGAAACAATGCACACTTTTCAGCAACTTCGATTTTCGTAGCATTCAATGTATCAATGGAAGAGTCAATCTCATTAATACGTGCTGTCACAACCATTTTTCTTGCATTATTCGAACATCATTTATCTTTAACTCACAGTTTAATTTTTCCTTTGGAGAGCTTCAGTTTATCGTGAAAAAACAAGTGTTGCAATACTTTTCGAATCACCCCACGTTGAATGAACCAGCTCATCAAAGTGAGTTAATGAAAGCCATGAGTTGAAAAAGCAAAAGGGGGTGGGGCCATAATCAATCTTCTCATTAATGTGTAGTAACAGAAGATGATCCAACCAACCCCTAGGCAATGCAATAAGCTTCATATCCGCTATAATATTACTATCATTCCAAGACATAAGAACCCGATCGAGTCGTCTCATTTTAGTTGCCGCTTTATTAACCCAAGTAAACTTACGTCTGCAAAGATTAACCTCATTTAAACCAAGACCGGAAATAAAATTATTATAAATACTCACATCATCTCTATTAAAAATAGAACCAGAGCGTTCATCCTCCACCCTAACTTTATTCATGTCTCCAAAAAAGACATAATCATCGGATGACCGTTAACAAAATTCTTTAATCGGTTCCATAACACAATCTTAACTTGTGCAACTTGAGATCTATAAATGTTTACCATGTAAAATGTACTATCCGGTGTACACCACTTACCTTTAACAATCAGATAATTAGGATCACACCAAATATCATCTTTCACAAAATAGCTAACAACCCATATGGAAATAATGCCACCCAACCTACCTCTCGATAAGCTACAATCATCGTCGAATGCGTAATTATCCCACATGGATTTGATCCTAAATAATTCAAGTTACTGCATTTTCGACTCCTGAACCCCAACAATGGTACATGATTAGCATAACACATCTCCTTAATCCATATCCTTCTGCGACTCTTTTTGCAACCCCTAATGTTAACGGATTATAACCTCATTGATCACCAACGAGAAACCCTATTTGATCAATTAATTTCGATAAAAATATTTAAGGATACCTTAGTCTAGCCCGACCTTGATGCATGTTTTAGCGATAGCTTCTATCTCCTTCGTCTCGCAAATGCATATAATGTTCTCAACATCTCGTTACACTTGAATCTTTCACAAGCTTCAATCGAAATGAGCACTACACCCACGTACAACCCACATGTTTAAACCAACATCAACGAATGAGCACCAACCCATGTACCACTCACATGTTTCAAACCAACATCAACGAACCCCTCTTCTTTCAAAACAGTGTGAAAGCTACCTAACGTACCAACATCTTTTAACTTGATCAAAAAAAATTCCAATGGATTTGAAACATGTACCAAGTCTTTCTCATCTAGCGTAACAGAAGAGGTACCTTAGTCACACTTCTATTAGACCCAATACCATTCACTTTGCTAGCGTAAGATCCTTCACCTTCATCCTTCAGAACACTATCTCATACACATTATTAACAGACAGACCTGGATGAAACCTTGCAATCAAAGCAAATAAACAAGTTTCGATTAAGCAGGCATGGTCTGAACGGTAACCCACATATCCGAGTTCATGGATGCAGAACGTCTTGAGTTCGAATCTCGTCAACGGTATTTCTGTCTAAGCCTATCCTATGACAGTTTTTCAGGGGGTGCTTCCAAGGGTGATTACACAAAAAGTCTGTCATGTGACGATTTTTCTGGTGGAGCATCCTTGACACGTGGAACAGATATCATCAGGTGGTAGGAACTCCTTTGATGGTCCTCCTTCAATGACTCCTAACTTCATTGTTAAAATATATAAACGAGTGTCGTATATCCATATGGATGATAACAATCTAGCCATCCTCGCCCCGTTATCCACACCCTTGAATCGAACAAATCCGAATCGCTTTCCTATCATAGAACGCTTAAAAGCTACATATGATCCACCAAATCGCCATACGAATGACATAAAATGTTAGAAATTGGGTATGAGTTGACTGTCCGGATTAATTCTTGAATCGTGTATTCACTTTCTCGATCTATAAAGTATTTAGACCCAATGATTGCCTTGGTTTCACGAAATCTTTACAGGGATAAGACAAGAACGCAATTAGTGTTTTGACAATGAAATCACTAATCAATTATCTAAGAGATTTGTGTATGTTTATGTTGTGTTGTTGTTGAATGCAGAATGACAAAACCGAAATAAGAATAACTCCTCAATTCGGTAGTTATAATTTGACAGGATACAACCTTTCAAATTCGGGCGAAAAACACTGTTATATCACTTGGTTGGAATACACTTTCACATTATAACGTATAATGTATTTTGGTAGAGATTTCGGGGCGCTGCCCCTTGGACCCTGCAAGGGTTTGCAGCCCACTTGTCCCCCGCAATTAAGCGACAGGTAGTAGCCAGCTCTTACGGGCGTGTACTCCACACTCTCCGAACCCGTTATTAAGTATAACTAACTAACTCTTGCATTCAAGTAAATCACAATTAACTAAAATGAATGTTGGATAACACTAAAATCACCAACATCAACTCCACAAACTTTTCCTGGTCAATCCTCTCCGGTATGTTTGTGATGTAAAAAGTTATCGAATCGCGAAATTTCTCCGTCTTGTAAGGATTCAGCGAACGGCGTTATTTTTGTAATTTTTCACATTAAAGAACTAACCATCCTTATGCTAACACGAGACGGGATGACATACATAAATATAATCAAATCGTGATGAACTTGATGAATCACCGCCGTTATGTTAAAATCGCCGTTAGGTACTTTTTTATGTGTGATAGATTCTAGTTTATTTCGTATTTAAATATTTAATAACGTATAAAACTAATTGCTAATACGAGACAAGATGACATACATAAATATAATCAAATTAAAAGTTGTGCAACCGTTAATATATATATATATATATATATATATATATATATATATAGTGGACCAATCCATGGATAAGCACTAAATGGGGTACAAACTGGATAAGTAAAATTTCAAATTTTTTTTTATAAAAAAAACGATCCTTTAATATGCAAATAGAAGAAAACGAAAAAATTTTAAAAAGTTTTTGAACAAAATCGTTCGAAAATCGATGATGAATGGTAAACATCGATGATGAATGGTAAAATTAACCATTCATCTGGTTAATTTGTCATTCATTTTTGTTCGCGATGAATGATAAAATTAATCAATGCTAAAAAAAAGCAGATGAATGGTTAATTTAACCATTCATCTGTTTATGATGAATGATAAAAAAACAGATGAATGGTTAATTTAACCATTCATCTGGTTTTTTTTAGCATTGATTAATTTTATCATTAATCATAAACAAGATGAATGATAAATTAACCCGATGAATGGTTAATTTTACCATTCATCATCGATTTTTGAAAGATTTTGAACTTTTTTTTTTATGAAAAAATTGATTAGAGGTGCATTTTAATGCATATTTATGAATGTAAAAAAAAAAATTCAAAAAAAAAAATTTTATTTTGCTTATCCGGTTTGTACTCCTTTTAAACTTATCCATGGATCGTGCCTTATATATATATATATATATATATATATATATATATATATATATATATATATATATATATATATATATATATATATATATATATATATATATATATATATATATATATATATATATTAGGTTTTAGAGCCCGTGTGTTGCACGAGTGAATAAAAGATCGTGCAAAATTAAAAATATGTCATTCTAAAATTTATAAAGGAAAACTAAATCATGACCCGACTCAACCTGTTTGGACCCAACCCATTAGACCCGTTTGAAAATTATGACCCATTCGACCCATAACCCGTTTTCACCCAAACCTATTTGGGTCTCGACCCAACTCGACCCGTTTGCCATATTAACATAACATCTTTTGTCCATTTTTAGGTCGGAGATTATAATGTTTTGTACATGACGAAAAAATCATATTAAAATGGTAATACAAATTCTTTTAGACAAAACGATAAGTTAAAACATTTCGTGCTTTTGGATACACATTAGCTTACTTCTGACCCGTTCAACCCGTTGGACCGATCTACAAGAACAGCGAAAAATGATCGTATAACTGTTACCTTTAAACTTAAAAGATATCAATGATGATTCACCTTGTCAATGGTCTTTGATATTTAACGTTTTTAAACACTACACTTGACTTCTTCGCTTCATATATATATATATATATATATATATATATATATATATATATATATATATATATATATATATAGTGGTAGGATCAAGAGGGAAGTAACCATTCGGGGGGAAACGGGGGGAAGCAAAAACTTTTTTTTCTTTTCGTTTTTTGAAAAAACTTTGTTTACGAACATTATAGATGAGATGAAAATATGAACATTTAGTAGAGACACTTTGTGATAAATGTTTTTATTTTGGCGGAAAAACGCTCGAAGAAGTAATATATAACAATTATCGTGTTTTTCGAGCGTATTTTGAGGTTTTAGCTATTGGGGTTTAGATATTAGGGTTTAGATATTAGGGTTTATAGGGTTTAGATATTAGGGTTTAGAAATTTAGGGTTTAGGGTTTAGATTTAGGGTTTAGATTTAGAATTTAGATTGAGTTTTTAACACGAACGGTTTAGAGTTTAAGGTTTAGGGTTTAGGGTTTGGGGTTTTGGGTTTATGGAATAAACCCAAAACACCAAACCCTAAACCCTAAACCCTAAACTCTAAATCGGGCTAAATTTTACTTCACAAAACATGAAAAAAAAAACGTTCATATTCTTCACGAACAATATTATGTTGAATGTTATTTGTGTCGATCGTTTTCCCGCCTAAATAATAACATTCATCACGAAGTGTCTCTTCTAAATGTTCATATTTTTGTGTGATCTTGATGCCGAAAAAAAAAAATTTAAAAAACGAAAAAAAAAATTTTGCTTCCCCCCGATTGGTTACTTCCCCATTGATCATGCCCCTATATATATATATATATATATATATATATATATATATATATATATATATATATATATATATATATATATATATATATATATATATATATATAGTCAAAACTTCAAACGAGAACCACAAAAAAGGCGAGAACTGCGAGAACTTATGATTTATAAAGATTCCACATGTAACTAGAGTGAATCATCCATAGATATTGATGGAGAATAAGAATGAACATAAAATAGTTTAAAAAAACTTATATTTTACCTATATAATTAAATATATAGTTTCTCGTTCACATGTGCATATTTGTTTCTGAACATATGAACAGTTTCATATAATTAACAATTTAACATCAATACTCAACAAAACATTAATGATAGATCCCATTCTGTCGATTCAGGTATTCCTCAACCATCGGGTAATTTTATCAATATATCTGATAATGTTTTTCCACCAAGCCCAACACAAAACCCTTCTAAACCACCTTTACCCAACTCACCACAACTTACTAGCCCAATTAATGTTAGCCCATCCATGAGATATTACCCAACTTCTAGCCCAACAAAATCCAATAAGTCATTTCCCTCAAGCTCTGCAGAAATTGAAAAGGATATTGAAAACATTGTATTATCAAATAATTGTTCCAATAAGTCTCCAGTCGACGTGTACTCTCCTAACAACAATGAAGAAAACTCCAGCGATAAGTCCGATGCTTTTATTTTCAAATCCAAACCCCCATCCAACACCACTAAAACTTCTTCGACCTCTCTCGGTAAATCAAAATCAGAGAAGAAACTGAAGAAAATAGAAGGTGCAATCTCAAATAAGAAAAGGAAACGATACCATGGTCAGACTGCATCCAAAGCTACTTCTTCAAACTCGTTATGGTCTAATGTTAGAAAATGGAATTCTTCGTCTAAGATCCTTAATGCCAAAGCCCAAGCTAGACTACCAAAAGGGAAACGAGGTACCAAAGGTACCAAAGGTAAATCGGTGTCTATTCCAAATAATTCGAAAAAGGCAACAGGTTCTTCATCTGATAGTTCTCTTAGCATCAATCAAATTGGAGCTATCCTTGGTGTTTCAAAGAAAATCAACCTCCAATAAACAGGTAATTTCCTTCGTGTTTCTCCATACTTGTGTATACTAATGAAGATATTATCACTTAATATTAGAGGTCTAGGAAAAGATGATAAGGAAAAGTTAAATTGGTTCAAAAAACTTTGCTTCCGAGAAAAACCTAACTTTATCGCTCTTCAAGAAACTAAATGCAAACAGTTTTCTGAAAATAGAATTCAAAAATATTTGGGGTAGCTCTGATTTTAATTATGCTGTCAAAAACGCCAGAGGAAAATCGGGGGGGTTACTAATGGTATGGGATATCAATATTTTTCATGCTAACCAAGTTGTTGAACGAGACTCCTTTATTGTGGTAAAAGGAAAATGGAAAGATGCAGGTACTGAATTGATTGTGATAAATGTTTATGGTCCTCACTCCGATGATGCAAAAAAGAAACTGTGGCAAGATTTAAACGAGATTATGAGTTATGATGGTGTAATGTGGTTAGTCCTAGGTGATTTCAACGAGGTACGATTCTCCACTGAAAGAAAAAATACAAAGTTCTCAGTCTCTCGGGTTGCTCGCTTTAATGAGTTCATAAATAACAACAGCCTTCTAGACATCCCCCTTGGTGGTAGAATGTACACTCGTATCAGCGATAACGGTCGGAAATTCGGCAAACTTGATAGATTTTTAGTCTCCGAGAACTTCATTAATCAGTGGCCGAATACTAGTGCATTTGTGCTTGACAAGAAATACACTGATCATTGTCCTATTATGCTAAAAGATGGTGATGTGGATTTTGGACCTAAACCTATAAAGGTGTTTGATGAATGGTTGAAACAAAAGGATTCTCAAGATATTATTAAACAAGCTTGGAACATGAGAGTTAAAAGTACTAAGCCTGATTGTGTTTTTCGAGATAAATTGAAAAATGTAAAATTGGAACTTAGAAAATGGTACTCCACATCGCAAGGGAAACTCAACTCTGAAATCGAGGAACTCACTAAGAAAGTAAACAAGTGGGAGATTAGCGCAGAACAAAATGATCTTAGTGAGGAACATAGACAAGAATGGATGCAAGATCGCGAACGATTATTTCAAAAGGAAAAGACTCAAAACGAGATGCTCAAACAAAAAGCAAGATGCAAATGGTCAACGGAAGGTGATGAGAATAGTAAGTATTTTCACTCTATCATCCGCACTCGTTAACACAAAAATAACATACACGGGGTTAATGTGGCGGGTTTGTGGTCTACTAACCCTTCGGTTATAAAAAATGAAGCCCTAGAATTTTTTAAAACACTTTTTGACAAAAAAGAAAAAAATGATTTTGAACTTAATGATTGGAAAGGGCCCAAGCTTGATCACTGTAAAGTTGAAAGACTTGAAGCTATATTTACTGAAAAAGAAGTTTTCGAGGCCATAAAGGGATGTGGAAAAAATAAAGCCCCGGGACCGGATGGTTTCAATTTTCTCTTTTTCATAAAATTTTGGGATATTATCAAAGAAGACTTATTAAACGCTATCAATAAATTTTGGGAGTCAGGGACTATCTCTAACGGTTGTAACGCCTCATTCATTACCTTAATTCCTAAAATGCATGACCCGCTAAATTTTTCTCATTACCGACCCATTAGTCTCATAGGTAGTTACTACAAAATCCTTTCCAAATTGCTTGCAAATAGAATTAGGGAAACGGTTCAGTGGCTCATAGGCGAAGAACAAAGTGCATTCATTAGTGATAGATACATCCTTGATGGGGTCCTAGTTGCACTTGAAACCATTGATGATTTAAAGGCAAAAAATCGTAAAAGTTTCATTTTTAAAGTAGACTTTGAAAAAGCTTTTGACTGCTAAGATTGGGATTTTCTCACTAAGATTATGGGGTTCATGTGTTTTGGGGATAAATGGATCAAATAGATCAATGCTTGCCTTAACTCTACATCTATTTCGGACCTCAGCATGGATCAAATGGATCAAATCCACGGACCTCAGCATCAAACAGGGTCGCCAAGTGGTCAGACTTATCCTAACCATGAGAGGATCTGTCTTGTAAAATGGGGAGAACGCCGTGCAAATTAGCTGGATAAGACTAATGAACCAGATCTCCAGAAAGGATAATCTCCTTAAAGATCAAAAATCAGCTTTTAAACCTGATATTACTCAATCCTAGAGATTGACCTTAAAGATTGAAAATTACAAACTCATGGAATTCGATGATATCTAAACTCGAGCTTGAACGAGAAAATAGTTTGATCAAAATTACAAACCGATTTGTTTTCCGAAAACCCATTTTTAATGCGTTCATTACCATTGAACGTAAAATCTTAGGAATTCACCTGGAATTCATTAGGTCACCTGAACCAAATCGGGTGTCAACCGTAAGAACGGTGGTTGCATAGCATGGTCGAAGACAGGACCTTGTGCCAGACCGGAAAATTATAAGGGTGAGCTTTACTATTGCTCCTACCAAGGATAGTAATTGCATCCGACACGTTATAAACCATAATTAAAAGCATGTCAGGGGACATTGCCTTAACAGTTGCTTGTTCAACGCTTTCCTTTACAACCGGACGATAGTTTACCGAAAGGTAATATACGGAGCAAGTATACTGGACGTGTTGCTTTCCTAATACAAGGTTAGCAAGTGGGTGACACAAAACCACAAGTTTTGAGCTAAAATTGTCAAATCTGAAACCCACCAAACCCACAAAAACAATTTGCAAACACCGGTGAAGGGTTATTCCGGAAAACTTATCTAGGGTAAAAGCTAGATTAAATTTTCAAAAGATCAAATATTTTCATAAAGATCTAATTTCCTTAATGGATCTAAATTTTTATAGTCATGTGGGACTGTAAACCACATCGTTACTACCATTGTTTATACTGCCGTATAGAAATCACTGATGTACAAAGTGTGAAGAATAAAGAAGTGATTCTAGTATTTTTATTTCAAGACTATATTGCTTGAGGACAAGCAACGCTCAAGTGTGGGAATATTTGATAATGCTAAAAACAAACATATATTTCATAGCATTATCCCTCAAGAAAGACAAGCTTTAAGTTGCAATTGTTCTATTTACAAGTGATATTCGTTTAAATAATAAAAGGTGAAGACAAAAGACAGATTCGACAAATTGAAGACGCAAACGACCAAAAAGCTCAAAAGTACAAATTACAATCAAAGTGGTTCCAATTATTGACAAGAAACGTCTCAAAATTACAACAGTACAAGGCGCGAAACGCAAAATATAAGATATAAAATTGTACGCAAGGACGTTCGAAAATCCGGAACCGGGACCAAAGTCAACTCTCAACGCTCGACGCAACGGACTAAAAATTACAAGTCAACTATGCACATGAATATAATATAATATATAATTAATTCTTAAAATTAATATATATATTATATTATATATTAAACGTGGACAAACAAAGAAACAAAAATATGTGAGATGGTACCTACCCCCATGCGATCGCATGGCCTGGAGGCACAAAAGCCATGCGATCGCATGGCTTCCTTTTTCAGCTCTGGTCCTATAAAGTTCGCGAGTTTTGGACGAAAGTACACATCTTTTTCTTCTCTTCATTCATACGTAAATATATATATATATATATATATATATATATATATATATATATATATATATTAATTTTAATTTTAATTTTAATTTCTAATAATAAGGGTATGTTAGCGAATGTTGTAAGGGTGTAACTCGAAATTCTGTCCGTGTAACGCTACGCTATTTTTAATCATTGTAAGTTATGTTCAACCTTTTTAATTTAATGTCTCGTAGCTAAGTTATTATTATGCTTATTTAATACCGAAGTAATCATGATGTTGGGCTAAAAATATTAAAATTGGGTAATTGGGCTTTGTACCATAATTGGGGTTTGGACAAAAGAATGACACTTGTGGAAATTAGACTATGGGCTATTAATGGGCTTTATATTTATTTAACTAAATGATAGTTTGTTAATTTTAATATAAAAATTTACAATTGGACGTACCTAGAAATAACTATATACACTCGATCGGACACGATGGGCGGGATATTTATATGTACGAATAATCATTCATTTAACCGGACACGGGAATGGATTAATAGTTAATAGACTTATTAAAACAGGGGTGAAATTATGTACAAGGACACTTGGCATAATTTATAACAAAGTATTAAAACCTTGGGTTACACGCAGTCGATAACCTGGTGTAATTATTAAACAAAGTATTAAAACCTTGTTACAGTTTAAGTCCCCAATTAGTTGGAATATTTGACTTCGGATATAAGGATAATTTGACGAGGATACTCGCACTTTATATTTATGACTGATGGACTGTTATGGACAAAAATCAGACGGACATATTGAATAATCCAGGACAAAGGACAATTAACCCATGGGAATAAACTAAAAATCAACACGTCAAACATCATGATTACAGAAGTTTAAATAAGCATAATTCTTTTATTTTCATATTTAATTGCACTTCTAATTATTGCACTTTTATTTATTGTCATTGTATTTAATTGCACTTTTAATTATCGTACTTTTTAATTATCGCACTTTTATTTATCGCAATTTCATTATCGTTATTTATTTTACGCTTTAAATTAAGTCTTTTATTTATTTAATATTTTACATTAGGTTTTAACTGCGACTAAAGTTTTAAAAATCGACAAACCGGTCATTAAACGGTAAAAACCCCCCTTTTATAATAATAATATTACTTATTTATAAGTTAAAACTAATATAGCGTTAGGCTTGTTTAAGAGTTCCCTGTGGACGAACCGGACTTACTAAAAACTACACTACTGTACGATTAGGTACACTGCCTATAAGTGTTGTAGCAAGGTTTAGGTATATCCATTCTATAAATAAATAAATATCTTGTATAAAATTGTATCATATTTAATAGTATTTCGTTAAAAAAAAATAATACTATTTCCTAGTACACCTCGCATAACATCAAGTATTTTTGGCGCCGCTGCCGGGGATAATTCTGCTTAAACGCCGGAAGCGCAACGCTATAAAAAAATATTTTTATTAATTTTTAAATTTACTTTTATAAAAATTCGCTTTTGTAAAAATACGTTTTAAATAATATATTCAAAAATATAAAAAGAAAAACAAAAATATAAATATTTTTAAGAGTTTGTTAAATATTTATAAAATTATAAAGTTTCTTTATTTTTATTTTAGTTTTTTAAATACAAGTTTTTATTTATTTATATATTTATTTATTAAAACATAAAACAGAAAAATAAAATATTAAAAACCAAACGGCCCAGTACTGTAGCAGCCCGTAACCTGGCCCGAAACCCTAGCTCATGCGATCGCATGAGCCCGAAGGCAAATATCCATGCGATCGCATGAACCCATCTGACACGCCACAGTTGACTTCCTTCTGCAATCATTACGGAGTATTATTATTAATTATATTTAATTTAAACCCTAATTAGGTTTTTAGTATTTAATTAATTTGTTTTAATTAAGTTTAATTAGTATAATTAAATTATAAAATTAAGAGTTTTATAAAATAAATAATATAAAAATAATATTTTTATAAAAATTGTACTTTTTACAACTTTAATTATATTTTTATATTTTGTTCCTTTTAATTTGTTTTAGCATAATATTTGTATTTTTCGCTCGTTTTTAGTTTTAAGTCATAGTTTTTGCCATAGTTATTTTTATTTCTAGATTTTTAGGTTTCGCCGTAAAATCCCTTAAGTGCTTTTTCTTTAGACTAAGATTTAGATGCTTTAGAATTTTGCGACGCCGTTTTTAAGTTTTAGTACCTTTTTAGGTTATTGCCATTTAGGATATAGTTTTTTTTTAAGCTTTAATATTTTTAGATGCAACTTTTAATTCTTAGTTTTTAGACTTTTTAAGTTTCGACGCGCTACTTTCTTATTTTTATTTTTCGACGCCTTTTATTTTTCGACGTTTTTCGACGCGTTCTTTTTCTTTCTTATTTCTCGACATTCTAGTTTTAGGACTTAGATTTTTTCTATTTCATATCTAAAATTTCTTTAAATTTCAAAACGAACAATTATTTTAAGCGGTTAAATTGATAGACATCAAAATTTTCTGGTTCGTAGTAATAGTTGGATTTGTACGTGGACCAGGTTATTGGAGCCAAACAGTACTCAATTATATTGAGACCAAACGAATCCTGCCCCTCTGCTGCATCTTTTGGCTATTCAAAACGTGGGCAAAATCAGAAAAGTCTATTCATTTGATAACTTATATAATTTTTCTTTATTTTTAAAAACTAATAGGATATTCAGTGAATGCACCGAGCAAAACGTTCACCACCTTTTGTACGTTCACCGCCTGTAACTCGATCAAGACATCTAGCAAATATTGTCGCCGTTGATTTTTCTTTAGAATCGTCATCCAGTCGACCAATTACTCCAATTCAAATTTCCGATAATCCATTTTTTGAACCCGACCTCACAATTGAGAATCCGGAGAATATTCAGGGACGATTCATAGATCCTGAACCACTAATCTTTCCTCCGGAACCACCAATCATTCAAACAGAGATTGTTGAGGAACGAACCATTAAATCAGAATCCTCTAGTGATTCAGATTCAACAAATTCAATCATGGAGAATCTGGAACCTCTAAGTATGGAAGACCGAATGAGAGCTAAACGCATTGGCCAAGGTCACGCAATTACTCAACCAGACATTAATGCACCAGATTATGAAATCAAGGGACAAATCCTACACATGGTAACAAATCAATGCCAATTTAGTGGTGCGCCGAAGGAAGATCCAAATGAACATCTTCGTACCTTTAATAGGAACTGCACACTATTTAAAATAAGAGAAGTGGAGGATGAATAGATATATCTCATGTTATTTCCCTGGACTTTAAAGGGAGAAGCCAAAGATTGGTTGGAATCGTTACCTGAAGGGGCGATTGATACATGGGACGTTCTAGTTGAAAAATTTCTTAAACAATTCTTTCCGGCATCTAAAGCCGTTAGACTTCAAGGAGAAATTGTTACTTTCGCACAGAAGCCAAATGAAACTTTATATGAGGCTTGGACAAGATTTGAAAAGTTATTAAGAGGATGTCCGCAACATGGTTTAGACACCTGTCAAATAGTACAAATATTCTACCAAGGATGCGACATCACTACAAGAAAAGACATCGATATAGCAGCTGGTAGTTCCATTATGAAGAAAACAGCAACTAATGCTTATAAAATTATTGATAACACTGCTTCCCACTCACATGAGTGGCACCAAGAAAAAGATATCATTAGATCATCTAAAGCAGCTAGATCCGATTCTAGCCATGACTTAGATTCTATTTCCGCAAAGATAGATGCTGTCGAGAGACGAATGAAAAAGATGACTAAAGATATCCACTCAATACGAATTAGTTGTGAGCAGTGTGGAGGAGCACATTTGACAAAAGATTGTCTCAGTATTGAATTAACAATGGAACAAAGAGAGAATGTATCATACATAAACCAAAGGCCTGGAAATAATTATCAGAATAATTATCAACCGCCAAGACCGATCTACAATCAAAATCAGAATTATAACCGAAATGTTCCATACAACAACCAACAAGGTCCAAGTAATCAACAAGTATCCAATAATACTTACAATCAACAAAGACCTAATTTTCAAAATAAACCACCACAAACCGATGATAAAAAGCCAAATTTAGAAGATATGATGTCGAAGCTAGTTGAATCTCAAACTCAATTTTTCACATCTCAGAAACAAACGAATGAACAAAATGCTCAAACATTTAGAAATCAACAAGCTTCCATTCAAAATCTGGAACAAGAAGTAAGTAACCTAGCAAGGTTGATAGGTGAAAGAAAATCGGGAAGTCTACCTAGTGATACAAATGCTAACCTCCGAAATGAAACAGCTAAAGCCATTACCACAAGAAGTGGTATTACACTTAAACCACCTGAAATACCTGTAATTTCTGATGAAGCTATTCCTACTCCACAAGAACCACAACTTGAGCAAGATAAGGAAAAAGAACCGGTAGTTGAAAAGGTTAATGAAGATAACACAGTTGTCATAACCCGTCCTTAACCATAAGAACGTGTTAGATAACGTATGATTTCATTGCGAGGTATTGACCTCTATATGCGACATTTTTTTAAAGAAAAACTGCATATATTATACATTACAAACCATGATCCTTATTTTTGATACAAGCTTTGGACAAAATAAAGATGATTATCGTTTAGCGATAATCTTCGACTTACAAACTTTACAAATGATAATAACAACCCGATTTCTAGCATATTTTACAACACAAGTTCTTGGATATGCAGTCTTATTTTTGACACAAATATGCGTACGCAAGATCCTGCTTAGATTCAACATGATGCAGCGGAAGCTTCTAATTATCACCTGAGAATAGACATGTTTAAAACGTCAACATAAAGTTGGTGAGATATAGGTTTAATGCCGGCAGCGATATAAATATAGACCACAAGATTTCATATATAAACATTTTAATAAAAATATTCTAAGTGGTTGAGCACTTGGTAACCATACTTAACATTTAATCACGTCGCATATTCCCTTTAATATGAAATCTTACTACACCGTACCAAGTGTAGTCACAAAACGAAGTACTGTGCAACCGTTGAATACTGGTCGTCCAGTCCGGTTGGGGTTGTCAGGCCCGATAGATCTATCAACAGGATTCGCGTTTACAATACCGCTGTAAATATTAGTTACCAAGCTACAGGGAAGTATGCCAGTGGTACAACTCAACTTAGAATATATTTTTCAGTTACTTGTGTCCATAACGTAAAACATAAAATACATGTATTCTCATCCCGAAATATTTAGAGTTTAAAAGTGGGACTATATACTCACTGTTGTCTTGAAGATATATGTAATTTGACTTGGTCTCCGGTTGATATCACGAACCTATCCATATATAATATATCAATACCTTTTCTTTTTAAACAAACGTCACATATATATACTTGTTATACTTTTAATACTTTGAATAATTCCTTAGTCCGTAGTTAGCAGTTCGTTGTTAGTAATTCAATTTTAATGGTTCATTTTTAGATGTTTAATATACCCGCAATGAAATAAATAAAACCCCCTAACGAAATAAATAAAACCCCATCGTATATGTATTGGTCGAGATTAATCTTGACCCACGGTACCAGTGTTGTCAAATGACGTGTTGCGTACATAAAGTACCGGTGTTGTCAAATGACGTGTTGCGTACAAACATGGGATCTTATGATTAATCTTCTCGTGTTGTTTGCGGGTGATCCTGAACCATATAAAATTGAATTATAAGTACATATATATAAAATATCATGTTAACTTAAAAAGATGTGATTTATTTAATTTTTTCCCAATTATTTTCGTGGCTAAACTAGTCTTGGATATCCGATTTTGTTTCGGTCATAGTTTCTTCGTTACAACTCCGTTTTCGTTGATTCAACTTGCCATCTCCTTGGATCGAGTCCCTCTTTAAGACTATGAACTGTAAATACCTTAGTTTGTATTCAAAATCACACGGCATAGGTCAAACTTTAGTGAAACTTATGAAGTTAATCATTTTCCATCATGTAAACAACCTCAAATGATTATTTTTCTAAAAATACTTATACTTTGAGTTAAATCATGAAATTTTTATGTGTTATCATATTCATAGTAAAAATCATTTTTCCAGAAAATAAACCTCCAATTCAAAGTTTAAGATGGTTTTTAATTATCCAACCCAAAACAGCCCCCGGTTGCACTCCGACGTCGTAAATTCAGTTTTTAAGGTGTTCTTTGAAAAACCAAGTTATACCTTGTTAAGTTAGCATATAATTAAGATATGTTACAGGTCTTGAAGTATTTTAAAAGTTAAGTTAGAAGGATCTATTTAGTTTGCGAACAAGTTTGAAATCATTCAAACTATGTTCTAGTTTATAAACTCTTATATATATAGCTTTAAATATATGAATTGAAAAAGAGTTGAAGTAGAGTTTTTACCTCAAGTTTAAAATGTAAAGTTGCTGGAAAGAAGTAGTAAAATAAAAGTTGAGAGAGTTCTTGCAAGTGTGTGTGAAAATTGGAAGTAAAATTTGGAAAATGAATGTGTAAAAATGAGTTAGAAATGGTGCTTATTTATAGGCTTGAAAATTTGGTTTTTAGTGAAAATATCTAAGATAAGTTAAAATTTATTATGTCATGAATGACATATTATTCCAATAATTGAAGATTTCTATTGGTATATACCAATAGTAAATACTTCTAGAAGCTGTGTATAGTACCCTAGATATACGTATAGGATTATTGAGGAAACGGAACGAGAATTCAAATATAACTATCTTTTGTAAATATACTTATATTGTTTTATGTATAAAAGCCCTTTAAAAATGATTAAATACATTACTTATACGATATATGTATAAACATTATAAATCATCAGTATTTATGTCAAATAACGTTACGTAGGTTATTGTTTTGAAAACTTAAGTTAGTAGTTTCAAAATATACTTATGACTTTTTGTTATTAATACAAAATGAGATATTAAAACATCCTTAGATCATGTTAAATATGTATGTATAATTATCATATATTGTATAGTTCGTGATATCATCGGTCAAACTAGACGGTCAAACGTTGTGTAAACTCTTTTCGGAAATATAAATCTCGACAATTTGGATTGCTTATCATGTTGGTAAGGTTTAATTTATGTAAATATTAATCTTATAAGTATAGAACGATCGAAAAAGTGCGGGTCATTACATTACCTCCCCGTTAAATAAATTTCGTCCCGAAATTTTAAAATTGTACCTATTTTGCGTCATCGAGAAACAAGTGTGGATACTTTTGTTTCATCTGATCCTCTCGTTCCCAAGTAAACTCAGGACCTCTTCGAGCATTCCAACGAACCTTAACGATCGGTATGTTGCTCTGCTTGAGCTGTTTAACTTCACGGTCCATGATTTCGACTGGTTCTTCGATGAATTGTAGTTTCTCATCGACATGGATTCCTTCAAGAGGAATGGTGAGATCTTCCTTTGCAAGACACTTCTTAAGGTTCGAGACGTGAAAGGTATTATGTACTCCGGCGAGTTGTTGCGGTAACTCGAGTCGATAAGCTACCGGTCCAATGCGTTCAATAATCTTGAACGGGCCTACGTACCTTGGGTTCAGTTTACCCCTTTTGCCGAAACGTATTACACCTTTCCATGGTGACACTTTTAACATAACCATGTCACCGATCTGAAACTCTAATGGTTTCCTTCGAACATCGGCGTAGCTCTTTTGGCGACTACGGGCTGTTTTCAATCTCTCCTTAATTTGTACAATCTTCTCAGTCGTTTCGTGTATGATCTCGGGACCCGTTAATTGTCGATCTCCTACTTCATTCCAACAGATAGGAGATCTACACTTCCTTCCATATAATGCTTCGAATGGCGCAGCTCCAATGCTCGCATGATAACTATTATTATACGAGAATTCTGCTAACGGTAGATATTTATCCCATCCGTTTCCAAAATCGATCACACATGCCCTGAGCATGTCTTCAAGAGTCTGAATTGTTCTTTCACTCTGCCCGTCGGTTTGCGGATGATATGCGGTACTCATATCCAAACGAGTTCCTAGTGCCTCCTGTAGTGATTGCCAGAACTTTGAGGTAAATCTACTATCACGATCAGATATAATGGAAATAGGTATTCCATGCCTTGAAACTATTTCCTTTATATATAATCGTAATAATTTCTCCATTCTATCCGTTTCCTTTATAGGCAAGAAATGTGCAGATTTGGTAAGACGATCAACAATTACCCAAATAGTGTCGTATCCCCAGGCAGTCTTTGGTAACTTCGTGATGAAATCCATGGTAATACCGTCCCATTTCCATTCTGGGATTTCTGGTTGTTGAAGTAATCATGACGGCTTTTGGTGTTCTGCTTTGACTTTGGAACAAGTTAAACACTCCCCAACATATGTTGCAACGTCTGTCTTTAAATTAGGCCACCAATAATGCGTCTTAAGATCTTGATACATCTTTCCAACTCCAGGATGTATCGAGTATCTTGTCTTATGTGCCTCATTCAATATCAACTTCCTTAATCCACCCAACTTCGGTACCCAAATACGGTTTGCAAAATATCGAATTCCGTCTTCCCGTATAACGAGTTGCTTCTCATACTTCTTCATTATTTCATTTCTTATGTTTTCTTTAGTAAGTGCTTCTCGTTGAACTTCTTTGATTTGTGAGTTGAGATTCATGCGAATTTTTATGTTCATCGCTCGTACTCGAATTGGTTCTCGTTCCTTTCTGCTTAGAGCATCGGCCACCACGTTCGCCTTCCCGGGATGATAACGAATTTCACAATCATAGTCGTTTATCAGCTCGACCCACCTACGTTGCCTCATGTTCAGCTGTTTTTGATCGAAAATATGTTGAAGACTTTTATGATCAGTAAACACAGTGCATCTAACCCCATATAAGTAGTGTCTCCATATCTTTAACGCAAACACGACTGCTCCCAGTTCTAGATCATGCGTCGTATAATTCCGCTCGTGAATCTTCAATTGTCGAGATGCGTATGCAATAACTTTCTTTCGTTGCATAAGAACACAACCAAAACCTTGTCGCGAAGCATCACAATATATTTCAAAATCATCATTCCCTTCAGGTAACGATAAAATAGGCGCCGTAGTTAACTTCTTCTTCAGTAATTGAAATGCGTTCTCCTGCTCCGAGGTCCATTCGTATTTCTTCCCTTTTTGCGTTAATGCTGTCAACGGCTTAGCTATTCGGGAAAAATCTTGAATAAACCTTCTATAATAACCGGCTAAACCCAAAAATTGGCGTATCTGCGTTGGTGTCTTAGGAGTCTCCCATTTTTCAATGGCTTCAATTTTTGCTGGATCAACCTGAATTCCTTTGCTACTAACAACGTGGCCAAGAAATTGCACTTCTTTCAACCAGAAAGCACATTTAGAAAATTTAGCATATAGCTGTTCTTTTCTTAACAACTCTAATATCAACCTTACATGCTGCTCATGCTCTTGCTCACTCTTGGAATAGATAAGAATATCATCAATGAAAACGATAACAAACTTATCTAAATATGGACTACAAACTTGATTCATGAGGTCCATGAATACAGCTGGCGCATTCGTCAATCCAAACGGCATAACCAAAAATTCGTAATGACCGTAGCGTGTCCGAAAAGCAGTTTTCGGTATATCTTCTTCTTTGACACGTAATTGATGATAGCCCGATCTTAGGTCAATTTTCGAGTACACACATGATCCTTGGAGTTGATCAAATAAGTCGTCAATTCTCGGTAGTGGATACCAATTCTTGATAGTTAACTTATTTAATTCACGATAATCTATACACATTCGGAAAGATCCGTCTTTCTTCTTGACGAATAAAATTGGAGCTCCCCACGGTGAAGTACTTGGTCGTATGAATCCACGATCCAGTAATTCTTTTAACTGACTCTGAAGTTCTTTTAACTCGGACGGTGCAAGTCTATGTGGAGCACGGGCAACCGGTGCAGCTCCTGGTACAAGATCTATTTGAAATTCTACAGATCTAAATGGAGGTAATCCCGGCAACTCTTCCGGAAATACTTCAGGAAAATCTCTTGCCACAGGCACGTCATTGATGCACTTCTCTTTTTCTTTCTTTTCGACTTTATTAACTTGTGCTAAGATAGCATAACACCCTTTCTTCAAGCACTTTTGAGCTTTCAAATAACTAATGAGTTTTAGCTTTGAGTTACCCTTCTCTCCATAAATCATTACTGGCGTTTTATTCTTACGAGGAATGCGAATTGCCTTCTTGGCGCACACAACTTCGGCTCCTATTTTGGACATCCAGTCCATACCGACTATTACATCAAAACTTCCTAATTCTACGGGTATCAAATCAATCTTAAATGTTTCTCCGGCTAAATTTATTTTACAATCACGGCAAATTTTATCGACTTTAATTAGTTTACCATTAGCTAACTCAATCATGTACTTAGCATCTAGAGGTAATGATGAACAATTCAATTTAGCGTGAAAGTCTCTACACACGTAACTTCTATCAGCACCAGTATCAAATATAATAGATGCGGATAAGTTATTAATGGTAAACGTACCCGTAACAAGCTCCGAGTCTTCACACGCCTCTCTAGCATTAATAACAAATGCTCTCCCTCGTGCAGGTCCGATATTTTTCTCTGGATTCGGGCACTGGCTCTTATAGTGACCTTGTTTTCCACACCCATAACAAGTAATGGTAGCCAAAGCAGTTCTATTTGCATTGGTGGCAGGAGTCTTGGTACCATTTGTATTTATAACGAGAGCCCTACAATCTTCAGCAAGATGACCCTTTCGATTACATTTGTTGCATACCACATTACAGTAACCAGAGTGATCTTTGTGGCATCGGTTGCATAAAGGATTTTGTCCTTTATAACCAAAGCTTAAACCACTACCCGCACCTTGCGTGATTTCTTGTTTCTTAAAAGATTGTTGTTGGTTACCTCGATCATAATTTCCATTCCACTTTCTTTTGTTACCTGATACCTTCACATCAGTATTGGATACTTTCTTATCCATGATGACCTGATCCATTAGCTCATTTGCCATGGTTATAGCTTCATGAATTGTCTTAGGTTTCGATGCTGTAACGTTTGCCTTGACCTTTTTGGGCAAACCATCTTTGTACATTTCAATCTTCCGTTCTTCGGTTGGAACCAATTCAGGACATAGCAAAACTAATTCCATGAATCGCTGATTATAGTTGGTGATTTCAGTACCAATAACCTTCAGACTTCGTAACTCATCTTCCAACTTCCTAACCTCGTTCCTTGGACAATATTCGTTGATTAACATTGTTTTGAATTCTTCCCACGGAGTATCATAAGCTACATCTCCTCCTACAGCCTTCACATAATTTTTCCACCACGTGAGTGCACTATCTTGTAAAGTGCACAATGCATACTTGGTCATGTCCTTTTCAACACAACCACTGATTTTAAACACAGTCTCCATCTTTTCTATCCACCGGGTTAAACCGATTGGTCCTTCTGTTCCACTGAATGATGAGGGCTTGCAAGCTTGAAAAGTTTTGTAAGTGCACCCCACACGAGGATTTGGGTTAACTGCAGCACCTCTTGCAGCCTCGACCCATAACATTCTGTCGTTCACTCGTTGATTGATGAGTTCCTGGATTTCTTGTTCCGTCATTCGGTTCAATCGCGCCATATTCTTCTATAAGAATGAAAAGAAAATAATTATTCACATGGAATATTATAGATGTAGTGTATATTTACAGTACATTATAGCTTATTAATAATATGAACCAGGTATTATTATAAAAGCCTTTTCTTCTTATTAGCGTTTTATAATTATATCTAGGGTAGTACCTACCCGTTAATGTCCATACTTAATAGCTTAGTACAGAATCAATTACTACCATCTAAATAATACTTAACCATGGAAAATTATTGCATTTCACACTTCACTATTTTACATATGCTTATCTTATATCGAACATTAAGCAAACCACACTAATAATATTATACAAAACATTATATGATCCCATGGTTTAATACGGCAGCGCATCGTTTGGTCTATTTTCTAGGACGTTTAGGTTCAAAGAATCGCTTAACGCTTATCCTGGCTGTCTGCCTATATTTTGGCTGTGGGACTGAAGAACTGGATGCCGGGATAGAACGAATAGGAATAGCGGGAATAGGGGTGGTAGTGTCTAGTGGAGTTGGTGCCACATCATCCTTATTAAACTCAGGATTTGAATTTTCTAATTCATTAGCCTTTCGTTTCTTTCCTAGTTCGAACTCGTCTTTTGTAATTTCCTGTATTTCTTCCTCGGGTTCACTTTCCTCCTCGGGTTCACTTTCCTCCTCGGGTTCACTTTCCTCCTCGGGTTCACTTTCTGGGTTCTCTATAGTTGGTTCATCCGGAATTTGTGAGTCTTCCCCAAAGATATCATTTTCGTCATCGGATAGGTTAATGACTGGAACACCATCTGAAGATTCTGGTTCGGAGTCGCTGAATGTGATAACAAGTTTTGAGCCCGACATCTATCATACAACAACTAACCCATTAGTACTACATAATATTTACATATAAATTTTAACCAACAATGATAAGCAATGGTTTTTAAATCAGACCCGGTCAAAGTCCAGACTTACTAATGTATCCTAACGACTTATCGGTTAGACACACTAATGCAAACCTGGTTCGCTAAGACCACCGCTCTGATACCACATGTCATAACCCGTCCTTAACCATAAGAACGTGTTAGATAACGTATGATTTCATTGCGAGGTATTGACCTCTATATGCGACATTTTTTTAAAGAAAAACTGCATATATTATACATTACAAACCATGATCCTTATTTTTGATACAAGCTTTGGACAAAATAAAGATGATTATCGTTTAGCGATAATCTTCGACTTACAAACTTTACAAATGATAATAACAACCCGATTTCTAGCATATTTTACAACACAAGTTCTTGGATATGCAGTCTTATTTTTGACACAAATATGCGTACGCAAGATCCTGCTTAGATTCAACATGATGCAGCGGAAGCTTCTAATTATCACCTGAGAATAGACATGTTTAAAACGTCAACATAAAGTTGGTGAGATATAGGTTTAATGCCGGCAGCGATATAAATATAGACCACAAGATTTCATATATAAACATTTTAATAAAAATATTCTAAGTGGTTGAGCACTTGGTAACCATACTTAACATTTAATCACGTCGCATATTCCCTTTAATATGAAATCTTACTACACCGTACCAAGTGTAGTCACAAAACGAAGTACTGTGCAACCGTTGAATACTGGTCGTCCAGTCCGGTTGGGGTTGTCAGGCCCGATAGATCTATCAACAGGATTCGCGTTTACAATACCGCTGTAAATATTAGTTACCAAGCTACAGGGAAGTATGCCAGTGGTACAACTCAACGTAGAATATATTTTTCAGTTACTTGTGTCCATAACGTAAAACATAAAATACATGTATTCTCATCCCGAAATATTTAGAGTTTAAAAGTGGGACTATATACTCACTGTTGTCTTGAAGATATATGTAATTTGACTTGGTCTCCGGTTGATATCACGAACCTATCCATATATAATATATCAATACCTTTTCTTTTTAAACAAATGTCACATATATATACTTGTTATACTTTTAATACTTTGAATAATTCCTTAGTCCGTAGTTAGCAGTTCGTTGTTAGTAATTCAATTTTAATGGTTCATTTTTAGATGTTTAATATACCCGCAATGAAATAAATAAAACCCCCTAACGAAATAAATAAAACCCCATCGTATATGTATTGGTCGAGATTAATCTTGACCCACGGTACCAGTGTTGTCAAATGACGTGTTGCGTACATAAAGTACCGGTGTTGTCAAATGACGTGTTGCGTACAAACATGGGATCTTATGATTAATCTTCTCGTGTTGTTTGCGGGTGATCCTGAACCATATAAAATTGAATTATAAGTACATATATATAAAATATCATGTTAACTTAAAAAGATGTGATTTATTTAATTTTTTCCCAATTATTTTTGTGGCTAAACTAGTCTTGGATATCCGATTTTGTTTCGGTCATAGTTTCTTCGTTACAACTCCGTTTTCGTTGATTCAACTTGCCATCTCCTTGGATCGAGTCCCTCTTTAAGACTATGAACTGTAAATACCTTAGTTTGTATTCAAAATCACACGGCATAGGTCAAACTTTAGTGAAACTTATGAAGTTAATCATTTTCCATCATGTAAACAACCTCAAATGATTATTTTTCTAAAAATACTTATACTTTGAGTTAAATCATGAAATTTTTATGTGTTATCATATTCATAGTAAAAATCATTTTTCCAGAAAATAAACCTCCAATTCAAAGTTTAAGATGGTTTTTAATTATCCAACCCAAAACAGCCCCCGGTTGCACTCCGACGTCGTAAATTCAGTTTTTAAGGTGTTCTTTGAAAAACCAAGTTATACCTTGTTAAGTTAGCATATAATTAAGATATGTTACAGGTCTTGAAGTATTTTAAAAGTTAAGTTAGAAGGATCTATTTAGTTTGCGAACAAGTTTGAAATCATTCAAACTATGTTCTAGTTTATAAACTCTTATATATATAGCTTTAAATATATGAATTGAAAAAGAGTTGAAGTAGAGTTTTTACCTCAAGTTTAAAATGTAAAGTTGCTGGAAAGAAGTAGTAAAATAAAAGTTGAGAGAGTTCTTGCAAGTGTGTGTGAAAATTGGAAGTAAAATTTGGAAAATGAATGTGTAAAAATGAGTTAGAAATGGTGCTTATTTATAGGCTTGAAAATTTGGTTTTTAGTGAAAATATCTAAGATAAGTTAAAATTTATTATGTCATGAATGACATATTATTCCAATAATTGAAGATTTCTATTGGTATATACCAATAGTAAATACTTCTAGAAGCTGTGTATAGTACCCTAGATATACGTATAGGATTATTGAGGAAACGGAACGAGAATTCAAATATAACTATCTTTTGTAAATATACTTATATTGTTTTATGTATAAAAGCCCTTTAAAAATGATTAAATACATTACTTATACGATATATGTATAAACATTATAAATCATCAGTATTTATGTCAAATAACGTTACGTAGGTTATTGTTTTGAAAACTTAAGTTAGTAGTTTCAAAATATACTTATGACTTTTTGTTATTAATACAAAATGAGATATTAAAACATCCTTAGATCATGTTAAATATGTATGTATAATTATCATATATTGTATAGTTCGTGATATCATCGGTCAAACTAGACTGTCAAACGTTGTGTAAACTCTTTTTGAAAATATAAATCTCGACAATTTGGATTGCTTATCATGTTGGTAAGGTTTAATTTATGTAAATATTAATCTTATAAGTATAGAACGATCGAAAAAGTGCGGGTCATTACAACAGTTAAGGCTAAACCTTATGTTAAACCATACCAACCACCACTTCCTTACCCAAGTAAAATGAGAAAAGAGAGACTTGAAGCCGAGCAATCCAAATTCTTGGATTATGTTTAAACAGATAAATGTAAATCTTCCTTTTATTGATGTGATTTCAGGAATGCCTAGATATGCTAAATTTTTGAAAGATCTAATCACAAATAGAAAGAAAATGGAAGAACTCTCGGCTGTTACTATGAATGCTAATTGTTCTGCAGTGCTGTTGAATAAGATACCAGAAAAATTATCTGATCCAGGAAGTTTCACAATTCCATGTTTTCTAGGTAGTCTTAGTTCAATAGAAGCATTGGCAGATTTAGGTGCTAGTATAAATTTAATGCCGTATTTACTATACGCTAAACTAGACCTTGGAGAATTGAAACCAACACGAATAAGTATACAACTAGCCGATAGATCAGTAAAATATCATAAAGGGATAATGGAGAACATGCTAGTTAAAGTTGGTACTTTAGTATTTCCAGTAGATTTTGTTATTTTGGACATGGAAGAAGATTCTCGAATACCTCTCATATTAGGAAGACCATTCTTAAACACGGCTAAATCAATAATAGACGTGTTTGGTAAGAAACTGACCCTAAGTATAGAGGACGAGAGTGTTACCTTTTCAGTTGATAGAGCCATACAACAACCGCAATCTGCAGATGATACATGTTATTATATTCAAACTATAGAATCACATGCAGAATTGTTAGAAGAATTTCCAGAATTACAAGGAACAGGAGAATGTTCTTTAGGAGAAGGAACTGAACCAATTAATGAAACTGAAATGTTAGATACACTTATGGCTAATGGATATGAACCAACAATAGAAGAAATTCAAATGCTAAAAGAGGAAGACAGATATCGATATAAATCATCGATAGAAGAACCACCGACATTAGAGTTAAAGCCACTTCCAAACCATTTGGAATATGCTTATTTACATGGTGAATCTGAATTACCTGTAATAATATCGTCTTCTCTTACTGAAAATAAAAAATCTCAACTCATTTCTGTGCTAAAAGCTCATAAACCAGCCATTGCATGGAAGATTCATGATATTAAAGGAATAAGTCCTTCATATTGCACACATAAAATCCTTATGGACGAAGGTCATAAAACGTATGTGCAACTCCAATGAAGACTAAATCCTAATATGCAAGATGTTGTTAAGAAAGAAATTATTAAACAGCTAGATGCAGGTTTAATTTATCCAATTTCTGATAGTCCATGGATAAGCCCAGTCAATGCGTGCCTAAGAAAGGTGGCATAACTGTCATTACAAAAGAGAAAAATGAGTTTATTCCTACTAGGACTGTAACAGGATGGCGTGTTTGTATTG
This sequence comes from Rutidosis leptorrhynchoides, assembly GCF_046630445.1. Lineage (NCBI taxonomy): Eukaryota > Viridiplantae > Streptophyta > Magnoliopsida > Asterales > Asteraceae > Rutidosis > Rutidosis leptorrhynchoides. Next base: position 288,308,147 of record NC_092341.1, on the reverse strand, counting down.
ATTATAGAAAATTAAATGACGCCACCAGAAAAGATCACTTTCCCTTACCTTTTATTGATCAAATGTTAGAAAGATTAGCCGGAAATAGTTACTATTGTTTTCTTGATGGTTTTTCCGGATATTTTCAAATTCCAATAGCACCCGAGGATCAAGAGAAAACCACGTTCACGTGCCCTTATGGTACTTTTGCTTACAAACGCATGCCATTTGGACTTTGCAACGCCCCTGCAACCTTTCAAAGGTGCATGATGGCGATTTTTCATGACATGATAGAAGAATGCATGGAAGTTTTCATGGATGACTTTTCAGTCTTCGATGATACATTTAAATCATTTCTAGTTAATCTTGAACGAATGTTTATTAGATGCGAACAATCAAATCTAGTACTTAATTGGGAGAAATGCCATTTCATGGTTAAAGAAGGCATCGTTCTTGGACATAAAATTTCAAAGGAAGGAATTGAAGTGGATAGAGCTAAAGTAGATGTAATTGCTAAACTTCCACATCCCACCAATGTTAGAGGAGTTAGGAGTTTTCTAGAGCATGTCGGTTTTTACCGACGTTTCATAAAAGATTTTTCTAAAATTGCCACTCCTATGAATAAACTCCTAGAAAAGGATGCTTCATTCATCTTTTCGGATCAATGCATCAAGTCTTTTAATATTCTTAAAGAGAAACTCACTAATGCGCCGATCATGATAACTCCAAATTGGAATCTACCGTATGAACTTATGTGTGATGCAAGTGATTTTGCAATGGGAGCCGTTTTAGGACAAAGGATTGAAAAACGATTTCAACCTATTTATTATGCTAGTAAGACATTACAAGGAGCACAAACAAATTACACAACTACTGAAAAAGAACTCCTTGCTATTGTCTTTGCTTTTGACAAATTTCGTTCATATCTCGTTCTAGCTAAAACGGTGCTCTATACCGACCATTCTGCTCTTAGATACCTATTTTCGAAATAAGATGCTAAACCAAGATTAATCCGTTGGATCTTACTCTTGCAAGAATTTGATATTGAAATCTGAGACAAAAAAGGAGCAGAAAATCTCGCCGCTGATCATCTTTCTCGTCTAGAAAATCCCGAATTAGAAGTTCTAAATGAATCGGCCATACAAGACAACTTTCCTGATGAATATCTATTGAAGATAGATTATAGTGAAATTCCATGGTTTGCAGACTATGCAAACTACTTAGTATGTGGATTCCTTGAAAAAGGATTATCGTACCAAAAACGAAAGAAATTCTTTAGTGATATAAAACACTATTTCTGGGAAGATCCACATTTGTTTAAAAGTTGTCCCGATGGAATAATACGCCGATGTGTATTCGGAGATGAAGCTAGTCAAATCTTAAACCATTGTCACACAGGACCAACAGGAGGGCATTATGGGCCTCAACTCACAGCAAGAAAAGTTTATGATGCTGGATTCTATTGGCCTACAATTTTCAAAGACGCACACCTTCTTTGCAAATCCTGTGATACTTGTCAAAGGGCCGGAAAAATAAGTCAACGTGATGAAATGCCACAAAATGTCATTCAAGTATGTGAAGTATTTGACATTTGGGGTATGGACTTTATGGGTCCATTTCCAAAATCTCATAATAATCTATACATTCTCGTTGCCATTGATTATGTATCTAAATGGGCGAAAGCACAAGCTCTCTCGACTAACGATGCACGAGTTGTAGTCAACTTTTTAAAACGTCTTTTTGCAAGGTTTGGAACACCGAAAGCTTTAATAAGTGATCGAGGAACTCATTTTTGTAATAATCAACTTGAAAAAGTTCTCAAAAGATATGGAGTAACTCATAAAATCTCCACCGCTTATCATCCACAAACAAGTGGACAAGTTGAAAATACCAACCGAGCTTTAAAACGTATTCTATAAAAAATCGTAGGATCAAATCCGAAGGAATGGTCCATTAAATTGGAGGATGCACTCTGGGCTTTTAGAACAGCCTACAAAACTCCAATTGGAACCACACATTTTAAACTCGTTTACGGAAAAGCATGTCATCTTCCAGTAGAAATTGAACACAAAGCATTTTGGGCTTTTAAGACATGTAATCTTGATTTACATGAAGTCGGACGTCTACGATTAAGTCAGCTAAACGAATTAGAAGAATTAAGACTTGAAGCATACGAAAATTCGTTAATCTATAAGGAAAGAACGAAGAAATGGCATGATAAAAGAATCAGAAGTTCAAAAGATTTTAAAGAAGGAGACAGAGTTCTTCTTTTCAATTCACGATTCAAGCTATTTCCTGGAAAATTGAAATCAAGATGGTCTGGACCATTTATAGTCAAAAGAGTTTTCCCATACGGAACAGTAGAATTAATAAATTCAAATGGAATTGAATTTAAGGTTAATGGTCACAGAGTTAAACATTACATAGATAGTCCGACGGAAGTTGACAACGAAGTTAATCACAATTTCAACACCACAACTAACTAAGTGTGGGGAGGTTCGAATCTTTTTAGGGAAATATGTATTTTTGTTAGAGTTAGATATTTTATTTTCGTGTAGTTCTCGAAAATGGAATCCGAATGGTCTTTCCCTAGCAGACCCTAAAGAACTAGTCTTCTCCCCCCATTCTGAATTTTTTTTCTTTAGGTTTTACGAGATGAAGACTTCCTGTGAACTAAACCATGGTCTAATGCTACACGCTTTGATCACTAAACGTAATAATGATACCCTTCCAAGTGAAATAGAACCATTAATCAGAGGCAAATTGGACGGAGTAAGAAAAGAATCCAGGAACGAAAATAATAAGTTACAATTTGGTAAAGGAAAATCAAAATCCGCAGCGAAAAGAAGAGCACGACACCTTGAAAGATGTCACAAATCCGGAAAATGGTCACACGAAGGAAAATGCTCGACGAATCAGACATATTCCAATACCGAATTCGTTACTTTATGCAGAGATGGACCGTTCATATGTTTAGAAGAAAAAATATTGAATGCTCGAGGTTACGCCTATGTAGCTATGGAAAATCAATTAGTCCGACTATCTTATGAGTGGGCTAAAGCATATCACTAAGAATACAATCTCACAGGTAAGTATGTACAGTTTTTAATTTTATTTTTATTATTTTTAACCTTTTGATAATAAACGCTAAATCGTTCGCTATAAAGTATTAAATTGGTATTCAATAAAATTAGGTATGCGTAACCGAAATTATTGATATCATACAAAAAAAATTTACATCACTGCGAAATTTACCGTTTATTCTTAAGGTATAAATATCTTTAATCAATCAACCCAAAATATTTCAAAAATTCGTCATGAGTTAAACTAGGTTATGGAACCAAAATTACTTTACCGAAAAGAGGGGCGTATATTTTTGATAATATTTGATTGATTAAAGTGGGATAAAAGACCAAAAAGATTTTTAATTTTATTTTTACTTTGTTTTTAAAATTAATATTAAAATAATATTGTAACCTTTTAAAATTAATATATTTAAAATTGTAAATATTTAAAAAATTAATATTTTTAATATAAGTTTGTATGTATAAAAACAAAAATATAATAAAAGTTTGGTGTGACTTTTCAATTTTTTTAATATAAATTTTTAATTTTATGCATTTTAAATTTAAGTTTGGTGTGAATTTAAAAACAAAAATTTACTTTAATTCGCTAAGTTAAAAATTGATTTCTAAAAATTCGTCGTGAGTTGAAGACTAGGTCATCGTACCGAAATTGCTTTACCCAAGGGAGGGACGAGAACTTTTATTATCATTATTTTTAATCTTATTGAACTAAAGTATGCCGAAAATGTTCTTAAAAAAAAGGGTCAAAGTACTGTTCCCGGACACCTATGCGATCGCATGGGATTTAAACTCCAACTCCATGCGATCGCATGGAGCTGGAAAATAGGCCAGATAGAAAAAGCTCAGCGAGCTGTTCTTCACACCACAATACACACACACATACACGAAATTCTCTCAAAATCTCACCAAATTTCACCAAATTTTCACCGTAATTCGTCAAATTTTTCGCTCTAATCATGAAATTGTTCAGAAGCTTTTCAAAGAAGGTAAAAATTACACCCCTAAACTCATAAATTTTCTAGTTTTTGTGATAATTACCAATATTTTACCTAATGCAATTTTGTTAATTTCTAGTGTAATTAGTGTTAAATTGTTAGTATTGTATGCATGTATAACCTAGATTGATGCTATTTAACATGATTTGAAGTCAAAAACTTCAAAATTTTTAGAAATCTAGGGTTTGTGTTCTTGAGCAATTTGAGACTTTTTGATATAAACAGGTTATGGCCGATTTTTGTCATGAATTATTGCTAAATTGAGTAGTGTAACATGTTTAGGTAGTTAAATGATCCAAACATTGATCCTAAACATGATTTTTGGAGATTAAAGTGGACTTTTTAGTTGCAAAATTCATGAACTTGATTAATTTGATATAATTGCCAATTGAGACTTGTTTAATTGCTAGTAAAGGTTATTTTGACATGTTATTTGAGTTAAATGCTTATGAACTTTGTCTACATTTTCATATGTGCTTATTTGAAAAAGTGTAGAATTGTAAAAAAAATGTGAAAATGTGTATAAGTTTAATTTTGATTTAACATGTTATTATGATTGTTTTAAGTTGCTATTTTGCTAACACTAATGCATATTTGGATGCACAAATTTTGTGTTTAATGTGTTTTGCAGAGAGCCGATACTGGAGGTTCAGAACCAGAACCAGAACCAGAAATGCAATATGAACCCGAACAAGAACCACAACAGGAACAACAACATCAGCCTGATCAACACGTACCTTATTATGATCCACTACAGTTTATTAATGAATTCATAGTATTTCCGATGCATCCGCCTGTAGAATACCCAACGATTCCTGAACACACGTTGCATCCTAATCTGAGATTCGATAGACGATGGAGAGATTACCCGGCATATCAAAGTAATAAATTCAAATTAGTAACAAAAGAGGTAGAGGTGCCTAGGGTAATTGATAGGGGTCCTTTGGAAAGGGTCCAACTTGCTGGCCGTGTTAGGGAACATCTGATTCGAAGGTATGGCAGTTCTTCTTTTACAGATTGGGAACGATTATTCACCATTCGTAGACCTGTATATAAGAAATGGTGTGTTGAGCTGATGAGTACTATAGCATTAAATGTAGATGTAGATAGATTAGATGATAGAAGTTTTCTTAGGTTTATACTAGGAGGTAGGATGTATAGGATGTCCATACTGGACATGGCCAGGGCATTACAGATATATACGCCCGCTGAATTGCTACTACCCGATTGTATGAATTTGATTTATCGTGGTGAAAGGGTAGATAGGAATTTTAACGCAAACGCCGTTTTGAGGCGTATGTCTGATTATAATGTTTTTGGGCGGGGAGGAACACATACCTACTTACATATTAACAAAGCCAAGCTTCGTATAATTCATAGATTTTTGGCTAACTCGATTACACAGAGAGGTCACAATAAGAAAAAATTGACCTTACATGATTTATTTTACCTAAATTGTATTCGAGACCCAAGAGGCTTTGTTAATATCCCTTACTGTGTTGGTTTTTATTTATCTAAGATGGTTGAAGGAATACAGGAAGGGAGGATTATAGGAGGAGGTATTTTTGTTACTCTCATTGGAGAGTATTTAGGTGTAGATAAGAACCAAGGGGGTTCACTTTTGGAATGTATGGAACAGGTTGAGCTTTTAGGATTGAGGGTTTATGCGGGTGCTAAGGTATTGAAGAGTAGACGCAACCAGGCAATACCCTATGTAGGTAGTCATCCGCAGGTAGAAAGAGGATCAGACGAGGAGATGGAAGAAGCGGATGACGTTAGGGATGTCATTCGGGAGGCTATGACTGATGTCTACCAGCGTGTAGATGAGGTAGACATGACAAACACGGAGAGATTTCATCGGATGGAGCAGTGGCAAGCCCGGAATGATTACGAGCATTCCAGGCAACGACAGCATGATAGATGGGACTATCATCAGCGTCAGATTATGAGTCGGCTGTCACCTCAGGAGCCCTACATCCCGACCCGACCAGCTTACTTTCCTCCACACCAGCCCAAGATGAGACCACCTTATACACTCTACGACCCTAACCAGGCATACCAGTACACCTATCACCAACCATTGAACCCGGATGACGACATGAACTGGAACCCCTATCCATGATTGATATAGTTCCTGTTGGTAATTTATATGATTTTTAATTTTTATTATTTCTGTTTATTTATGTTTAAACTTATGATATTGTGATACTTTTATTGTAATATTTAATATTTTTATTATGTTATACTAATATTTCATATTTGATTTGAAAGTGGGATTTTAAGTCCCATTTCAAATTACAATGCTTGTTTATATTTGTATGTATGTATATTGTCAATTGTACACAACAGGGTAAAACAGCGCATTTTCAAAGACTGGCATTAAGTTCAGCAAAAGCTACTAATTTTGACGACAAAACGAAAAACAAATATGATGTAACAATAAGACGGAATGAACAAATGATGTGCACTATTTATTATTCAGCAAACAAACGCCAATATGTTTGGAAACTTTGGTAAAATTTAATCATTTTTCTACGCTAATCACCCTCAATAATTTAAATTGTTACTGATTTCTTGCAAATGAGGGCATTGCAAGATCTTAAGTGTGGAAAGGGGTTAAATTCTTTCGGATTTTTAAAATTTTAAACTTATACACTTGGTTACCATTAAAAATACTAGTAAAGCAGTAGTTGTATTAGAATCTAGTGCTCTCTAATAAAGAACAACCCTAGTCTTATATACTGACTACCCAATTCTAGTAAAATTTTTCAAAATTTTCAATTAAATGAATTTAAAATCATGTTTATACATATTTATGAACGATAAAACTAGGTGTTAACACCGAAATTATTGTTACCTCGGAAAGGACATAAATTGAGAAACAACCCAAAATGTTAGAATTCATTTAAAATAGAATAAAGGACAATAAAAAGGCAAATAAAGGAAAATAAAAGCCAAGTGTGGGAAAAATTTACCAAGTTATTTAAAACATAAGTTACATATTTTTGTAACAAATAACTGAAGATACTTTTGCTTTAGACTAAACTAAACAGTTTTACCCGATTTACTGTAAGAAAGATGGATCTACACGATGAATCAATTCCATCATTAAAAGGAAGTAAAGTCTTCCGAAAAAGACACGCGCTTCTTGATTTAGGTCATGAAGTTGTCGTCCAGACCAGCTGTAGGTTGACGAAAAATCTAGAAAAGTCATCACTAAAATCAGCAGGAAATCCACGGACCTCAGCATCAAACAGGGTCGCCAAGTGGTCAGACTTATCCTAACCATGAGAGGATCTGTCTTGTAAAATGGGGAGAACGCCGTGCAAATTAGCTGGATAAGACTAATGAACCAGATCCCCAGAAAGGATAATCTCCTTAAAGATCAAAAATCAGCTTTTAAACCTGATATTACTTAATCATAGAGATTGACCTTAAAGATTGAGAATTACAAACTCATGAAATTCGATGATATCTAAACTCGAGCTCGAACGAGAAAATAGTTTGATCAAAATTACAAACCGATTTGTTTTCTGAAAACCCATTTTTAATGCGTTCATTACCATTGAACGTAAAATCCTAGGAATTCACCTGGAATTCATTAGGTCACCTGAACCAAATCGGGTGTCAACCGTAAGAACGGTGGTTGCATAGCATGGTCGAAGACAGGACCTTGTGCCAGACCGGAAAATTATAAGGGTGAGCTTTACTATTGCTCCTACCAAGGATAGTAATTGCATCTGACACGTTATAGACCATAATTAAAAGCATGTCAGGGGACATTGCCTTAACAGTTGCTTGTTCAACGCTTTCCTTTACAACCGGACGATAGTTTACCGAAAGGTAATATACGGAGCAAGTATACTGGACGTGTTGCTTTCCTAATACAAGGTTAGCAAGTGGGTGACACAAAACCACAAGTTTTGAGCTAAAATTATCAAATCTGAAACCCACCAAACCCACAAAAACAATTTGCAAACACCGGTGAAGGGTTATTCCGGAAAACTTATCTACGGTAAAAGCTAGATTAAATTTTCAAAAGATCAAATGTTTTCATAAAGATCTAATTTCCTTAATGGATCTAAATTTTTATAGTCATGTGGGACTGTAAACCACATCGTTACTACCATTGTTTATACCGCCGTATAGAAATCACTGATGTACAAAGTGTGAAGAATAAAGAAGTGATTCTAGTATTTTTATTTCAAGACTATATTGCTTGAGGACAAGCAACGCTCAAGTGTGGGAATATTTGATAATGCTAAAAACGAACATATATTTCATAGCATTATCCCTCAAGAAAGACAAGCTTTTAGTTGCAATTGTTCTATTTACAAGTGATATTCGTTTAAATAATAAAAGGTGAAGACAAAAGACAGATTCGACAAATTGAAGATGCAAACGACCAAAAAGCTCAAAAGTACAAATTACAATCAAAGTGGTTCCAATTATTGATAAGAAACGTCTCAAAATTACAAGAGTACAAGGCGCGAAACGCAAAATATAAGATATAAAATTGTACGCAAGGACGTTCGAAAATCCGGAACCGGGACCAAAGTCAACTCTCAACGCTCGACGCAACGGACTAAAAATTACTAGTCAACTATGCACATGAATATAATATAATATATAATTAATTCTTAAAATTAATATATATATTATATTATATATTAAACGTCGACAAACAAAGAAACAAAAATATGTGAGCTGGTACCAGTGGCGGAAGCAGGATTTTTCTTCACCGGGGGCGAAATTTTTTTTTTAAAACCGTAGCAACTTTTTTGGGCAAAATACGGAGTTTTGGGAAAAAAATTGGAGGTTTTTAGGAAAAATTTTGAGGTTTTTGGATAAAATTTGAAGGTTTGTGGGCAAAATTTGAAGGTTTTGGGGCAAAATTTAGAGAATTGTGGGCAAAATTTGAAGATTTTGAGGCAAAATATGTAGGTTTTGGGGCAAATGACTTTTGAGTTTGGGGCAAAATGAAAAAAATCCAAATTTTTACTCTAAAATTTCGAAATCGACCGGGGGCGGGCGCCCCCGCTGCCCCCCCTCTAAATTCGCCCCTGGCTGGTACCTACCCCCATGCGATCGCATGGCCTGGAGGCACAAAAGCCATGCGATCGCATGGCTTCCTTTTTCAGCTCTGGTCCTATAAAGTTCGCGAGTTTTGGACGAAATTACACATCTTTTTCTTCTCTACATTCATACGTAAATATATATATATATATATTATATTTTAATTTTAATTTTAATTTTAATTTCTAATAATAAGGGTATGTTAGCGAATGTTGTAAGGGTGTAAGTCAAAATTCTGTCCGTGTAACGCTACGCTATTTTTAATCATTGTAAGTTATGTTCAACCTTTTTAATTTAATGTTTCGTAGCTAAGTTATTATTATGCTTATTTAATACCGAAGTAATCATGATGTTGGGCTAAAAATATTAAAATTGGGTAATTGGGCTTTGTACCATAATTGGGGTTTGGACAAAAGAACGACACTTGTGGAAATTAGACTATGGGCTATTAATGGGCTTTATATTTGTTTAACTAAATGATAGTTTGTTAATTTTAATATAAAGATTTACAATTGGACGTACCTAGAAATAACTATATACACTCGATCGGACACGATGGGCGGGAAATTTATATGTAAAAATAATCGTTCATTTAACCGGACACGGGAATGGATTAATAGTTAATAGACTTATTAAAACAGGGGTGAAATTATGTACAAGGACACTTGGCATAATTGATAACAAAGTATTAAAACCTTGGGTTACACGCAGTCGATAACCTGGTGTAATTATTAAACAAAGTATTAAAACCTTGTTACAGTTTAAGTCCCCAATTAGTTGGAATATTTGACTTCGGATATAAGGATAATTTGACGAGGATACTCGCACTTTATATTTATGACTGATGGACTGTTATGGACAAAAACCAGACGGACATATTGAATAATCCAGGACAAAGGACAATTAACCCATGGGAATAAACTAAAAATCAACACGTCAAACATCATGATTACGGAAGTTTAAATAAGCATAATTCTTTTATTTTCATATTTAATTGCACTTCTAATTATCGCACTTTTATTTATTGTCATTGTATTTAATTGCACTTTTAATTATCGTACTTTTTAATTATCGCACTTTTATTTATCGCAATTACATTATCGTTATTTATTTTACGCTTTAAATTAAGTCTTTTATTTATTTAATATTTTACATTAGGTTTTAACTACGACTAAAGTATTAAAAATCGACAAACCGGTCATTAAACGGTAAAAACCCCCCTTTTATAATAATAATATTACTTATTTATAAGTTAAAACTAATATAGCGTTAAGCTTGTTTAAGAGTTCCCTGTGGACGAACCGGACTTACTAAAAACTACACTACTGTACGATTAGGTACACTGCCTATAAGTGTTGTAGCAAGGTTTAGGTATATCCATTCTATAAATAAATAAATATCTTGTGTAAAATTGTATCATATTTAATAGTATTTCGTTATAAAAATAATACTATTTCCTAGTACACCTCGCATAACATCACTTGGTTTGGTTGTAAGGAAGGCTCTTTTCCTTTTAATTATCTCGGGCTTCCAATCGGTGATAACTTAAAGCTACAAAAAAGTTGGCAACCCATTTTCGATAAATTCAAAAAGCGTCTCTCGGCTTGGAAAGCGAAATCCGTCTCCTTTGGAGGTAGACTAACACTAATCAAATCGGTTATGAATAGTCTTCCTCTCTACTATCTTTCGCTTTTCAAAGCCCCGCCTAGTGTCATCAAAGATCTCGAAGGTATGCGTCGTGATTTTTTTTTGGGGAGGATCCTCTGATCAAAGGAAAATGGCTTTGGTTAAATGGAACCAAATTCTATTACCTTACGAATACGGGGGTTTAAATGTGGGCTCACTTAAATTTAAAAATCTTGCCTTGCTTTTAAAATAGTGGTGGAGATTCCTTAATTTTAACAACTCATTTTGGGCCCGAATAATCAAAAGTGTTTATGGTCATAATGGGGGTTTGGGTTGTACATCTCCTGCTTCTAATGAAAATTTAAAAAGATTTTCGGGTCGTACTTGGTTTAATATTATTAATGTGGAACACACCCTAAGTAAATTAGGGTGCGATATTTCTAATGCGTTTGTTAAAGTGATTGGTCAGGGTAAGGAAACAAGCTTCTGGAACGACACGTGGTGCGGTGAAATTACCTTTCGAGCAGCGTTTCCTAGGATTTATAGGCTGGAAAACAACAAAAACTGCACTATTTTCGATCGTGTTGCTTGGGCTGAAGGCGCTGTTTCTTTCACTTGGGATTGGGCATATCACCGAAATGGAGAACTCACTCGGAGCTTGAATCCTTAATCGAAAAAATGAAGATTTATGTCCCCTCCGGTAAGCAATCAGATTCGTGGACTTGGAAATATCACAACAGAGGTATTTACACATGCAAATCACTCTTGAAGCTCATTGATGATACCACTGTTGCAACTTGCTCCACGACCGAACCAACGGTCCTCAATTCGCTTTTGCCTCAAAAAATTAGCATCTTTATTTGGCGAGCCAACTAAAAACAAATTACCTGTGCGCTCAGAATTGGACAAACGTGATGTGGACTTACATTCTATTAGATGCCCAGTCTGCGACGAGGATATCGAGACACTTCAACACTCCATCTTAAAATGCAAAATATCACTAGAAGTATGGGAAAAAGTACGTAAATGGTGGAAGTTAGATCATCTTCATATCGACAACCTTCACGATTTATCAAAAGCAACCAACCCAAAATTTACATCTACTTTGGACGCATCCATGTGGCAAGCAGTAGTTTGGGTCTCGTGCTATCTCCTGTGGAAAAATCGAAATGATCAAGTCTTCAAAAACAACTTTTCTTGTTCACCTAAAATCCTCTCCGATATACAATTAAAGTGTTTCGAGTGGATCAATTGTCGTAATAAAATTTACTTAGATTGGCTCTCATGGATAACTGACCCCTTATCATCGGTCCGTCATGCCCATGTTAAGGAAGGAATAAGTTAACATGTAGGTTTTTTTGCTTACCCCTTAAGGAATTCATTGATCAAGGAACTAAGTGGGGGTTCTCACGCTGCTTTGTAGTCGCCTAGTCGGCACTGTAGTGTGTAGCTTCTCTCAGCTTGGCTGTACAAGTTGTTTCCTAATCATGGTGATTCATTGAGTGTGTGAGCATTTTTCCTACATACAAAATTCTAAGTGTAGTGTTTCACTGTATATTGTAGCCTCCTTAGTCTAGCTCTCATAGATTTAGTCTCGGTTTTGTCATCCAGTTATATTTGTTTAGCTTCGAGAGCCTATCAGGCATGTATGTTATATTGTTATTTTTGTTTAATAAAAGTTTTCTGGCTTTTCAAAAAAAAATTAACAATTTAACATGTAATTTGTGATAATGAACATATGTTTGTTAATGATATGAGCATTAATTAATATTTGCATGTAATTTGTTGCATTTAAATGCATAAAAACTATGAAATTAAACAGTTCTCGCAGTTCTCACTCTTTTTGTGGTTCTCGTTTGAACCTGCCCCGACACATGTATGCCTCATTGCGAAAGTATCTTGAAGGTCAGTCAATGATTCGAATTCGACTTGAGGTCTATGACAGAAACAATTGTGTAAAGAACACTTATCTCGTTGAAATAGCATAATGTACCAGCAAAATCTTGAAATCACTTTAAATATGATATACATGACTAAAAATTGAATGTAGTGTTACAATGTATCAATCAAAAAGGACAATGTATCTTTTACACACGAGTAAAAGCTGGTCTAGACACGAGGCAGTATGGTCGAATAACAAAACCTTGAAATCGCTATAAATTTAAAATTTGACACATGGCGAAAAGTTGAATGTAACTATCAAAAGGACATCATAGATTTGACACAAACTTAATACTTGGTCCCGACACATGGCATATATCACCTAGAGTTTTACTCGCTAGTAGGAATCCAATGTGATTGTCGCTGGAGATGTTTCCTCTACGAACCTGTGTGTGTGTGTGTGTGTGTGTATATATATATATATATATATATATATATATATATATATATATATATATATATATATATATATAGTGTTGTAAATCTCCTTATTTCTCCCTGAGATCTCCCCGAGATCTCGTTTTCAAAAAGTCGCCGAGACGAGATGTCCATCTCCCGAGATTTCTCGGTCAACGGGGTCAAAATTGGTCAAAGCTACAATTTCTCAAATTTTCTCGCTCGTTTCTTGAATTTTGTCATAAAATCTCTTAATTTTTCAGATTTTCTCGCTCATTTCATGGATTTTCTTCTAAAAACTCGTAAAATGTACATAAATATGCATATATTTATTTATTGCTATATATTTATATTATAAAAACTAAAAAGTCAACGTTCGAGATCTCCCCGAAATTTTTCCGAGATGCCGAGATCTCCTCAAAAATCTCCAAACGAGATATCCCCGAGATTCGAGATCTCCAACCTTATATATATATATATATATATATATATATATATATATATATATATATATATATATATATATATATATATTTTTTTTTTTTTTTTTTTTTTTTTTTTTTGTGGTTCTCGTTTGAACTTTTGACTACATGTGTCCATATCATGTCATAGACCAGGGTGGAAATTAGGATTTTAAATCGCTGATGACATTGATTATATAGAGCCATTAAAAAGTACCTTTGAGTCGTTCTAGTTGCAACAGGCAAAACCAATCAAACCTGAAACCTTAATCGTCGATAATCATAATGACACAATCAGATATTAATTAATAACCTTGTAATAATTTTGTATTTTGAGACAAGAATCAACTAGAAGAATAACAATTAAATTTCAGATGTCCGTAAATTATTGCTAAAAACAATCTAGTACAATTGACGTCGTTGTCGAATACAATTTACAATATTCCAATAAACAACTGCCTCAATTATTGCTTCAATTATTGAAATAAATTGCAATTATACTTTAAAATGGTTTTAACTATGACGGTTCAATTTTTTTTTGTAAATTATACATTTATACTCGTAAGAGACATCAATTAAATAAGAACATACTCGGTATAAAAGAAAACGATACTACTTCATGTATAAGACTTTTGATTTAGTGACTATTCTTTACTTTATGACATATGATCAACTTCGGCTCATGTTAACAATTGCATTTGTTTAGAGTGCGATGGATATTATGCATTGTGTATAACTTGATTGATTTGTGACATACAACACCAAAAGGTCAGGGGCGTCTCGTCGATTTCAAGTTTTCATATGGGTCCTGTTCAATCAAGAAAAAATAGGCCCTTTGTATATAGGAAAATTAGGTTAAGTTTTTCATTAGTACTACATATTTTTTGGATTATGGGCCCTTTGGGATTATGAGCCATGTGCAAGCACACGTGTTGCACGCCTTCAAATCCGCCCCTCCAAAAGGTGGCTCAACATATAATAAAATCATCTGACAACTACAAATAAAACTAAAATATTCAAACCGGAAGTAGTTAATACATTCTCGACGAAACGACGAATCAGGAAAACGCCAAAGTCTACTAAACACCCGATAATTTGATGTGTAAATGTGTAATTAATTTGTCACTAAAAAAGTTTAGTGCAAATTTGTTTCATTTATGAAAAATCTTAGAGATCATAAAATTCAAATTTTGTGTGTGTATATTTATACGTCTAGTTTTTTTTTATTATTATTTTAAAGACAAGTTGTTGGCATCACTCAAAGAGGTATTTTTTTTTTTTTTTTGGACATCAATTTGGAGCACCCATGGGGGACTAAACCACCCACTCGTTCATCTCCCGTAGTTGTATAACCCGCCCACAACTACTGCACTGGAGGAAACTCGTATCAATCCGATGACATGGCCGTAAAACCCCCCCCTCCCCGCTGCCCCCACACAAAGCGAAAGGCGACATGGGTGGATATTTCAGGTCAGATATAACATTGAGTGCAATATTGTAGCCCGAGGAGTTGAACTCCTGACCTCTCGCTAAGAGAGGCAGGACACTACCAGTTGAGCTACAACTCAATGTTCATCCAAAGGGGTACTAACCACCTCCGTGATCATTTACCATGCAAGCACGCGTTTTCGGGAGGAAACTCGAATCGCATCGCAGGAACCCGCTCCTTAAACCATCATAAGGGGTGGGCGGATCGGGTTTGAATCCTGAATGGATCCGGGAGAAAACCTCCTCGAGGTTACTCCGGACCTCCATGCAGATTAATTAAGAGGGTGAGCTGAAACGAGACTCGAACTCACGACCTCAACCTCAGACCCAAACACAAGGAATGAGAATATCATTCGGCTAGAAGTGCGGAGGTATATTTGTAGGTCTAGTACTATGTCATGTTAAAACGTCTAGTATAAATTATTATTATTCTATATATTAATTAGAAGGTACCGTTTATTGTTCACATTGGACCTAAGCCAAAAGTGATTTAACATTTTCAAAAATATTGATGGTGATCCTTTTCCCTTATATGGGTGTGTTTGGGTGAAGGAGCTGGAGCTGGAGCTGGAGCTGGAGCTGGAGCTAGAACTTATGGACTAGAGCTGGAGTTGGAGCTTATTTTTAAAACTGGTAGCTGAAGCTTATTATTTTTTTTTAAGTGTTTGGCAAACTAGCTGAAGTTTTTTTTTCCAGTTCATAAGCTCTACTTTTTTTCATAAGCTACTACAAGTAGCTTATTTTTTAAGAGCTTATAATTTTCATAAGCTCTACTTTTTATGTCTACTAAACAAAGCTTATGACTTTGAGCCAATTAAAATCATAAGTTTAAGCTCCCATAAGCTCTCATAAGCTTCAATAAGCTGGTGTGTCAAACACACCCTATCTCTCCAATCTAAGAGATCATAAAATACGAACTTTGCGTGTGTATATTTGTATCGTACACGTATGTTATGGCGTTATGATAGAAAATATTCAAATTTAATTGGGTCGTGATCTTAAGTTGCTTTAGTTAAAACTTACGTATTAAAGCGTTAAATTATCCATAATATAATAATATAAATAATTTAAAAGTTATGTTCGAACCTCCTTTTAAATAACATGTTTAATAATCATTCTAAATAATTATTATAAATAGTACTTCCTCCGTCCCAAAATGATTGTCTGGTTTGACTTTTCTTTGGATTTAAGAGATATGTGCGAATTGTCCATTTTGCCCTTAATTTAATTGATTAAAAATTGCTTAATTGTTAATGAGTTGTCATATTTAATTGTATCTTCCAATAATAGAGGGAATTTAATTGGAACTTTAAGGGATTTTTATTGTTATTTTAAGTAAGGGACAATTTTTTTAGGACAAATAAAAATAGTAAGGTAGACAATTATTTTGGGATGGAGGGAGTATAAAATATCATATCTATCTATATATATTCATATAAACCTCTAAAATGATAATGTCATCATTATTTCAGTAATTACTTTTTAATTTGTATAATGATGATGCCATAATTATTTTATAAATTATTTTACTTAATTAAAAATTTTAAAAATACAAAATAAAAACAAATAATAATACAATAATATATGTATGCTGATTATTAAAGCAATAAAGTTTTTTGATTTTAAATTATGTATACAAAATAAAAACAAATACAAACTGATAATACCATTTTACTTATTTACATTATAAAATTAATTCTAATAGAAAAAAGATACAAAATCAAAACAAATAAATACCCAGAATATATAAATACCATCATGATCATATGTACAAACTTTTTAACAAATTGTACAATCTTTTACAAAATAACCCATGAACACATGTACAAATTTTGAAGCAAATTATATAACCTTCATATAATAATTGTATTTTAAGTTTTAAAACAATTTCAAAAGCATTTATTATTACTAATAATTATTATTAAAATATAAATATTCAATTTTTAAACAAACTTTATTATTATTATTTATTATTATTCAAAATAGGTTCTCATTACGGGATTAATTACGTTACATATGTATCCGAACTACATGTCTCAATAAAAGGTTGTAATGTAGGTTTTTATGACAAGGAAAACAGTAATTGTGATGAAAATTGGAAGAGTGGGGGGGGGGGTTGAGAGAATTAATGTAGTTCATTTATTATGATCAACTTAAATACATCAATATGTTTGTAAAAACAACGATAAGTTTCTTAGTCGAAATTCGTGGTTTCACGTATCATTAAACTAAATGACTTTAACAATTACTTTCACTTAATACCTAAAATATATCATTAAACTGTTTCGTTTGAACAAAACCGTGATTTCACATTTCACTAGTTAACTTTTTACATGTCTAAATAAAAAATATATAAAATTGTTCTATAATTGTTTTTTTATATAACAATTGTTTGATAATTGTTGTGTATATAATTTAAGAAATATATTAAATAGACAAAGAATAATCTTAATAGTTGAGAGATAATTTCAATATATAAATGTTTCAATACATATTTTTATTTCATTCAACATCACTTGTAATTTAAATGTTATAAACAAATGCATTAAAAGTTAAAAGTAATGAATCATTACACTTGTAATTAAACAAAACCTTTATCTACAACTGAACTAATGTTCTAATAGTTTACAAGTTACAACCGGTGCATATTCTTCCATTTTTGAAAGAGTGATGATATGTACACAACCTAATTTTGTTATGTATACAACTATCATATTTTATAGTGTTGTACAGTATAATACTGTAAAGCATGATGATTGTATACATAATAAAATTATGTTGTATACATATCACTTTCCTTTTTAAAAATCTCAAGATCTTAAAATACGAGGTTATAGCTATATATTAGCTATACCTAAGGTAATCATGTGACAAGTAGCATATAAGCAAATGGTTTGTGTTTAAGATAATGGAGGGGACTTATTGAATCGTTAACGCAACATGTGTCACATTTTTTTTTTTTACCCTTTTGTTTCAATTAAGTTCATGTTTAATTTGGACTTAATGAATTTAATAGAATGAAACTTAATATAAAGAGTATTAGAGGGATATTTGTTTTTCACTTATTAAATAAGACGTGTCTTGATATGTCTGAACCGG